>NC_057344.1:39287844-39587844 GCF_016509475.1 Prionailurus bengalensis | reverse complement strand
CTTAGCATAATGCCATTTAAGTACATCCATGTTGTTGCAAATGGCAAGATCTCATATATATATATATATATATATATATATATATATATATATATATCTCACGTCTTCTGTTGGCCATTTGGATGTCTTCTTTGGAAACCTGTCTATTGAGTTTCTCTATTTTAAAATTGGATTGTTTTTTTTTTCTATTGAGTTGTATGAGTTCTGGATATTAAGCCCTTATCAGATATATGATTTGTGAATATTTTCTCCTATGTAGTAGGTTGCCTTTTCATTTTGTTGATTTCCTTTGCTATGCAGAAGCTTTTTAGTTTCATGTAATCTCACTTATTTATTTTGGTGTCATATCCAGACAATTGCTGCCAGGACAAATGTCAAAGAGCTTTTTCTTCTATGTTTTCTTTTAGGAGTTTAATGCATTGAGGTCTTAAATTTAAATCTTCAGTCCATTTCAAGCTCTTTTTGTGAATGGTGTAAGATAGGGATCTAATTTCATTCTTCTGCATGTGGTTATTCAGTTTTCTCAGTACCATCTATGAAGAGACTACTTTTTCTTCCATTGAGTATTTATGACTCCCTTGGTAAGTATTAATTGGCTGTTTATGTGTAGGTTTGTTTCTGGGCTCTCTATTCTGCTACATTGGTCTATGTGTCTATTTTTATGTCAGTATCATACTGTTTGGTGACTATAGTCATCAAAATATAGTTTGAAATAAAGTGTGGTGCCTCCAGCTTAGCTCTTCTTTCTCAGGATTGCTTTGATCATTTGGGGTCTTTTTTGGCTCCATACAAATTTTAAGATTTCTATTTCTTTGAAAAATGGCATTGGAATTTTGATAAGGATTGCATTGAATCTATAGATGGCTTTGGGTAATAGGGGACATGTTAACAATACTAATTCATCCTATCCATGAACATGGAATATCTCTCAATTTGTTTGTGTCTTCTTCAAGTTTCTTTCAGCAAAGTCTTACAGTTTTCACTGTATAGATCCTTCATGTCTTTGGTTAAATTTATTCTTAAGTATTATATTGTTTTTGATACTATTGTCAGTGGGATTGTTTTCTTATTTTTCAGATGTTTTGTTGTTAGTATATAAAAATACAACTATTTTCTATATGTTGATTTTGTATCCTGCAACTTTACTGAATTTGCTTGTTAGTTCTAGAAATTTTTTGATGGAATCTTTAGGATTTTCTATATCTAAGACCATGTCATCTGTGCATAAACACAGTTTTATTTCTTCATTTCCTACTTGGATGCCTTTTATTTCTTTTTCTTGCCTGATTACTCTGGCTATGACTTCCAATATTATGTTGAATAGGAGTGCTGAGAGTGGGCATCTTTTTCTTGTCTCTGATCTTAGAGGAAAATCTTTTAATCTTTTACCATTGAGTATGATGTTGGCTGTGGGCTTGTCATATATGGCTTTTATTGTGTTAATGTATATTCTTTTTGTACCCAATTTTAAGGTGTTTTTATCATGAGAGGGCGTTATATTTTGTCAAATGCTTTTTCTGCATCTAGTGAGATGGTTTTTATGGTTTTTATCTTTTGTTCTATTTTTGTGGTGTATCACATTGATTTGTGTATGTTGAGTGACCCTTGCATTCCAGCGATATGATCATGGTATGTATTAGTTTCCTAAGGCTACTACAACAAATTACCACAAACTGAGTGACTTAAAACAACAGAAATGTATTGTCTCACAAATCTGGAGATTAGATGTCTGAAATTTGTCAGTCTGAAAGGTGTCAACAGTGCCATACTTCCTCCAAAACCTGTGAAACCTTCCTCCAAAACCTCTTTGTAGCTGCTAGTGGTGGCTGTTGATTTGGCAGCACCATCTCCAATCTGTGTCTTCACATTCTTTCCCTGTGTCTTCACATTATCCTCTTATAAAGGACTCCAGACATATTGGATTAGGGACCTACCCTACTCTAGTATGACCTCATTGCATCTTCAAAGACACTCTTTCTAAATAAGGTCATGTTCTGAAGCTTAGAGCTTAGGACTTCAACATACCTTTATTGGGGGGACATAATTCAACCCATAACACATCTGTGCTAGAAAATTTCACATTTTTGGTGTAGATGGAAGTAGTATGTTTATTAAGCTATAGAATGAAAAAGGAAAGGAGTGGATTACAAAAATCTCCCAGTTACTTGTACCATATTAAACATCTGCAGCTCACCTATCCAGGAGATCCACACCATGATTAGTGAGGCTATATGGCTCACTTGGAGAAGACACCTTCAATTCAGCAGTGATAATCAAGTATCCTCTAAGCCAGATGTCCCTCACTGGAAACTTTTTAAAAGTTTGTCTGTCTTTTACCAGCCTCCAAACTCCCCTTTAAAAATTTCTCAGCAGAATGCATAGTCACTTTGCTTAGGTTGACAGCAAAAAAATGAGAAGAATTTTCTTAACACTACTAAAGTGCGGGTGTTTCAGCTTTTTTCTTGAAGTTACCCTAGAGGATATATCCATAAAAAATTTGGGGACACTTAGAATCAATGCTGGTATGTAGCCAGTGGTTAATAACAGAAGTATTTGATTGTACCCTCCAAAATGCAGTGATAAAAACACAAAGAAAAGTAGTCCAAATGTTATGCTTATTCCTGACAAATGCTTTTTTGATCCTTCTTTTAAATGCTTTGCCATTTGGCTTGGAAAAACTTTCAGACATCCTTGCCACCTAATTATGGACTATTTCCAAGGCTTTGAGGAGCTGCTATAAACTACAGATCCAGAGTTGAGGAGAAAGCACTTGTTTCATATGGTTATATCTTGTTTGTTAAAAATGGGAACATAAAAAGGGCTATTTAAAAATTTCAGATGCTTGCTAATATTTTTTCAAGGTAGATGTGTTATGGGACTTTTTATTATGTTATGTTTCATCATCATAAATGCATAGCACAAAATTCACATGTTTGCAAAAATTATGAAATTGAATGACTTCTCTTTCTTCAAGAATTTTGTTTTGCACTTTATTGCCTGAATCTTTGTAGAGTTAATGAACACAAAACCATTATGTAAACATGCAGGTGTGAGATGCTGCTTTGAAATAAATATAGTCAGAAACTATCTATGATTTTTGGAAAGTTCAAGCCATAGCAGGTGTAATAATAGTAGACAGCAGAGGCTTTCTGCTCATTATTCTGCTGCTCCCGTTTCCATAAAAGTGTTGGAACATCTGGATAAGCTATAGGAGAAGAAAAAACCAAGACCTCCCTCCCCTCTTCTACCCATAACTTTTAGTGGCTTGGAAATAGTACAGAACAACTTAGGACTGTGCAATGTTTATTTAAATTTGAGAAGAACTTTATTAAACAAAGACAAATTCAACAATGTCAAAGAAAATGCCTTTATGTGGCTGGTCATCAATAGAAGATAATTTTTATCTCTATATTTCAGGCACCCCCATGCCTTTAAAAGATCATTTTAGTATATTAGTGATGAAGGGACAAATTTTGCATTGGCTTTTTCAAACTCAGGTACCAAGTAATACCAGCCCTACCTTCAGCAATAGGAATTGTTTTAAAGGATTTTTTTTCTCTTAACAGATACTTCTTTGTTTGTTTAATTGTATTTAAATCCAAGTTAGTTACCAGATAGTGTAATAATGATTTCAAGAGTAGAATTTAGTGATTTATCACTTAGAAATGACACCCAGTACTCATCCCAACAAGTGTCCTCCTTAATACGCATCACCCGTTTAGCCCTTCCCCCCCACCTAACACCCCTCCAGCAACCCTCAGTTTGTTCCCTGTATTTAAGAGTCTCTTATGGTTTGCCTCCCTCTATGTTTTTATCTTATTCTTGCTTCCCTTCCCCTGTGTTCATCTGCTTTGTTTCTTAAATTCCACATATGATTAAAATCATATGATATTTTATCTTTCTCTGATTGACTTATTTTGCTTAGCATAATACACTCTAGTTCCATCCACGTAGTTGCAAATGGCAAGATTTAATTCTTTTTGATTGCCAAGTAATATTCTTTATTCATTCATCAGTCACTGGACACTTGGGCTCTATGTGTAATTTGGCTATTGTTGATAGTGCTGCTATAAACATTGGGGTGCATGTGCCCCTTCAAATCAGCAGTTTTGTATCCTTTAGATAAATACCTAGTAATGCAATTGTGGGCCATAGGGTAGTTCTATTTTTAATATGTAGGAACCTCCAAAGTGTTTTTCCAGAGTAGCTGCACCAGTTTGCATTCCCACCAACAATGTAAAAGGGTTCCCCTTTCTCCGTATCCTTGCCAACATCTATTGTTGACTGAGTTGTTAATTTTAGCCATTCTGACAGGTGTGATGTAGTATCTCATTTTGGTTTTGATTTATATTTCCCTGATTATGAGTGATGTGGAGCATCTTTTCATGTGTCTTAAGAGATACTTCCTATTTGATTGGAATTTCTGAGAATGACAGTTATGGATGGAATTATGACAGTTTATTACGTAGTTTGTTAGGACTTTTTACTTTAGAGAGCTGAACTGTGTGCTTTACAATGAACATGTTGGGGTATAATCACAGTGAGCTATCACTACACACATTTTAGAATGGATGGAATCTAAAACTGTGACAACACTAAGTGCTGGTAAGGACATGGAACAATAGGAACTCTCATTCATTACTACTGGAAATGCAAAATGGTACAGCCGCCACTCCAGGAGACAATTTGCAGTGTCTTGCAAAGCTAAACACCCACTTCTCACCATATGACCTAGCAATCATGCTCCTAAATGAATTGAAAACTATGTTTACACAGAAACCTGCACATAAATATGTGTGCATATAAAATATGCACTTTTATTCATAATTGCCCAAAACTGGAAGGAACCGAAATGGCTTTTAGTAATGAAAGGATAAACAAACTGGCTGGGTAGTCA
Source organism: Prionailurus bengalensis (assembly GCF_016509475.1). Taxonomy (NCBI): domain Eukaryota; kingdom Metazoa; phylum Chordata; class Mammalia; order Carnivora; family Felidae; genus Prionailurus; species Prionailurus bengalensis. Next base: position 39,582,947 of record NC_057344.1, on the reverse strand, counting down.
GCAACTGGTATTGGCTGGATAGGAAGAGCCCTCTAGGGACATTATTCTCCGTGGCTTGCATTGGGCTGTTCTGGTTCCATTTTGAAATCTCCAGGAGGTTGCACTTCTCAGCTCCTGAGTCTCTTTTCACTCACACACAGTTTTGATTCCATGCTTTACTTGCTGGGCAGTTTGACTTCTCTTGCCTGTAAAATGGGGGTCATCACACTTGTTTAGGAGATGATAATGAGAAACATAGGTTAATGTCCTAGAGAAAAGTGTGTTTCTAAAAGAAGATCATGATAGAGATGAGTGGGGATGGAGCTGATGTAAAATCAGGTTAGTAGCACTTTGAGAGATAGATAGTTTTGCAGCTGGAAGGCACCATTTTGATCCAGTTTTATGCCAGCAGGCAGGGGACCCTCCAAGTCCATAAGTCTCCAAGCTTAGCAGTGTGTGTAATATAGTGGAAAGACCTGGATGGTGAAGGCAGAGCTACCTGGGTTTGTCCATCCCTGGGCAGCTGAAGGGTCTTACACGGGACTCAGCCCCTCTGACGCTCAGTTGGCTTATCTATAAAATGGGAATGACCACACCTGATTTAGCTGATTAAAACGATAACATGTGTAAAGTGCCTTTTATTGGTCTTGGCACAGGGCAGGCTGCTCTGTCTGCTAGGTTTAATATTTAGTGGAATGAACTGCCAGTTTTATTCTATCCTTCTTGAAGGTCTCAGAAGAGTCAACTGCCCTCTAATCCGTCCTAGTTTTATCCCTTGTCAAATGGTCAGGAAAACATTTTTAATGTCAAATTAAATCTTTTTTCAGTTTAAATCTCTTTTCTTTTGTCCTCTGGACATTCTTTCAAAAACCTTCATAAGGTGGTGATTAAACTACTTTCTTGACTTCCTCTAGATTAAATAACTTCACTTACTCTGAACTGTTCTAAGAGGAGCTGTTTAATATATCTTTGAAAATGTTTCTTACTTTCTCCAGCTTCTCCTTGGTCTTTTGGAATTACAGTGTTAAAACAGGTGTATTTTCCAAGGGGACTGACACCCAAGGAAGGTGCCAGAAAGACCCCCTCCCCGGAGCTTCACTTGCCTTGTTCATTTTATTTTGTCTTTCTGTGTTCTTTTTCTTTTCCTCTGCATAATTGACTCCCATTCTGACCTTTCCCTTGTCCTGCTTTCTTTTTTCTTAAAAAAACATTGCTTATTGACTAAGACTGATGGCCTTGGAAATGGACTTTCTGGGTTTGAGTCCAACCTCTATTACTCACCAACTGTGTCCTTGCCCAAATTACTTCACATCTCTGAAACTCAGTTTCCTCATCTGTAAAATGGGAGGAATGCAGTATCTACTGCAAATATTTAAGTATAAAATATTTATGTATATATATAGCTCTCCAAACAGTATGGCTACACAGAGTACTCAACAAATATCAGCTATTTTAAAACTTATTTTGAAATCATTTAGGCTCACAAGAAGCTGAAAAAAAAATAGTACAGAAAGTTCCCACATATCCTTTCCCCAGATTCAGTCAATGATATCTCCCATAATTAAAATACTTTATCACAGCCAGGAAATTGGCATTGATCTAACACTAATAACTGAATGATAGACCTTATTCAGATTTTACCAGTTTGGTCATGCTTTCCTTTATATGTTCATGTGTATGTGTGTATAGTTCTGTGAAACCTTATTGTCTAGATTCATGTAACCACCAACACAGTCAAGACACAGCAGCATTGTTCCATTTCCACAAAGGCTATCTCTTTATAGTCACACCTATTCCAGGCAACCACTGACCTGGTCGCCATCACTTTTTTGAGAATGTCATACAGGCGGAATCATGCCATTTAAGACTGATCTTTTTCACTCAGTATCCTGAATGACCTTGAGATCCATCCAAGATGTCCATATATCAGCAGGTTGTTCCTTTTTATCACTGACTGGTATTCCATTGCTTGGGTGTACCACTGTTTGTTTATGCATTTACTCCTTGCAAGACATTTGGGGGTATTGTCAAAATTTGGCTATTACAAAATAAAGCTGCTATAGAAATTCATGTACATATTGGGTGAGCATGTTTTCATTTCTCAGAGGATAAATACCTGAAAGTATGATTGCTGAGTCATTATATTAAGTGTATGCTTATCTTTAAAAAAAAACTGTCAAACTGTTTTCTCTAGTGGCTGTACCATTTTACATTCTTACCAGCAATGTATGAGAGATCTATTTTCTTCTGCATCCTTGCCAGAATTTGTGGTTATCACTATTTTTTATTTTGGTTGTTCTAGTAGATGTGAAATTGTATCTCACAGTGGCTTTAATTTGTACTTCTCTAGTGGTAATGATATTGAACATCCCTTCATGTACTCATTTACCATCCATATATTCTCTTTCAAAGGTCTGTTCAAGTCTTCTTCCCATGTTTAAAGTTCTTATTTGGAGGGGTGTCTGGGTGGCTTAATTGGTTAAGCATCTCACTCTTGATTTCGGCTCAGGTCATGATCTCACAGTTCAAGGGATTGAGCCCTGTGTCGGCCTCTGTGCTGACAGTGCTGAGCCTACTTGGGATTCTCTCTCTCTCCTGCTTTCTTTGCCCCTCCCCTGCTCACACTCTCTCAAAATAGATAAACATAAAAAAATAAAGTTCCTTTTTTTTTTTTTCTATTGAGTTTAGAAAGTTCTGCATATATTCAGAATACAAGTCCTTTGTTAAACATGTAATTTGCAGATACATTCTCCCTTCTTGTGGCCTGTCTTTTCATCCTCTTCATAGGATCTTTTACAGAGCAAAAGGCCTTATTTATTTTTTCTTTCATTTATCATGTTTTTAGTGTTACGTCTAAGATTTCTTTACCTAGGGCGCCTGGGTAGCTCAGTCAGTTAAGCATCTGACTCTTGATATCCGCTCAGGTCATGATCTCATAGTTTGTGGGTTCAAACCCTGTGCCAGGGCTCTGCGCTGGCAGTGTGGAGACTGCTTAGAATTTTCTCTCTCCTCTCTCTGCCCACCCCACTCACACACACACTCTCTCTCTCAAAATAAATACATAAACTTAAAACAAATGTAAGATTTCGTTGCCTAACCTTAAATCATGAAGATTTCCCCCCTATGTTTTTTCCTAAAAGTTTTACATTTTTACATTTAGACCCAGGATCCATTTTGATTTTGATTTTTGTTTAAGGTGTTCCGTTTAGATTGAAATTCTTTCTTCTTCATTTTTGTTTTTTGCAGATGGATAGCCAGTTGTCCTAATACCATTTGTTGAAAACACTGCTCTTTCTCCATTCAATTGCTTTTGTGTCTTTGTAAAAAATCCATTGGCTATACTTATGTAAAGCTATTTCTGGCTTCTTAAATCTGTTCTATTGATTTCTCTGTCTGTTCCTCTGCCAATATCACACTGTCTTGATTACTGTAGTTATATAGTAAGTCTTACAATTGGGTATTGTGATTCCTCTAACTTTATTCTCTTTCAACATTGGTTTTTTTTTTGTTTTTTTTTTTGTTTTTTTTTTGTTTTTTTTTAGTTATTTTAGTTTTGTTGCCTTTCCATGTAAATTTTAGAGGAAGTTTATCTATATCTACAAAAAGCCTTGCTGGGATTAGCTATTATTTTAAATGCTGTTATTACTTTCTTATTCTGTATTTGTTTTGTTGGCTCACTTCATTCATAGTTCTCACATTATTGTAGAACCAAAGGGGGCTTTAAGAGATTATTTAGCCCGATGCCAACATTTTTCAGTGGAGAAAATGTAATCTTTCTTTGGAACAGGTTCAGTGAGGGTAAGTGACTTCTTGAGGTCACTCAGGAGGTTAATTGGTGTAGGACCAGCATCCATGGCCTCTGACTCCAGAGTCTGTAGGATTTTCAATTTTCCACAAGGCCTCTCTTACACCAACTGAATCTTATCTTTTCCATTCATTTTCTACTTTCTTGAAAAGGATTATTTAGAATGTCACTGTTGTATTTCAGAGATAAAATGATCAATAGAATAAAATCCCCTTGGAAGCTTTTTTTAAAAGTGCAGGGTCCTGCACTCTGGGGATTCTTGTTCGGTGAGTGTGGTGTGGGGCTCTGCAAAGGCCTCTCAAGTGACTGTGGCATAGGTGGGCTGTGGCCCACACTATGAGCAACCTGTGCCCATCTGGAAACACGGGCCCTGGAGTCATAGATGAGGGTTTAACATCTCACTTAGGGTTTAACTTTATGCTTCAGTTTCTCCAGGTATAAAGTGGGGATAATGGTGTCTGGCTCACAGTGTTTTTGTTTAAAAAGAGTGTGTGCAAGGTTCTTGGCATTAAACTTGGTACTCCAAATCAGTGGATACTACTTCCTTTCTTCCTTTCCTCTCTACTAGATTGTAAGGTTTGGTATGAATTTGAGGCAAAGACTGTGTTATATGTTCAATAAACTATTTCACTTCTCTCCTGATCACTGGGAGGACTGTCCTTGGCAGTGAGGTAGGGTCATGTGACTTAATTCTGGCTGATGGAAATTTTGCATGACCTGTGTGTGTCACTTCCAGGCTGAGATGGTTAAGGGTTTGATTTGACCTCCCTGGGTGCTCTGCTTCTGCTGGCTGCAAGATACCTGAATGATACTGAAGCAGGAAGATGGTGGCAGCTTGAGTCCCTGTGTTACTGTTGGGTGTTTAGAAACCTAAAATCATCTTTTGAATATCGTTAATTGTTATACTATTCTAAAGACTTTATGATTTATGTAAACGATAGGAAATACATTATAAAGCATACAATCAATTTAGTAGGAGGCTCTGGCACAAGGAGATCTTCATTTGTGGGGAATAAAAATTTTTTTTTCAAACCACAATATTTTTGTAGGTTTTATATATTTGTGGTCTTATGTAAGTTTTATGTATAGGTGTAATTCTCAAGCATCAGAAAACAGGATAAGAGCCATCAGGAGCCAGAGTGGCAGAAAGTATAGAATCTCAGAATATGTATACTGTTGAGGAGGTGGTCCAAATAGTCTAGGTTGTGGGGGTGGGGGGGACATTTGCCCACTGGGAGAGTAATGCTGGGCACTAGAAGGAAAGACAAAGGGTCTTTGGCACATAATTAACCACACCATCTGTCACTGTAAAATAGAAGATTCTTGTGTTCCATGGGGTAGCTACCCAGGGTCCAGATCCAAAGTATTTAACTATTTGCCTCCAATAACCTCCTAGACCTAGAATCAGGTAGAGGTCTCTTTTCTAGGCACAGGCCAATACATGGTTTTTAATAAAAATGACAGATCTCTCAGGTCAGCACATCACTGAGGGGAATAGATACATTACCACTTTCAGTGAATGGATCAAAAGACCCTTCCTTCTTGGCTTAGGGGTTTTCCCTCTAGAAGGGTTTATATTTTCATTATCTTTCAGTTCTAAATAGTTTAATAATTCATGAATTATTTAAAAGTTTATTGGTTAATATCCAAACACCTGGGGGTTTTCCAGTTCTTTTTGTTAATGATTTCTGGCTTAATTTTACTGTAATCAGTGAACCCACTCTATGTAATTTCAGTCTTTAGAGCAATTTGTTGAGACATGCTTTCTAGCCCAGCATGTGGTCAATTGCTGTACACATTCTATTTACTCCTGGAGATGATGCATAGTCTACAGATGTTAGGTCTAGTTTTCAAGAGTGTTGATAGTATTTAATTAAAATAATGTGTCAGACCAACTTTATGCTGCTAATAATAGACACTTCTTAAATTAAGGATGTAGAAAAGTTAAAAGTAAAAGGATAGAAATATTGGCGTTTTTTTTTTTTTCTGTTTGTTCTACTAGCTCCTGAGAGAGTTGTGTTAAAATATCTCACTCTGATTATGGATTACTGCTAATATTATTTCTCCATTTGGTTCCTTCACTCTTTGCTTTGTATATTTTGTGCCCATATTATTACATGCATACAAAATACAGAATTTTATATAGGCCTGATAACAATGGTTTGTCTTTTCTTTAAATTTTTTTTTTAAATGTTTATTTACTTTTGAGAGAGAGAGAGAGATAACGAGCAGGGAGGGGCAGAGAGAAAGACACACACACACACACAATCTGAAGCAGGTTCCTGACCCTGAACTATCAGCACAGAGCCTGATGCAGGGCTTGAACTCACAAACCATAAGATCATGACCTGAGCTGAAGTCAGATGCTTAACTGACTGAGCCACCCAGGCACCCTAGTGGTTTGTCTTTTCTTAAAGTGTACTTTAATAGAGCTCTTCCAGCTTTTTTTGGGTTAGTGTTTGCATGCTTCTTTTTAATCCCATTACTGTCAAACACTACCTTTATATTTAAATTATGTCTCTTAAAAGCAGGATAGTTAAATTTCATTGTGTATCTGGTTTGTTAATCTTTGTCTTTCAATTAGATGATTTAGTCTGTTTACCTTTAATGAACTCTATTTGGGTTTTAATCTACCATCTTACTATTTCGGTTTTCCACACGTATTCTTGTTTGTTTTTCCTCCTTTCTTGCCTCATTTTCAATTAGGTAATTTTTACTTTTCCATTTTTCCCTCTCTTGTATTGGCTTATTACTTATACAAATTTCTATTTTCTTTTGGAGAGGGTACAGCATTCATATTTGACTCATTAAGGCTAATACAAATTAGTATTTTTACCACTTCCTGGACAGTACAAGGACCTTAGAAATTTATAACTAGAATACCTTAGTTCCAAATATAATCCTCCCAGACTATTGTACTATTCTTTTTTTATTTTAATGTTTGTTTTATTTTTGAGAGAGGGAGAGACTGACCACGAACGGAGAAGGGGCAGAGAGAGAGGGAGACACAGAATGCAAAGCAGGCTCTGGGCTCTGAGCTGTGAGCACAGAGCTGGACAGGGGGCTCAAACCCATGAACCATGAGATCATGGCCTGAAGCTGAAGTCAGATGCTTAACTAACTGAATCACCTAGGCGCCCCTGTACTACTCTTTTAATGTATTTTGAATAACTCCAAGAGCACAGATAGTGGTAAAATGTGGAAAAATTAATGGGAAGTAATGAACCTGGAATATTTAATATCTTTTTAAAAATGTTAAATATAATTTATTTAATTATAAGTTTTTATGATTTATTTTTAATAATGGTTGTGTTTAACAACCAGCTTGCAAAATTCTTGAAAATGTGATAATTATCTTTTGTGAGTCAATATGAACTGGCTCAATTACGCCATTGAGTGTGGTCATTTCTTAGAACAGGGGCCAAGTTTAATAAAGATAATCCTTGGAATTATAAGCATCTCAGCACCCAGACATGGGTATTTATGATTCCTGCACAATAAAACAGCAATCGTGTTTTGTCAAGTTCAACAAACAGGGGCACATTTTGCTGATGACCTGGATGAAGGAATTGAAAAGAAGTTTGTAGATGTGCAACAGTGCAGTACCTGTAAGATGGAAATATAGTAGTATGCGACTGTGCATTTCTTACAAACTCTGTATTTGGTGGTGGTCATGTTATAGCTTGAAATTGGCCACGGTGTACTATTTACTTCATGGGCTTATTGATATATATGTTAGTATGTGATTTATTGTTTTGTGTTCTAGACTAAAGATGTTGAAGAAAATTGCAGATTCAACCAAGAGTGTCTACTGTCCGTAGCATTACATCATGAACAGTATAAAAAATTGTGGAAATACTCTTTTTTAAAAAAATTATTATATTAAAAATTTTTAAAATGCTTATTTATTTTTGAGGCAGGGGAGGGGCAGAGAGAGAAAGAGAGACAGAGACACAGAATCTGAAGCAGGCTCCAGGCTCTGAGTTGTCATCACAGAGCCTGATGTGGGGCTTGAACTCAAGAGCTGTAAGATTATGATCTGAAGTCAGACACTTAACCTACTGAGCCACCCAGACGCCCCAAATCTACTGACCTTCTTAAGAATCCTAGAGTAAAAAGTTAACAGATGTTACTGACTTCAATATAACAGTTGCTTCTTTCTACATTTTTTTATTCTACTGGAGTTTTCCTAGACCTTGGACTAGTTATCTTATTACCGCTGTGAAAACGATAAAAGCCTCAGGGTCTTCACAGTATTTTTAAAACTTAAAGAGAAATAGCTTTGAGTTTCTCTGTTCATCTATTTAGAATATAAAATAGGTAATACGTCTCCTTTTACCTAAAAGATTTTTCTGTTTCTGTGTCATCACCTCTTAAGCTTTTACTTCCCAGAGTTCTTCTGACAGATTTTGTGTCTCGTGATCCCCATGTGAGCACCTTTGCTCCTTCTGATGGCCCTACTTGCAACTGGGAAGGAGCATCTGACACAAGCTTTGGGTTAGGTGCTACCAATGGGGTGTTGATGCCCTTTTTGCCCAATACCCATAACTCAGGGTATCTTAACAATAAAAGATAATATTTTATTTTTTAAATATTTTTTTTGAGAGAGAGCAGGAGCAGGGGAGTGGCAGAGGAAGAAGGAGAGAGAGAGAATCTCAAGCAGGCTGCACACCCAGCATGACCCCAGTGCTTGATCCCACAACCATGAGACCATGACCTGAGCTGAATTGAAGAGTCAACACTTAACCTACTGAGCCACTCAAGTGCCCCAAAAGATAATATTTTAATAAAAAATTATTCTTTTCCATCCCTGGGAAATCCTCCATACTATGTGATCATTTAATGAGTGCTCACTGTGGATTAGTTATTGCATTTTGTACTTTCTCCTTATATTATCCTCCTGATTAACCTCCTCATGTAAATCCAATCATTATCCTCATTTTAGGAATAAGGAAACTGAGATTTAAAAAGGACAACTTGCCCAAAGTTTCAAGTGGTCAGACTGGAATTTGAACCTAAATTCTTCTGGCACTATAATCACTATATTACTCTGTGACTTGTGGACACATGTGTCCTGTTTCTCCTTTGTCACTCTCTCTCTGAAGTAACCTCACTGGTCTCTGCTTCCCATTTTCTTGTCAGAATTAGTCAGTATGCCTTGAAATTTAAGTCTGAGGACAGAACATTTTGTTATTGTGACATGAAAGTATAAACTATTGAAAAATGTTTTTTGAAAAAGGAGAAAGTTAAAACTTTAAATAGTCTCCTCCTTTACCCTCACTCCACATGAAGATGATCACCAAGTCTCAAATGCATGTCTTATAAACCTGTCCCTGGCCCACACCAGCCCTCCATGGTGCAGGCCTCCAGTCCTTCCCAGTTGGGTAACTGCTGGAGTCTCTAGTTGTTTCCACACCTTGGGTCCTTACCTCTCTAGCCCAGCCTCATCATGGCCCTACAAAGAACATTTTAAAATACAAGTATGACCATTTCAGTTTCTTGCTTAAATTCCTTTAGTGACTTCATTGCCTTGAAGACACGATTCCTTCACTTAGTGGAGGTTTCCAGCTTTCTCAATCACTTCATCTGCTTCTACTTTAAGTATCTGAAATTCCAGCCATGTTCAACTTCTTGTAGGTTCCAAACTCTGGCATACTTTCTCATGTCTGAGTTTTCTGTGGGCCCTCCTGCCTAGAATGCTATGCTGTTGCCCTCCCATCTCTTCCTTCATCTGTACTCCCAACTTTCACAACTCACTGCCTTTCACAACACAGATGTGAGTCTGATAAACCTAATCTGATTAGCTGCTCTTTCCCTCTGCTCCCATGGTAGCCTGCCTGTGCTTCCTCATACCCTTTAGCCTTTGGAATTGTGGATGGTGAGGGAATAGATCATCTGTGAGCTCTCTGAAGGCAAAGACAATAGCCTCATCATAGAACTTGACACCTTGAAGGCACTCGGTACATTTATGTTAGATGAAAAAGAGACGCCTGTTCAGTCACCTGCCCTCCATTAAAAATTTCTCCTACAGAAGAGTTCAGTGTAGAAGGAAATAGATGGTAAATGTAAATCCAGTGGGAAGGAAAAACTCAGAAGAGACTGCAGATGCAGCTATGCTAGGAAAAAGTGCTAGCTAAGAACTTGGGGGGAGTCATTTCATGTCTCTGGACTGTGATTTCTAGAAGAACGGATGTTGGATGCCATGATTCTTAAGGTTCTTTAGGTCTGTGAATACCAACCTTGCAGTCACACTTGATAGCCATTTGTATTATAATTTTTTTGGTATATAGAACTTCCCAAAAGATCTGGAACCTGATTATTTCCTAATCATGATAGTGAGTACCAATCTCATTTTAAGCATATAAGAATATAATGACTTTTATTGAGTCCTTCTTTTAAAAACTTACCCATTCTTCCTTCAAGTTGCTAAATAAATGACATGTTAACATAAAGCAGTACAATTTTATTTTAAGATATCCTAACATGTCAAAATACATACATCAAAATCACTGCAAAGTAATTCAATGAAGATACTTTGGGAAGCTATTCCCGTAAGACTGTCTTCACTTAAAATATTTTTGGAAGCTCTTGTTCAGAATTATCCTTGAGCACCTGCACAACCTTTTTTTCTAACATTGGCAAATCTGTCTTTGTAGGACAGATTTGTGAACAAAGGGGGTGATTGAACTGTATTGCTGTTTTATTTATTAGTTTACTTGCTCTGCTTAGGAAAGTGATAATATATGTTCATTTGGAGAGCATAGAATAAAAAGGAAAATTAACAGAGTTTATATTCCAGTTAAACATTAATCAATCCTTGGGAGAAAACACCAGAAATTATGGGGTTTACAGCCTGAAGGTGATTGAAGTTGAGAATTCTCATCTAACACAACAAACCTTTTCTCTGCCTCCCTTGTCAATGCCCTGGGATGGCATTTGTCTGCTTCTGGAATTCTGGATGCTGATTCATAAAAGGAGCAAAATCCCCCCATGCTATCTTTATCTTGGACTCCAGACCTTTTTTTCCCCCCCAATAGAGAAAAATAGTGAAGGAAAAAAAAAGGAACTAAGGATCTCCCTTAATTTAACCAGAGTATTATTTTGGTATATATATTTTTTAATAATTTTAACAATATGTCATGTGTTGTATTTAAGACCAATGGAAATTCTACTGTTTATATCTTGTACCTTTCCTCTTTTACTTAACATTGTATGATTGCCATTCATTACATTTTGTAAAACATGATTTTTAGTGGGTAATTTTATTCCATAGTATATATCCATATTGTACTATCCATTTTCCTATTGTCTTTATAATAAAGGCATATGGATGTCTATTTGGTTGTATCCACAATGATAAAAAATATTATAAATTAAAATATATTTGTCAGTTTGATAAGTTAAACTATGTAAAAGTGGAATTTTTATCATTAGTGAGGTTGAAATGTTTCACATATTTTCTGTCTTGTTAAATGTTCTTTTGCCTTATATTCTGCTTTGTTTAATGTAAATATTGCCATCCAAAGTTTTTTTTTTCATTTTTGTTTCTAGATACATTTTGCTCTTCCTTTTATTTTAGATTTCTGAGTCATTTGGCTTTAGACCTTTCTTATAAACAGCATATAATTGGATGTTGAGAATCTTTGTTTTTGTTGGGGATGTTTAACCCATTTACATTTATTGTCATATTTCATAGGTTTGATCTTTTTGTCAATTAAAAAAACATTTCTTCTTTATATGCCTCTTGTTATTCTCTTTGCTTCTGTTATATGGATTCTATTTTTGCTTTCTTTCTAGTGATTTAAAAGGCACACATCCAGTTTTTATTCTTTTGATGCTAATTTTGTAGTTTTAAAAATAAAATTAGTTTATTTATTTGACTCAAATTAGCTCTGCAAGCTCATCTAAAAGGGGGCATTCAGAAGAAGTCATGAGGAATAGCAGATTATTGGAATCAGTGTTTATTCTTTCAAGTAGACTATTCTGAGGGACAAAATTCATTTGATTTCAAGCGTTATACTTTCGTGTATACTTTATAGTAAAGTGAGCTTAATGAGCATTTCTCTATCAATTAGACCCTTTGGGTACTTCAAGACTAACTTAAAATAAATAGTAAAAAAAAAAAACTTTATCCAGGTACTCTTTCTCTGTTATGTACCATTCCTTCTTTGTCACCTCTCACTATGTCTTTAATGTAGGGAGCTGGAGAGCAACCAGCCCTTGGTAGGTGAGGGAAGCATGGGGTGATAGAAATAGCTCTGCATTGTTAGATCTTGGATAAGTCACTTTCCCTCTGGGCTTCAATTTCCATATATGGAAGTTTAAGAGGTTGGAGTACATAATCTCTGAGATCGCTTATAGCTCCAATCTTCAATAATTAAACAAAGTTTATTAAGTACCTATTTTCATAGCTTCAGTAAGGCCCTATAAAGAATGACAAACACAAAAACAATCTATGTTTAAAAAGTAAGAAAAAGAAAAGGTACTAAGCTGATGAGATTCTGTATCTTGATCTGTGTGCTGGTTACGCTGTATAGCAGTATGCAAAAATTCACTGAGTACTTTTATCATTCTACTTGTGTATTTTATCCCTCAATAAATAGGAAAACTAAACCAAAAAGGAAGAAAGGAAGGAAGGAAGGAAGGAAGGAAGGAAGGAAGGAAGGAAGAAAGGAAGAAAGAAGAGAAAAGAAAAGAAAAGAAAAGAGAAAAGAAAAACTGGCAAGATTTTTAAAGATTGTAGCTATTAGGCAGGATGGTGTAGTGGAGAATTCACTGAAAGTAGATAGTGAGTTTAAATCCTGAGAACATCAAATATTAGCCTTGGAATCTTGTGCACATTATTGAAACTTTTGAGACTCAGTTTCCTTAGTGAAAATAAAATTTGTGGTTTCTGCTTTATAAGGCAGTCAGGGGTATTGAATGAGTTAAAAGGCACATAAAGCACCTGGCATTTGTGTGCCAGATTACAAAAAAGTTGCAGTAAGAGTATTAAACAAACTATATGACAGATTCAAAGAACTAAAAGATTTTACATCGTTCTTTTAAAATCATCCCAAAATTAATAAATCCAGGAAAGCCCAGTAGTGTTAAGGAGACTATAAAGAAAAAGTCAGGCTCCTATTTTTCTGTTGACATGCAAGCTGGTAATACCTCTTTTGGAGAGCCATCTGGCAATTTATAATAAAAACCATCCAGTTTATAATTATGATCTTTAAACTGTTAATCCCACTTTTCAGATTATAGCCTGAGGAAATAACTCCAAAAGGAAGAACAAAATTTATTTATTTAAAGATGCTTGACTAGGTTATAATAATGTGTGGGAACAACTAACTGAAAGATGGCTAATTAAACCCTTTTAATGATGCAGTGGAATATTGTTCCATTTAAAATGACAGATACATGGACTAAGTAGATATATGGAGAATTCAAGCAAAAAATTAGAAAATAGTGTACACTCAGTGAACACAACCACATAATACCTATGCCTGTGCAATGATAAAGGAAGTGAATTTTGTAAATTTCTGGGGAAAAGTGATCTATATTTTAATTTTTGGTTTATTATAGTATAATGATTGTTAAGTGAGTAAATAAAAATAAACACATGTTCTGAGATAGAACACAGTATCTATGAAAATAGTGTATGAAATATAGAATAAAAATGTACAGCAGGTATATAGGTGTAGAAAAATTGACATTGTATTCCTCATAATATTTAAGAGGTTGCTCACCATTGCCTTGTGAAAGGAGTTATCACTCTCAAGAAATGCTTTTCCTAGAAATAATTTCCAAGTCAGCTAAAATGCCAAAATATGGAGATGAAAATTCATGAGAGAAGTTGTTCTTAAGGATATCAAGTTCCCTATCAGCTGCATTTTTTTCCAGCTGCTTTTTCTTTCTTTTCTTTTGTGATAAAGTAGAAGGTTTTATAGATGGTGAAATGGTTTACAATTGCCTTATTTAGTTGCTCCTATTTTTTTATGTCTCCCCAAAGGGTCACAAAATCCATCATTTAAAAAGAGAAAATGATGTGTTTTTAGTGCGAAGAGAGAATAGCCACTTTAGAGAACCAACAGGAGTGGAAATAAATGGAATCGGACACCTATAGCCATAACATACTAAGTACTTTGGATCATCTCAGATGTCAGAAGCTTCACAGGGAAGATGGAATGAGGTGCTGGGTGATGGGGTACCTCCTTTTCATCACTGGAAGGCCTAAATCAACTTGTTAGTGGTTTTGTAGTGAAAGGCTGTCAGAGTGCACAGAATATGGTGAGCCCGGGTGGAGGGATCCTTTGCCTTCCCCTGGGCCTTCCTTTGGGGTTGTCTGTTTAGAACAGAATACCTTTGGGAAATAATGGAGGAATTTGCTCTGTGTGGGAGGGGTCTGGGTGTTTTAGGGGATGGAGGCAGCTTTGTATCTGAAATGTGTTTGGTGTCGTGGAAAATTTTTGACCCAAGTTACACAGTGCAAGGAAGATTCCCCAAAAGAGGACTGGCAAGGATCATAGAGTTGGAAGGAATCTTAGAAATCGATTAGTCCAAACTTTTAATTTTGCCAAAGAGGAAACAGACCCAAGGGGGAGAAATGACTTGCCCAAGGTTATAGTCACCAGTGAGGACATGGCCAAAACCAAGTCTGTTGCTTTCTGGCTATTATTTTTTCTGCTCCACCTTGTTGAAATTGCCCTTACATTCCATCATCACTTCATTACTGACTTTTTCTGCATTTTTCACACAAAAGATTAGCCTTCAGACTTAGAAATGTAGCTCTTTAATTCACAAAGATTTTCTTGACGCCATCAGAGGTGTGAGTCAGCAATCATGATCTATAGCATTCATTATTCCAGAATCCTGTTTGTCTGGTAGTGGGAGAGAAGTTTACTTTCAAGAGCTTGACTCTGGAATCAGACCACCTGGGTTCATATCCCAGCTCCACAGCTGGGATGGTGGATGACATTAAGCAAATTATTTAACCTCTTTGAATTTCGGTATCATCTGTAAAATGGAGGATCATAATAGTATCTATCTTTTAGTTCCCTTAGGTGAGGATTAAATGGGATACCCCATTAGATGGGGACCTGGTTTATAGCAAGTGCTCAATAAATGTTATTGCTATTGTTATTGTTCTGAGGATAGTTAGACCTATTTCTGTCAAAAGTCTTAAAGAAATAAGAACTTTTTTATTTTTTGAGGGATGGATGAGTATTATCTAGGCATGGCCCTTAGGTGCTTAGAAAGACTTTTTTGGGATTGTAAACTTCCTGAAACTTTCAACAATCAGAAATCTTTCTCTGGTAGTCTTTTATGGATCTAGTGTTAATTTATTTTCTGTAGCTTTTCATCTAACAGCTATCTTAATTACCCCAGATTTAACTACTGTCTTACATTTTTTCCCCTATTTTTGTCTCTCAATTTTTATAGCTTTAGGAGGTATAATTGATATGTACTAAAACCACATATTTAAAGTATGCACTTTGATTAATTTTGATATACACATGAAACCATCACCAAAATCAAGAAAATGAACATATACATCAACAGCAGTGTTTTTGTGTGCCCCTCGGTAATCCCACTATCTTGGTACCTCTGGGCCCCTCCCCATCCCCTACCCCCATCCTCAGCCAAACACTGATCTGCTAGAATTTTATTTAAATGGAATCATACTGTATGTTTTTTATATGCTGTCTGGCTTTCAGCATAATTATCATCCATGTTGATTCATGTGTCAATTGCACATTTATTCTTATTGCTGAGTGTTCAATAATTTTTTCTTTGTGCAGTCTTTACCTCTGTCTTGCTTAACTGGCCATGATGTGGCATAAAAACAGATTTTGATGATTTGAAAATATTAATTGGTGAAATGTTTGTGTTTCATGTTCTTATTTTCTATTTCATTGTTATCCAGTATACATATAAAATACTATACAGCAATTGTAAGTTCCCTGAAAGTAACACCCATTTGCATTCTGTATGAACATTTTAAAAAATGGTGTCTATAAGCAGTATTTTTATTTATTTATTTGCAGGTCGAGATTAAAATTTCCTCCTGTCTCTTTGACTCTCAGTATTAAAAAAAAGCATACTTCCATTGGCCTAACCCAGTGAATTGACTGAATAAATTCAATTATATAAATATTTGCAACAGTTTTTATTTTTATGGTGAAATATTTATTCTGTTAATGTTACGGTCTTTTTTTTTTTTTGAAAATGTGGACAGTATGTTCTCACTTCCCTTGCAACTGGAGCATAACATGAAATAAACTAAAAATTGATACGGCAAAAGTAATACATTTGCAAAATAATGAGAGATCGTTTAGGAGGCAAGTCCATTTTTATAATGACTTTTTACCAACACCATGGGATTTCTCAACTATTGACATTCCTGCATCTGGGAAGGAAGAAGATAAAAATTACCATTCAAAATGCCCATTCAAGTTTGGTGAAAGATTTAATTTCTTCATCTATCACAGTGTCATGAGCCCTATGAATACTATAGATCAAGCCTCAGTGCCAGAAGTTCCAAGACTTGTCAGTGTGGAGGGTAGAATTTAGCCAGAGGGAGTCATAAAGGCAGAGAAAACAAACTTTACTCATTCTACTTCTTAAACTTGTGTCCTAGGCAGTTGTCCTGAGTGCTTACTTTGCCCAAGAAGCCTGGGAATGCAGTAATTTAAAAACCGAGCCTGTAGTGGAGGATGTGTATACTGACCTTAAAGATTTTATTCTTTAAGACCATTCTAGTGGCAGATAGAAGTTTATATGGAACAGTGAAAAGAAGGTGTGGTTTCTGTACTCAAAGGTAACTTGGAGAATCTGGTCCCAACTTTTATTTTATAGGTGACTAGCTCAAGGTCATAATAACTTAATAGCAGCACTGGGACAGACCTGTGATTTCTGAACCACAAGCTCACTCCCTATGTTGCTGTTGTGTTGCGACTGGCTTGCTGGTGTGTAAGGAGTTGGGCTGTATGATTTGTTCTCTTTGAGCTTCTCTACATAGGGATCTGTTGCCTGGGAATTGCATCCTTGATGAGCTATACTTCTTGACCATTGTATCTTCTTTGAGCTGGTCCTTTTTAAAGCCCCCTTCCCTAGTGTTAGCATCTGAGCCTAAATGCTGTCCTGGATCTTCAGCCCGTGTCTGTGCAACTTGTCCCCAGCTGTAACATATCTTCTTATGTACAGGGTGTATAAGAATGTAGTGTGGGTGGGAAGCAACAGATAAAGATCATCCTCCTTCACTGAGAATCACTAGCTTGGGCCAATCCCTTTTACAGACTTGGAGACACAGGCTAAGAAGTTACGGACTTATCTAAAGTTTCACAGTAGTGCATTTAAGATGGTATCTTAGCTTGGGTTGCTATAACAAAACACCATAAATTGGGTGGCTTATCTACAACAGGCATTTATTCTCACATTTCTGCAATCTGGAAGTCCAAGACCATGGTGTCAGCATAGTTGGGCTCTGGTGAGAAACCTCTTCTGGGTTGCAGACAGCTGACTTCTTGTTGCGTTCTCACATGTCTAGAGAAGAGCTAGATAGTTCTCTGGCCTCTTCTTCTAAGGGCACTACTCCCACTCATGATGGCTCCACCCTCATGACCTAATTACCTCCAAAAGGCCCTACCTTCAAATACCATCACCTTGGGATTAGAACTTCAACATAGGAATTTTGGGAGGGACACAAACTTTCAGTCAGTCCCTGATTGATGAAAATCCAAATCTCTTGTTCTGTGCGGGATTAAGTACAGCAGATCTCCCTGAAACACTGTTCATGCCTCATTAGTATCTGTGATGGTATTTAGCCCATGCCCAACAGCTGCAGTATCTAATGGGGTGGGGCTGGCCCAGAAGAATGTATTAGGAGTGGATGTCTAATAAAATGAACAATTGCATGTGAGTGTAACTGCAGCACTGCAGACCGTGTGCTGGAAAATAGCTCTCTTTTATGGAGGTACATCAACTGTCTGTATTGTAACTGATTTAGGTCATTGGTCTCACAACTAATGGCAAACAGAGCAATGCAGTTTCTTTCCAAGAGACTAGATATAACTGTGATCTTCTCCAGTTCAAATTAGTCTGTCTTTCATTCTGTTCTAAGAGTAGATTATTTAGATCTGTTTATTTTTTTAAATCTTTTTTTAAAAGTTTATTTATTTTGAGAGAGAGAGAGAGAGAGAGAGAGAGAGAGAGAGAGAGAGAGAGAGAGCAATCAGGGGAGGGGCAGAGAGAGAGGGAGAGAAAGAATTTCAAGTAGGCACTGTCAGCACAGGGCCCAATGCAGGGCTTGAACTCATAAACCGTGAGATCATGACCCGAGCTGAAACCAAGAATCGGATGCTTAACTGACTGAGCCACCCAGGCGCCCCTGGATCTCTGTTTAGCATGTGAATCATTTCATTCTTGAACATGTTAGCCGTTCACATGTTGATAATGTGAGGGTGGCTCAAGCAGGGACCCCAGAGGGACCCCACTGCCTAGCTTGGGAGGCACTTGGTAAGTCTTTATGAGGAAAATATTATTTGATACCCTTTAAGGTGTTAGTAGACCTATACATTTTAAAAGAGACTTCAAATAATTTAGCAATATAATTTTGTTCATGGTCTTGATAGTTCTGCTAATAGTATCTGAGATTGTCCCCATTTATCAGAATGAAAAATTGAAATGAAGAAAATAAGAGTGACCCACTTCACTGGAAGGATTAGGAATAAGAAAGAGATAAAGGGATATCTTCTCATTCAGTCTGCTTCTTTACATACTAGATCAGGACATAGTGATACTGTTTTTCATTTCACAGGATAATAGAAAAGCAACACTTTTTGGGAAACTCATGACTTTTAAAGTCAGTTGTGCTCTACAATATACTATTTTCAGTATAATTATTTAATGTGGAAGGAATGTGGTCAAGAATATAGTTACATGTGATTTGTGATGTGCAGTATCCAAGGGCACTTTCTTTTCTGAAACATATTCTTGAGAAAGATAATTTTAGAAGTTGTCCACACAGTTCCTGACACTGTCCCTTCTCTGTCTTCCAGTACCACAGAAGACTCCACTGATATATACAAATAAAAGACATTACTACCAAGATTTAAAAACATATACAGTAGGGGCGCCTGGGTGGCGCAGTCGGTTAAGCGTCCGACTTCAGCCAGGTCACGATCTCGCGGTCTGTGAGTTCGAGCCCCGCGTCAGGCTCTGGGCTGATGGCTCAGAGCCTGGAGCCTGTTTCCGATTCTGTGTCTCCCTCTCTCTCTGCCCCTCCCCCGTTCATGCTCTGTCTCTCTCTGTCCCAAAAATAAATAAAAAAAAAAACGTTGAAAAAAAATTAAAAAAAAAACATATACAGTAAAACCTTGGTGTGTGAGCATAATTCATTCTGGAAACATGCTTGTAATCCAAAGCACTTATATATCAAAGCGAATTTCAAGAACCATTGGCTTAGTTGTGATCACGTGAGGTTGGCATCATGTATTACTCATATTGCGAGACATCTGCTGTTTATTAAGTTAAAATTTATTAGAAATGTTTGCTCATGTTGCACAATACTCGCAGAACAAGTTACTCGCAATCCAAGCTTTTACTGTATATTATTATCCACATATGCACAAAGAAAAATCTCACAGGTAGCTTGAGTTGGCAGACACATATCTAGTCTCTGTCTGTCTCGATGCTTTTCTTTTGGTGTTTTAGGCACATTGATGATGAAAGGGCTTGTTAGTCTTCCTTGCTTCCTTTTTTTTTTTTTAAATTCTTTTTAATGTTTATTGCTTAACCAACTGAGCCACCCAGGTGCCCCAGTCTTCCTTTCTTATTTCTCACATTTCAGGAATCAATGAGTCTGATATATATGTGGTGTAGATGGACTGAAGATTTAAAGATTGACATTTATGAAAGTGAGGAAGCCTTGGAGCTGAAGGCACATAGATGGATATTATTGCACCATTGGATCAATTGTGGTTTTGAAGCTCTTTAGAAACTAAAATGCCGGGAACTTTCACTTAGGATTGTACATTGAATAGAATGGGTTGCTAGATTGTTAAAATATGATTGATCTCAGTGTAACTCATTTTCAACATTTTTTATTTCTGTTTTCAATAGTTGATTTTGGTTAGTCTTCTTTTAATATGATTGAAAGCTGACTTATATATGGAGTACTGTAAATTAATGTATGTCAAACTCATTACTGTGGGGGTCAGATGGGGCAGACTTCCTAACCTTTAGAATACTGCCGGGAACTTCTAAATCCAAGTATGTGATTTTTCCATGGATGTTCTCCCAGCCACTCTCATGCACATCTGCTTTCTCGTGCCTTTTTACCATAACTAAAACTTGCAAAGCCACATAAGTGTCTCCATAATCCTTATTCTTTAGGCCAAACTGTCAAAATCACAGTAGGCATCAGGTGACAGGAGAGGGGACCTCAGACCTGGATACAAATGTTTAGACTGAGGGGTGTTGTTGAGAACTATTTTCTGAATTGAACAAAGCAAGGCACTTTATCTATATACCTACAGTTGCTTTCCTGGATTTAGCTTTTATTTTGAGCGCATTCTTATTGTATGTTTCTTTGATATTCAGGAAGACTTATCCAAGAGTGTGTTTTTGCCATTGTGATTTCTTGTAAAGGATGAGAGATTCAGGGGATCAGCAGGGGGCTATGTTCTCAAGGCCTCAGTGGCAACCTTTGGCATATCTTCAGGCCACCACTTTAATTCAGTATGAGCCCCTATAAGCCCTGTACTCTCTTAGAAAACCACACATGAAGACTAGTATTTGCAGGTAAGACAGTGTTGCACAATAGAAAAAGTAGTAAAGGCTTGCTTTCCTTTTTCTCTTTAGAGCTTTGGCTTTAAAGTCAGAAAAATCCTGGCTTTAGCATGTACTAGTAGGGAGGTTTCTTAACACCTTTGAGCCTCCTTTTCCCCATTTGTAAAATGGGACTATCAACACACATATCCATAGCATTGTTGTGGGGATTGAATGAGTTCCTATGTAATGAACAGTGCATGGCACATTGTAAGTGTATAGTCCATGTCCCCTGCCTTTCTTCTAATAGAGGGTGTGTCCAGTTGAACACACCCACTTCTCCCTAACATACCTTCCATTTACCTTCAGTAATTTTCCATGATGCTAATTCCCCTTCCACCCGGATCTCTAAGGGAGTCCTGTCAGTGGTTCTGCCTTCCTGTCTCTTTCCTTTTCCATCACTAGCTTGAGATGATTGCTTTCTTGGGGAACATGATTTTTGGAACTGCTAAGGAGACAGCGTACTTCCTAGAGCCAAGGATTAGAGTTTTAATGAGTTCTTTCACTAGGAAAAGAGCAGGGCACTGGGCCATCCTGTGGCTCTTACCCTGCAGTTTGGCATTGCTAGGGCTGGGCACTTAGAAACTGGATGAATGTGGACTACTGTGTGTGGATGAAAAACCTGTGAACGTTTCTCTTCAGGTTGCTGGAGAGAGAAGTACAAATTAGATTATTAATGATTGTATGGAGGCAGCACAGTCTATTTAGTTTCATTATTAAAACAAGAATGGTTTTGGACGATGTGGATTTTTCCCCTTTTAATTTAGATGGCAGAGAATATTCATTAAGGATATCAATAAAGACCATGTCAGTGATTTAGCCTCCAAAGCTGCCCCCTGCATGCTAAAAGACAGAAAAGAAAATTTAAGTGGGTGAGAATGAGAATGTGAGATTGGAAGCCAAATTATAAACTCATTTCAACTCTTGGCCTGCAGGCTCTGGAATAACATTATTTGTTGTCAAGGATGGAAAACAACTCAGATTCAGGTCCAAGTGATTATTCCACTTTGGCATTGCTGCCTTTCTGCCAACAGCAATTCCATTTGGACATAGATTAATTAGCCAGGCAGGGAAGGAAGTGCCGGTTGTGAGAACAAAGCCAAAAGAGGCAGAGCTGCAGCCCAAGTTGCGGTGGAGGGCACAGCGCTGGGCCGTGAGAGGACCGCCCCAGGCTGGCCCAACGAACTTGAACCCTAAACCCAAGGTAAACTGTAAAGAGGGTGCAAATACAGATGGCCTCCTGACTTGTATAGTGATTGACGTACCTCACATCGTTACCGTTACTGGCAATGCCTCAGAGAAAACCTTCAAACTTAGGTGAGGGAAGAAACAAAAATGTGACAGATCCACCTTAGCCACCAGGAGGCTGTCCCCACAGAGAAAGGACAAGTGGTGGCAGGCTCTAGGAGCTTCTTAGTCTTTTCTTTGACCGTGTATAGCCACTCCGGACCTTTTTGATTTCTGTATGTGAAACGGGAACAATAGTGTTTTTCACTTTTTGCTGTTACTTGAATTAGAAAGACAGATGAGACATAATTATGAAAACTCTTGGGAAAGATGACTCTGCGTTAATTAATTGAGGATAACATTGTTACCATTTATTTAACAGGAGGGCGTAGGCCCTTTCCAGAATATTTTCCCTGCCTTTGCTTCCAGAGTGATTTGGTTGTACCTTTTTTCCCTCCGCTTTTATCTTCGTTGACGCACGTGTGGCCTCCAGTGGAACTCCTTAAAGGCAGGGGTGGCGTGGGGCGGCCGCCGTACCCCACCGCTCAGCACTCTGCCAGGACCGCGGTGAGGGGGAGAGCGAGGGCGGGGCGCAGCGCAGGCGGCTGCGGCCGGGATTCCGCGGGGCCGCGCGCGGGCCGCGAGGGGCCGAGCCGGGGACGCGTGCCCCGGAGATCCGGGCTTTCCCGGCGGCCACCCTCTCTGCCCCTCGGGCAAAACTTCCAGGTGGATTTGCTCTTTTGTAACGTTGCATTTCGTGGAACCATTAAAAAAAAAAAAATAGTGGTGGCGCTGCACGCGGTGCTTGCAGAGGGGGGCAGCACTTTCACTCCTGACCCCAACCTGGAAGCCTGAGTGATTTCAGTGCGCGCAGAGCATCCAGGCTGAGCGAGTTCAGAAGCAGCGCGTGGGCAGCGGGCACGTTTCTTTCTGGCGAGATTTGCGTTTTGGGGAAAGGTTCCTTCTCAAGTCGGTGTGACTCTACTGTGCTTTCACACACGCTTCTACGGAGCTTTCGCCGTTATTTAAACCTTGTGTGTGTGTGTGTGTGTGTGTGTGTGTGTGTGCGCGCGCGCGTGTGTGAACAAATATTTTGTATTTTACCCATTAAAATAGGGAGGGGAAAATACCATCCTGCATTTTGGGGCCATACTGGAATGAATTGTATTTTACATCCTAAATAATTTAAATTTCTACCATTTTGTAATATCGCCTACAGCTGAGACATGGAAAATCACAAGGGCTACTACTTCTTATTTTTATTTTATCTGATTTTATTTTTTTATGTTTTAGATTCCTTTCCATTTCAAGAAGAGAAGCCAAGGTATTTTTACCCAGAGGAGGAATGATGTAGTTTCATCCTAACCTTCTTTTCTTATACTTACAGGTAAGTGAGTCTCTTTGTCATAAATTACTTAACAAATGAACTTTGGTATGGTCTGAGTTGTATTCAGTATTCTGGCGGTGTTTGAAATGTGTTAAATTTCATTTTACTGTCAATAGTTTGATTAACAACAAATTATTATTTTAAGATATGAATACTTTTTCAAAGTAATTCGGTTATTTGGCTGCCTTGAATCTTTTTGTTCACTTTGTAAAGCCTGTAATCTACATTTAATGTTACCAACTTCCTTAGAATTTATCTCTTCTCACAGTGGCAAATGACTTAAGCCAATAATGTACTTAGAAGAACTACATAATTCTTCTTAAAAAATATTCACTTGAGGGGCGCCTGGGTGGCGCAGTCGGTTAAGCGTCCGGCTTCAGCCAGGTCACGATCTCGCAGTCCGTGAGTTCGAGCCCCGCGTCAGGCTCTGGGCTGATGGCTCAGAGCCTGGAGCCTGTTTCCGATTCTGTGTCTCCCTCTCTCTCTGCCCCTCCCCCGTTCATGCTCTGTCTCTCTCTGTCCCAAAAATAAATAAATGTTGAAAAAAAAATTAAAAAAAAATATTCACTTGAATGGGAACATTTGTTCTTCTTTTGGGAGTTGTGATAGAATATTAAGCTTTCTCAAATATTTAGCCTGTAATCAAATTGGCACTGTAATTTTGACCATGCTGCAGAATATTTATTTAGACAAAATGGCTTAGGAAATTGAAGAATGATCTTGCTCTCTAACTTATAACACCTCCGGGGTGTTTGGGGAAGTTTGGAGACTAGTACCCTAATGGATTGTTATCATTGGTTTTGGTCTGGGGACAAATGTCAAGGTTGGGAATGTTGTTTAAGTTCTGCTCTTACAACCAGTGATTTTGAGTGTCTCTGTGATGAGATATTTTATTACATTTGTCAACACTAAACTTTAAAAAAAGCAAGAACCTTAAGGACATCATTAATGTTGAAATGCAACAGTCTGAAATCTGAAGTGTATACAAACCATTTGTAGTATTCTTTAGAAATGGCTCAATAGCCATAAAAGTAAAAATAGTAAGTTGTGCTTAGCATATACAGATGTTCAAGAAGTTCCACTCACCTTTCCTGTTGATTTAACAAATTTCTGTGGAGGTTTTGTTCAGAATTTGTAACACTGATTGAAATGAAAGAATGGAAGTCAAAGCATTTGATTTGATTTTACATTAATGAACTGCTTTGCACTAAAACAATGGAATATGTGGATTGTAAAAGGGATTGTATCTGAGTTACTAATAATAGAAAAATAAAAACAAGCTTGGCCAGAAGTTAATAATACAAAAATAATCAAAGAATAACTCTTCATAATTTTTTTTCTGTGTACAAAGTCAAGTGGCTAAGAGGCCTAAGTGATTCAGGGCCAATGAGGGATATATGAAATTATTCTTATATTTGGTCTTGTGATGTTTAATGTTTTTTTAAAAAAGTTTACTTATGTATTTTGAGGGAGAGAGAGAGTGAGAGTGCGTGTGAGTGTGTGCGCACAAGTGGGGGAGGGGCAAAGAGAGAGGGAGAGAGAGGATTTCAAGCAAGTCCCACACTCAGCCCAGAGCCTGACACAGGGCTCGATCTCACAAACTGTGAGATCATGACTTGAGCAGAAATCAGGAGTCGACACTTAACTTGACTGAGCCATCCAGGCGCCCCATGATGTTTAATGTTTTTGAGGATGACTTGGATGATGTTAGAAGAGAACAGTGTCAGTAGAACACCACGTAGACCCTAATTATTAAAATGTTGAGATAGTAGTAGGAAAGAGCCAAAGTAAACTTTACAAAATAGAGAAGCAGTGAAAAGCTGATTAGCTGATTTGCTTGGGCAAATGTGAAATTATAGGATGTTTGTGCTGTAGTATGAAGCTATGAGAGCAGCAAGACAGAAAGAATGCTTGGGTGGCCAGAGGGCAGGCTGTAGCCCGAGCTGGGTTTTGGTGGTGGTCACAGTGCTGTGGATCTCTGCTCAGAGATGTTGACGTCCAGGAGCTGAGGCTGAAAGCCAGACTTCAGGAACTGTTCCTTACAGACTGAGGCCTTTATAGACTCAGAGACTTGAATGTCTTTAGCAGTAGACCTTCCCCAGACTTGCAAGAAACAAACATGTAATTTGGGAAAAGAGTGATTGGGTTGTGTTCTCCCTCCAGTCTGCAGACATGCTACACCAATGCCTGGTGACCATGGAGTCCAAGCAGGGACAGTGGACTGTTTGATTCAGATATTTAACAGCATTAGGCCATAAAAAGTTTGCAGTAAGGATGTCCTGGTGTCGTAACCACATCCTTCACAGAGCCTGTTGCCCCACTATCCCTTCTCAGTCGGTTGTTGCCCACCATGTTTTCACCCCACTCTGTGCCCTGTTGCTGTTTCCTGTCTCTCCCTACCCAGAAGTGTGTCCACATTGCCACACATGCTAATTCCTCTTTTCCTGACAAGGGAAAGGTGTGCTGCTGTCTCCAAGTGCTCCTGGTCACACGCTTACCATCTCCACCTTCTGCTCCTCACCTGCCTGACCTTCCCCCACTCACTGTGAGCGCTGGAAGCTGTGTTGGTCTTCATACTTTTCTTTCTACCTGCAATACTTTTTTTTAAAAAAAAATTATTTATTTAGAGAGAGACAGACCAAGTGGAGGAGGGACAGAGAGAGGGAGAGAGAGAGAGAATCCCAAGCAGGCTCTGCACTCTCAGCGAGGAGCCTGATGTAGGGCTTGAACCCATGAACTGCGAGATCATGACCTGAGCTGAACCCAGGAGTTGGACACTCAATGGACTGAGCCAGCCAGGCACCCCTCTGCCTGCAATACTTTTGACCTTGCCACCCACCCCAGGAACGTCTTACCCTTCAGCAGCAATTCCTACAGTGAGCATTCCTGTACAGGCATCACCAGCACTCACGGAAAGCTCCTATGAGGCCCTGAAGAAGGGAGTGGGAGGATGAGTGAGTGAATGGAAAAGTGAACAAAGGGATGTCCTTGTCTTGAGGGTAGCTCCTCTGGCTCCCTAGCCCCTTGCCTGTGCTTCTGCACTGGCGCATGTCATTGCATTATCGCTACTGTTTGTACCAGAGTCTCTTGGACTCCTCTCTGAGCAGAGCACAGGCCTTTCTGTTCTCATTTTGGTGGTCAGTTAGTTCCTTGGGGAGTGTCTGGGGAATAGAAACTCTCTTTGTGTAGACAAATAATGTTGCAGGTCTTTTGCAGTTCTGGGAACCCATGAAATGTGATTACCAGGTAACATAAAATGGTAGCTAATTCAGTCTTTATTGAGAATGAAGTAGGTATTATAAGTAAATACTAGTATAAAATATAGTAACTTGTAACATTGCTCATATTTGAAAAACCAGAGAATTAAGCAGAGAAGTTTGTATTTTGTGAATTTTTGGAAATCTTTTCAACTTTTAAAATATTTCCATCTAATGGAATGAAGTGTGACACAAAGTCAGTAAGCTTTTAATGAGTGTCAGTTTTTGCTGCTACAATTTTAATTTATACTCCTGAGCCACAATTTGTTTTCAGCAGACGAAGCTTCTCCAGGCAAGCAAGGGCCAGGAGATTCACATTGGCACCAGAATGGGTATCCAGTGATGCATGCCTTCTAGTGGGTTTTCATTTCTTTCTATTGATTGACACTTAATTAGACCTTGTTTTTCTGTCTTTTCTATTCTCTTTTGGGCTCTGCTTATTGAGATTCCCTTTTCTTTGAGTTAGTTTCTCTCTTCCAAGCCTGTGCTTCAGCCTCTCACAATCCCTGCCTGGTTCTGCTGTCTCCTATCTGCAGAGCCTTCTTCCTCTGTGCCCATCTGACTCCCTTCCTTCTGTAGGACTCAGCTCTGGAGAGGGAGTGGTTGGGCCACTGTGCCTCTCTATCACCTTCTTTTTCCCACTCTTTACAGCTGCTTACCACTTAGATGTCTGTCCCGTGGCCATCATGGTCCTCACAGGAGGCAGGGCTCTGCATTTTTAGTGGTTAGCATATGTTTGTTCTTACTCATATTCCCCAACAAATGTTTGGATGAATTTCTGGTATAAAAAACCCTCATCAGAACCTACTGACATCAGGCTTTTAATTTGCTGAGTGCTCATGGTATCTTTCCTTTACCACCTTCTTTCATTTTAACGTTTGTATTTTCTATGCTAACATGGAGATTAGATGGTGAGGGATTTGGAGCCAGGTGTTCTCACTCCAGCACCAGTGCCTACTTAGTTAAATTGTTTAAAATGTAAGTCAGAGAGGTTGGATGCAACTCATGTACCCATTCACAGATAGGTGGATAAATAAGATGCGGGATATATGCATGCAATGGAATAGTATTCAGCCTTAAAAAGGAAAGAAGTTTGGACACATGCTGCAACACGGGTGAACCGTGAGGACATGACGTGAAGTGAAATAAGCCAGTAACAGAAAAAATAAAAGACAAAATGTTATATGACTCAACTTATAAGAGGTATCTGGAGTCTTTAAATTCATAAAGACAAGAAGAGGAATGGTTGCTGCCGGGGAGGGGGCGAGGGGAGAACATAGTGTTGTCTAATTGGTACAGAGTTTCGATTTTGCAAGATGAAGACTGTTGGGGATTGGTTGAACAACAATGTGAATGTATTAAATACTCCTGAACTGTATACTTAAATATCACTGGGATTGTAAATATTATATGTATTTTACCAAAATTAAAAATCAAAAAGTCAAAGACCTTGCTTTTAAAAAAGATAATTAATCATTTAAAAGTAAAAACAAAATTGAAAGGAATTTCTTTGGGGACTTTTCCTTCCTTAAGCTTTATTTTTCATTTGGGCAGATCTTTAAATCACTTTTTATTTAAAAATGTATTCTGTAATAAAAACAAACTGGATTTACATTGATAAGACCTTTGGGATTTACTTTTAGACCTTGTTATTTCTTTTCTTATTTTTGCCTATATTTGCAGTTAAAATCTGATTCAAAATTATCCACTTCCTCACCTGTTTTTCTTCAGTAAAGAGAATAGGATCTTATTGCTCATCCAGAAAAACTTGTATGACATTTAAAAAATTACTTTTATGATTAAGGGAAGAAATATTTGTTCTGTCATGAGCAGAGGGCATGACAGACTCCAGGCTTTGATTTGATTGCTCATAAGGAGCCAGCTACTTCAGTCATTTTTTTTTTTCCATTACACTAATGGACCTTTTATGTGGAAAATCATGACTCTAAAACTGTAAATAACACTCTGGTGCTTGAAAGAGCACAATTTCAAAATGTTCAGCTGACACCTACGAAGCAGTTCTTTTACTTGAAGGTTCTGACCCAGTGTGTAATATCTTTCCTGAAGAATATAAAATGAAACTTGAGTCTCGTCAGCCTGTGAACATGTTTGTTGAGATGGGATGGCAAGGATCTGATGGGGCTATGTGTAAAGGTTTGAGGGAAAGGGGGGGGGGATGAAAATTAGAGGTGAAGGTGGGCAAAAGAAAGAATTATAACCTTCTGGAAACGTTTAGCTCGATTGTTACTTAGTTTTTTTAAGTGCTTATTTATTTATTTAGAGAGAGAAGGAGCGTGAGAACACGAACGGGGAGAAGGGTAGAGAGAGAAGGAGTGAGAGAATTCCAAACAGGCTCCACGCTCACTATGGAGCCTGATGCAGGGCTTTATGCCGGGCTTGATGCCATGACTGTAAGTTTATGACCTGGGCTGAAGTCAAGAGTCAGTCGCCTAACTGACTGAGCGCCCCAAAGATTTTTTAACATTACTGACATGATTCTATGATCAGAGCCACCAGAAAGCACTAAATTCATCTCTACTATTAGGAAACCATCTAATCCAAGTTGATACTTTAAATTTTTTTCTAAAGCTCTTTAAAAATATGTGGTAATTAGAAGTATTAATATTTACACTTAAACCTTTTAATAAAGAGTTGCATATTTTCAGCTCAGCAAACATAAGAGACTTACTACAAGTTAGACTTTAAATACACTTTGTGGTTATGAAGTGTCAATTTTTGGATTGGAATCCAGTGTCTGGTGAAGGTGTCGGTCCTCTGCAGGAAAAATGAGAAAAGTCAGGTGATGTTTTCAAAGAGCTAATATTCTAAGAGAATAATCTTTAGTTTGAGGCTCTGGTCTTTTTTCTTACGTATTAATATTTAAAATATCTATTCTTTTAGAATGTAATGATAATTAATATTTAAAATTCTATTTCTTGACAAATTAAAATATTGGATATTATTTAGGATTCTTGGTTGCAAGAAACAGGAAAGACATATATTGGAAGAATGTCTCAGTATTAATAGAAGAATCAAAATCTCAAATGTAAGAAAAGCTTGCAGCCAGGGCTGATTGTATCATTAAATGTGTTTTTCTTTTTAAAGTTTATTTATTCATTTTGCGGGGGAGAGATGGAGAGAGAAAGAGCAAGCAGGGGAGGGGCAGAGAGAGAGGAGAGGAAGAGAATCCCGTGATTCGGGGCTCGAACTCACGAACTGTGAGATCGTGACTCGAGTGGAAATCCAGGGTCAGACGCTTAACTGACTGAGCCACCCAGGTGCCCCTAAATGTGTTTTCTAAGTTTATAGAAAATGTGAATAGCCACCTAATCCTGAGCCTGTGGGATATATGCCAAGGAACAGTCTTGATAGAAGGGGAAAAAAGGATTAAATTAAAATTAAATTAAATGCCATCATATGATTTACAACATTTGACTTTTAGGATATTTTTTTGCAGGCAAGTGAAATATAATACTTACCTACAGTCTTGGAAAATTGTCCTAATTTGAATTCTGACCTAAAGTTGGAACAGAAGCTGTACTTGGGCATGGATTAGCTGGCCGCATGAGGGTCAGGTGTGTTGTTCTTGTGTTATATCATCACGTAAGTCTTCTTCCCCTGAAGTCGTTGTTGTGGGTTTTGGTCTCATTGTTATTGTTCGTTTCACTGTAATTTGATACATGACATCTTAACTATTATTTTTAGTACATGGAAAGCCAGATTATGGATATCACTGTGACCTGACCTCTCTCCATCCTTTGACTCTTTGGCCGCTGTCCTTGAAACTCTCGCTTCTCTTGGTTTATATAACGTTAACAATACTTGCTTACAGTTTTCTCCCTCTTTTCTCGTTGTTCCTTCCTAATCTCCTTCCTGTCGCCCATATATTAATGTTCCTTTGCATTCTGTACTCTCTCCTCTTAGTCTGTACCTCTGTGTAGTTTCTTCTGGTCTAGATGGCAAAATTCCATCCATTTATTTCCAGCTGGTTATTTCCAAACCAAAGCTGGTTATTTCCAGCTTTGTTCCCCCGGCTCACACTATTCTGTGCTGCAGACTCCTTGCCATTCCTACTGCATACCCCACCAGGGCCCTCTACTCCTTGTCCCCAGTTGAGCTGATTAAGTTAGAGCCAGGTGGTGAGGATCTTGTTTCCTGCCTCTCCCCAACTAGGTTGCTACCCTAAACAAGTCAACACTTTTCTAACTTGGACCCATTATAAACAAACATAAGTAGTAAATAACTACCAAGTTGTGGATGAAAATGAGACTGTGCACACATCACTGAATTTCTTGTAATAAAGTTGCCAGATGAATTCACATTCTCAGCAGTATTGCAAACTGGTATGTACCTCCTTCCAAATAGATGATGCTGCAGAACCCCTGTATTCTATTGTTCTAGGAGCCAGTGGCAAAGGCATGAATACCTCTACATTGAAAGAGAGATCCTTAGAAGGGGAGTCCTGTCCAAACTTGGATCAGATAATGCCACCATTATCAAGGGGCATGACTTTCTTCTCTGTGTCGTCCCTCTCGAGAGGCAAAATTTTAAACTCTCAACACAAGCAGTAGACTTCCAGCTATGATTTGTTTCATACTCGTACTTCATATGTGACTAGCATTTCAAATACGCAACAACAAAAAGCCATAGGCAGGGTACTCAGCTGGTGATAACAAAGATATTAATATAATACTACCCTCAATATATAGTAGCCAGTGAGAACTTATCACAGACATTATTATTATTTCTATAGATCATTATTTGATCCTGAGTAATGTGAAAATAAGGTTCATCTAAGCAAACTTAAAAAAAAATCCAGTAACTCATGTCCTTCCAGAATGTTACCTAAGTACAAATACTACCCATACACATTGCCATTTCTTATAGTATGCCAGTGCACTCAGAAAATTTGCTAAGTGTCTTCTGTGCACTAGGCAGGATTCTAGGAGTTGGAAATACAGAAGTGAACAAGAGATAAGAACCCCTGCCCTCATTAAATTTTTCCTCTGGATCTAGGAGTCTGAACATTTGGCAAGATAACTGGTTTTTGACATTTCCATTTTCTTCCAAGGTTTATTTACTATTATAAATCCCATCTCCTTTTGATCACAAAGTCTTGGATTGTTAGAGCTGAAAGAAATGACTTAACTGCTCTATGCTTGGCATGAATTCTGGGCAGGTGGGCAGGGGTCCTAAATCATAGCTGTACTTGACCATATGACCTTGAATGATTTCTTTACATCTCTGAGTCTCGGTTTCCTCACCTGTTAAACAAGGACTAGATTTAAATCTTATTCAAGAATGGTAGTTGATGGGTTTTGGAATGTTTGAGAAGGCATTTTGGTTGACACAATGACTGAGTGGGCCCAGGAATGCTAAGTAACTTTCATGTCACAGACAAGCCTAGCCCAGGCCACAGAGCTTAAGAGAGCTGAGATGGGAGCAGTACCAGCAGTCTTTTCAGGACCCCATGACATTGCATTCTTTTCAGGATTGTCTAGGAAGAAGTGATCCCTGATTTCTGTTCATTTGGAATAGGCTGGGTAAGGCAGTGGACGTGCCTTTGAGGGGAAAGCTGTCTGCCAAGATCCTCTACTCTGAAGTCCTCAGACTGGGTAGAACAGGGAGCTTCTAGTTCTCATTCTAAAGCTAAGTAGATTTTCAGAATATCCCCTGATTTTTATCAGGAAAGTCTTTTTAGAGTTGAAGCTCAAATACATAAAATTATGTCAATTAGAGTTAATTTCTACTAGAATCTAGTTAATTTGTGTAGCTATTGTTATCTTGTTATGCAAAGATACAAACATTATTACAACCCTGATTTTGAGGAGACTTATGGCATCCAAAGCCTAAAGTGAATAATGCCACAATACTTTACAAGCAAATCATTAATCCATAGAAAATAAGCAGCTTGTGGAGAGAATAGTATGTGAACCAAACCAAAAAGGTTACGTAAGGAAATCTTATCAAATAAACAGTGTAGTTAAATAGCTCTTTATTTCACTGGTAAGCTGGTGTAGTGTAATACTGTCCAAGAGGTAAAAATCAGGCCTCTCTAGCTGAGAAGTATCATAAATGAAAGAAGGAATTTTCATCTTTTGCCAATTAGGTTGAAATGGCATCTCTGCCTACTTTCTGTGTCTGGTGAAATCTTTCTCCTTATGGTTATTGGACCCTTACTTTGCCCTTATGGCATATATTTGGTTGGCCAAATGCTAGAGAAGGATTATGAAACATCTTACAAAGAATCTTTTACCTTTACATTGTTTCCCAAACTGTGTATCAAGGTACTCCAGGGCACCAAAGGGAATCCACAATTGTGCTTTGGAATTTTTTACATTTTCAAGTAAAGGGTGCTAGACATCTCTTGGCCATCATGCAAACTGCTAGCTCAAGGTAGTTCATACTTTCAACATTAGATTGAGCTATGCTCCTTTTGATGATATCACATCTTTGGGAAACTGCATTTTCAGCAGTTACTCTGATAAGAAGCAATTGCTACACAAAATGGGGTGGTGGTGCCTACTCTGATCCTCAGTTTGCAAAACAGTGCAGTGCCCAAGAGATGCACACCTCCCATTGTTAAGTAATGTGGTTAAGAATGCTATAAAACTGTTATTTTTCTTTCAATGTATCATATTCTTAAACAGTTACTAAGTTATTAGGATATAAATACTCATAAACTAGTGGACCTAACTGATTAATGAAAAAAAAACTGTTAGCCATTTCTTTTAAGTCAAGGGGTGTTAGAAAAATTAATGAGACATGAATGGCACCCTGAACTGAGAAAGTTAAACCTTGGACCTAAACACCTTGGTGAATCTCCAAATAGGGCAGAAGACAAGAAAGTTTCTTTATCAAAGAGCAGGTATCTGGAAAAAAAGATCCGCTCCTGGGCCACCTCTTTGAGCAGTCACAGGGGCGGCCACAGCTTCTGGGTCCTGATAAAAGGGCCAGGACTGCCAGATGGTCCACTCCCCACTTGGTGTGGCCACTGCCCTCTCCGTTTCTGTAGAGTTCAAATAGGGAGGGAAGAATGACTGATATGCATAGTGAACACAGCCTAAGGCTAAAGATATATTATCATATTGTCTGAATTTTTTTTTTATTAGGAACTTAGGAATGTGGGCTCTTCTGAATAATTCACCCTACTACAGAATATAATAAGCATTTTATATAAAATGAGTGACAGTTCCTACAGTTCCCTTTCAGGCCTTAAATTCATCAGTCTATCCAATTGAGGCTGACCATAATATAAAGATCAGAAGGGAGCCTCGGCATGAGCCAGACATCTTGACTGTAAAAAAATCTAAGAATGTTAATTTTATTAGGGGCAAATACTTGACTGACAGGTATCAAAACACAGGGATAAAAGTTGGAAGTGTTCAGAGTAGCATCCTAGGTGGAGAAAAGAAGGGACATAGGAACTTCATCACCTGGTTCTAAACTAATCTCTGGGCAGAGACAGTTTTCAATGGTTACTCTTCCTTATACTCCAGCCCTGAGGGCAGGAACACAAACAACTTTTGAAAGGAGTATTTTTGTCAGACTGTCATTTTAGGAAACCTCTAGAGACAGTTAATGGAGGACAATTACATTAGACCAGCACTTCCCAAAGTGTTAGTTACCCAGATTACTAGTGCTGTGGGATGCTTTTCAAAAGGAAAGTTTTTGGTGACCAGATAAGCTTGGAAAATGTACTCCTTTCTCGTAGGGTACAATGCACTGTGGCCTATTAAAGATTCTGGGAGTTCTAAAGTAAAGTAATGTATAATATGACTTCCTGATTCCTGGCTTTCTTTTCCACAGAACCCTTTTCCAGCATGACATTTCTTAACCTTTTTAAGAATAGTGTCCCACTAACCAGCCTTTTAGAGGCACTGCCCATGGATGAAAACCTGATTCCAAGTTAGACTTGCATCTCACTAGCTGTCACAAACTAAGCCAGCATTTCCCAGCCTTCGATCTGGGGCTGAAAAGAAATACAGATGCCCCAGCCCATCACTGGAGTTTCTGATTCTGTGTGTCAGGGCTGCTGCCAGTTATCTGCATTTCTGAGAAGCTCTGCAGGTGGTCTTGGATTTTCTAGAGGTTGAGAGTCTCTCTACTTGGAAGAACTTTCTAAGTTCCAATTCTTTTCACTAAAGCTGCAGTAGGTGTCTCCACAAGACTTTTTGATGTTGGGCATGTTTCCTAAAGGGAATTGATTTTCATGTTGAAAGAAAACCGATGTGCTGCTGTGGCTCGGAGTTTCTCAGCCTCTGGGCCTCTCCCTGCTGTCCTGTGTCTGGGCGCTGGCGCTGCTTTGCTCCTGGAGGCCACTGGGGAGGGGGGGTGGGAAGTGGTAAAGAACAGGACCATTGAGGGTCTGTTCCTGAGCTCCTCAAGCAAGGTGCTGTTCAGACTGGAGCTCTGCTTTGTCGATAAGCTGATAATTTGGTAATGTAGAGGTTGATCTTATGTTCTCTTGGAGAGAGGTTCTTTGTTATGGATCTTCTCATCTTACATCTCATGGCCTAGCATTCTCTAGAATCTCCGTTCCTCCCTGTGATACCACCAGAAGCAAGGCAGGAAATAGCTTAGTAAGACTAGTGGGTTTTTATGGTAACCAGTCAGGGAATTAATACAGGGATAGTGAAGTGGTATTGTGTAGCCACAGGCTTCTTTGGCGGATTTTTCCACTCAAGAGAACGAAAGGGCCCAGGTGAGAACATAGGGTGCTGGTACCAAGTCAGAATCTACTGGATCTACCTACTCTGAAGGTGGTGTGGGAAAAGCCCCATAACTGCATGTTTAATCAGAAGAAGGATAATCAAGCTTCTCACATGGTACATGAGGTGCTTTCATGAGGTCCCTTTGTGCTTTACCTTCTTCAGTCACATGTGGTCCTTAGCCTTGCCACAGAAATTATGTCAGTAGTTACTGGAGAGTGTAAACTCACATGGAAAGCAGCCCTCTTCCTGCTAACTTAGAGCTCTTACCAGTGTGTGTTCTCTCTTTGTAGTGGTCTGGAGTGATTCCCTGAAGGATAGGCCAGAAGAAACGCACACCAGGTTCTGCAGTATTCCAAGCACTATGTAGTCTATTTTACATATATAATTCCCTCATCATTCCTTCCAACAGCCTTTGAAAGTACTTCTTATTAATTCTTTAAATAAAGTTGAGACAGAGGCTCAGAGAGATTAAATAAGTTGTCTGAGGGTACACAGCTAGGGAATGTGGGGGGCTAGAATCCAGATCTATTGATTCCAAAGTCCACTTTGATGTCCCCCCAGCCCCAGCCCACTGTCCATTGGCCGTGGTGCCATCACACTTGCTTCTGAATATCTTCTTTGCATTGAACTCAATAACAAGCTCTTAAAAAAGAAAACAGAGATGACTTAGAACGCTTTATTCCTAGCTATGTATTGCTACAGCCATGGAACTGAGAATGTCACCAGTCATTCTGGGACACACTGTGACAGAAAGGAATATGGTAGCAGAAGATTCATTCATTTTTCTCTGAGTGTAGTTAGGTTATACTTCTTTTGATTTTATAAATAGTTGGTTTTGAATAAGCAGTTAATAGTGTTCACTGGCAGTGTGTTTTATGTCCAAAATTTAGTGGCATTAGCTAGAATTTTATAATGGCATAAATTTCCTGGAGGAAATAGAATATCACCATGGGATATATAGCTAACATTAGTAAAATAAATATTAATCCAAGGTTAACTGTTAGTCTAAACTTTTTCTTAATTCAAAATCCAAGCTAAGCCTTACTTTGTCAAAAAGCTTTATTTCAGCTCAGCTTGAAATTCTAATGTGAAAATCACCATAGACTTAAAAAATCCAGCACAAATAATATTAACTGTCTTCATAACTTAATTACAGAATACCCAATACCATTGCCCAGGAGGCACATGACCATAAGCTTCCAGGTTTAGAGATCACACATTTCTCAAATGTTTGCTTTGGATGGTGATCATTTAATTTGACTCTCACGTTCCACGGATGAAAAAAAGTACTGTGGTGAGTGATCTTTTCAAAAGTCATAAAGCTGGTGGGTGGCACACAGGGCTTCTTATTTTGTTACCAGAGATAGTATTGCCCCTCACTGGAAAGTTTTTAAGAAACACTTTAGCCAGACCTATTAATGTAGCAGACTATTAGGCTTGGCCCAGTTTGTGTTTCTTATGGGTCATTTAATCATAACTAAGCAATATAAACATACCCCAAAAGCTGTGGGCCACAGAGAGTGACAGTTGTCAGTGTTGGGCCTCATTGGTTTGAGTTCTCTCAAATCCAGAGTAAGAGCAGGGGGCCAACAGAATTTGGAAGGCTTTGAAATTTTATTTCAGTCGCTCAGTTACCGCAGAGCAATCATTGGTTCTTTGTTGGCAGTTTCAAACCGAATGTGGAGGGTGTGTGGCTTGTGTAGTACAAGGTAGCAGGAAGGTGACTGGAGAGTTGAAATAAGCTGAAACCGAATGCCTGCAAGTGAACATCATCCCAAGCAAGCCCTATAATCAAAGTAATTGGATGTATAGTGATTGATAATTTTAGTGAAAGCTGAATGCAGTTCTCTGCTATTATGTTGTTCTGAATCACACTTGCTTATTATTATCAGAAAGGACTGAGGCATTTGGTAGCTTGACTAGTTTTGGGAAAAGGTCACTTAGACTGAAATCAAATCATCTTACTTTTATTTTAATGTCAGAGGCTGGTGTGATACTGTATATACTTCATGGTTTTGCATTGGGTTCAGTGTAGCTCAGAATTTTTTCTCCGAAGTATGTGTGTTTTTGTCCATGTCTTCTGGCCATGGTCTAATCTGGCTATATTGGTCTACCCTGGTCACTAGGACTTCCAGCTGAGAAATCTTTTGAGGCATCTCAACAACAGTAGCTGTTAGAATGGCTGCCCTTCTCTAGAGTGAACTTAGTAGTTTAGACTCTTCCTACTACAAAAGATAGAAACTCAGTTCATACAGGCTCAAGCAAAAAAGGGTACAGGGGCAGCTGGCTTCTGGGATTCCTTGATCCAGGAATTAGAATTATATCTTTTGGCTCTGTTCTTTGTGTTGCCTTCATTTTTAGGTAGTGAGGAAAGGCTATAGTATCTCTGGATTTAAGCCTAGCTGAAGAGTGAGCATGATTCTCCATCCCTTTTTTTCTGTCTCATTGTATCTAGTGTTTGGTCATTATAATAATAATTTGATATCTATATCTATATCTATATACATATATATATATAATTTTTTTTGAAGTTTATTTATTTTGAGAGAGAGAGAGAGAGAGAGAGAGCGAGCATGTGGGGGAAGGGCAAAGAGAAAGAGGGAGAGAGAATCCCAAGCAGGCTCCATGCTATCACCACAGAGCATGATGCAGGGCTGGATCCCATGAACCATGAAATCGTGACCTGAGCCAAGATCAAGAGTTGGGTGCTTAACTGACTGAGCCACCTAGGCACTCCTGTATATAATTTTTAATTGAAATATAGTTCACATAATAAGTTTCAGATGTACAACATAGTGATTTGACAATGATATGCATAATGAAATGCTCACCATGATAAGTGTAGTTACTCTGTATGACCATACAAAGTTATTACAATATTATTGACTATATTCCCAGTGCTGTACTTTTCATCCTTGTGACTTACTTATTTTATAACTGGAAGTTTGTACCTCTACATCCCCTTCCCCTATTTCACCTGTCCCTTTACTCCCCTTTGTAAATCACCAATTTATTCTCTGAATTTATAAGTCTATTTCTGCTTTGTTGTTGTTTATTTTTTTTTGTTCATTTGTTTTTAGATTCTACATATAAGTGAAATCCAGTGGAATTTGTCTTTGTTGACTTATTTCACTTAGTGTAATACTCTGCAGGTCCATCAATGTTGTGAATGGCAAGATCTCATTCTTTTATTTTTTTTTTAGGATTTTTTTTAACGTTTATTTATTTTTGAGACAGAGAGAAACAGAGAATGAACGGGGGAGGGTCAGAGAGAGAGGGAGACACAGCATCTGAAGCAGGCTCCAGGTTCTGAGCTGTGAGCACAGAGCCCAATGCAGGGCTTGAACCCACAAACCGTGAGATCATGACCTGAGCCAAAGTCAGATGCTCAACTGACTGAGCCACTCAGGCGCCCCATGATCTCATTCTTTTTTAAGGATGAGAATATTCCATTATATATATACATAAACATCACATTTTCTTTATGCAGTCATCTGTTGATGGATACTCAAATTGCTTCTGTATCTTGGCTGTTATAGATAATGCTGCAATAAACATGGGGGTGCCTATGTCTTTTTGAATTAATGTTTTAATTTTCTTTTTAATTTTCCCAAAAGTGGAATTACAGGGTTATATGGTATTTCTTTTTTTTTTTTTTTTTTTTTTTTTTGAGGAACCTCCGTACTGGTTTCCAGAATGCTGTACCAATTTATAATCCCACCGACAGTGCATGAGGGTTCTCTTTTCCTTCTCTCTCAATCTTTCCAGCAAATTCCAAGACCGACTTTCATCAGCTTTGATTGGGTCACATGTCCATCCCTGAACCAGGGGAATGAATTACTCAACTGGCCAGGTCTTGGTTTTGTGTATCACTCCTAAAGACAGATGATTTCTTTCACACAAGAACTAGAGAAAAGGTTGGTTTTAGTAAATACTCTCAGGCTCTTTAAATGAAAATGTCAAGACTTTGAGGGGAATTAAGAAAAAGAGGCACATTATATTTTTCCACGTGCACATTATAGTGTTGCTAACGTGCATTACAGGTTTTGAAAGGTCTAAGAGTCAGTCTTTCAATAAAAGTATTGATTTTTTTCCCCACTATTTCTTCTTTTGGTTTCTCTAAATCACCTGTGAAAACTTTAATCATGTTCTTCTATTATGCTATCATTCACCAGGACAGTATGCAAAATCCCAATAAATGGGGATGTATAGTCAGCTGTGATGCCTGGTTACAGCCATGGCCTTCTTGAGGGAGGGCCAGGTGACTGGAAACTTATATTTTAGAGCCTGATTTTCTGTCCCAGCATTTTCAGGATTCATTTGGGTAAGACAAATAGCTCAAACCGTGCCGGGCTGGTAGATAATTATCACAATGTTATTTTGAGGCTATTGCATCTGATTTTTTTTCCTGTTAAAAACTAAGACAAATAATTTTCTTAGTTATTGGAAAAATCAGAATAAAGTTCTGAATCCTTTGAAATGATGGCGAACTCACCATTCTTGAGTATGTACCATAGCAGTGTTCTGTCTGTTTAGGGATCAGTTTCACCACACCATGACAATAACTCATTTTTATTCTCGGCTTTATGGGCCTTGCTTTATGGGCCTTGGGTTCCTGAAAGTGAAATTATGAGTGTATATTAGCATACTGTTGATACTCAGTGGCTGGTGTATTTTCTATATTTATTTTATCAGTTAAAGAAGCATCAGACTTCAGTAAAAATCTTTTCTCTTTATATACTGACAGGTTTTTAAATCTGGAAACAAAAAAGATACAAAAGAATTTGTATGCCACCATTGATTTCTTGCAGAATTCTGCCTCAAGTTAATAAAAAAGAATCTAACTTTGGGACTGCAAGGAGCTGTTCTCTGAACTTTTGTCCTTAGTTTCACCTGATAGCCAAATGGGCGAGAGAGACTATCAGACTTCCATAGGATGATATTGAAACTCTGAGGCAGGCCTCTGCATG
This sequence comes from Prionailurus bengalensis, assembly GCF_016509475.1. Classification (NCBI taxonomy): domain Eukaryota; kingdom Metazoa; phylum Chordata; class Mammalia; order Carnivora; family Felidae; genus Prionailurus; species Prionailurus bengalensis. Next base: position 39,542,796 of record NC_057344.1, on the reverse strand, counting down.
CTATTATATCTGCCCTTAGACGCCCCCCCCCGCCATCCCACCCCAGGCCGGGATGCTTCTATGACTTTCTTTTTATACTTGGTCCTCAGCAGGTTTACTACGATGGGCTTTGGCATGTTTGCTTTATATTTCCCCTAACTGTGGTTCACTCAGCTTGCTGGCTGTGTGGCTCAAGACCTTGAATCAGTTTCGGCAGACTCCTGGTGACGGTCTTTGTGGCTGCTGTTGCCTCCTCTTTTCTCCTTTTGGGGCTCCAGTCACACGTTATGTTCGCACTTTGATCTGTGCTTCCTATGCCGCTTAAGCTCTTTTCTGCGTTTTCAGGTCTGTTTTTCCCTCTCTGCTTCTGTTTGGATATATTCTACTGACATCTCTTTTCATTTCATTTCATTTCATTTCATTTCATTTCATTTCATTTCATGTATTTATTTTTTTAAGTTTATTTATTTATTTTGAGAGATACAGGGACAGTGTGAATGAGGGAGGGGCAGAACAAGAGAGAGGGAGAGAATCCCAAGCAGGCTCTGCACTGTCAGTGGGGAACCCAGTGCAGGTCTTGAACTTACAAAACCATGAGATCCTGACCTGAGCCAAAACCAAGAGTCGGACGCCTAACTGAACCAGGTAGGGGTCCCTCTTTCACTTTAGAAAACCCTTCTTGTACTGTGTCTAATTTGCTGTTAAACACATGTATTGAATTATTAATTTCAATTATTATGTAGATTATATATAGATTCTAGATATCAGATAAAATTATCTTTCATCTACTTTATTCAACATAGTAATTGTAATTATATTAAAATTCCTTTTTGATCATTGTAATATCTAGATCACCTGTGGGTCAATATGGTATCCAGTTTTTCTTAGTTTTTGGTCATCCATTCTTGTTTCATGTCATGCTTTGTAATTTTTTATTAAGTACCTGACATTGTATATGAAAAATGGTGGTGTTTCTGGATGCTGTGCTCTTCCTCCAGGGGAGATTTTTTTTTTTTCTGGTGGACAGTAGAATAAAGCTGTTCATCTAGATGCAGTCAACAATTATGATGATTGGGGTGGAGTTTCAGGCTGCTCTGTTTCTGTTTACCTGACTCCTAAGGCAAAGCCCATTGAGGGTCTTACCTGAAAGCCAGGGTTCCTTGTCCATGTTAGACCCTAAACTAGTTCCAAGCAGAGTGGGATTGACAAAAACTTCTTAGCTTTTCAGCTTTCAGCTTTCTGCTTGTCTTCTCCTTTTTCAACTCGTGTTTTTGGATTTCTCAAGTGCCTTGAATGCAAAAGCTGAGTAGCGTAATTTTGGTTCACGTTCTTGAGGTTCCCTTTTCTTTGGGATCTTGGCTGCTCAAGTCCTGGCTGTAGTGGTGGTCTGAACTCCAGGTTGTGTCTCTTTGACCCAGGGAGACTGCTCCCACCTGTGGGCTACAGCTGTCTGCTCACCTCTTCTCCCCCTCCCCCTTCTCCCTCCTCCTCCTCCTCCTCCTTTTCCTGCTTCTTCTCCTCTCCCTCCTTCTCCTTCTTCTTTTCCTCTCCCTACCCCTGCTTCTTCATTTTTAGTTCAGCTTTTGTAGTTGCTTTCAGTGGGAGAGACTTAGTGTGATATTGCCATTCCATTTTAGTTATTTTACAATACAAGTGTTCTCATGAATGCAATATGTATTCAGGCAATATGTATGAAAATATTGTTTATTCAAAACAAAGTTTTACTTCAAGAAAAGAGAATATCCAAATTTTATAATTGTTTTTAGGTAAAAAAAATTCTGGTGGTTGTCAGAAGTAGGGGTTAGGGGGAGAATGAAATGGGCAAAAGGAGTCAAAAGGTACGAATTTTCACTTATAAAACAAGTCACAGGCATATAGAGTACAGAATGGTGACTATAATTAATAATACTGTATTGCATATTTGAAAGTCACTAAGAGAGTAGGTATTAAAAGTTCTCACCACAGGAAAAAAAACTGTAACTATGTATAGTGACAGATGTTAACTAGACCTATTGTGATCACTTCACAATATATATAAATATCAAATCATTATATTGTACACCAGAAACTAATATAGTGTTATGTCTGTTATACCAATAAAAAATTTGAGAAGGAAAATAGCTTTAGGATTTAAGAAAAAGTAGAAAATATACATGAGATCTTGGTGAATACCTTTTAAAAGTGTATTCTCAAAGTTCAGAGACCAAATTTCTTGCTGGCTTTTTCTTTAAGAATAGTTGGAAAGTGTGGCGCCTGGGTGGCTCAGTCAGTTAAGCATCTGACTTCAGCTCGGGTTTGTGCTCATGGTTCCTGAGTTTGAGCCCCCTGTTGGGCTCTGTGCTGACAGTGCGGAGCCTGGACCCTGCTTCAGATTCTGTGTCACCCTCTCTCTCTGACCCTCCCCTGACTTGTGCTCTGTCTGTCTGTGTCTCTCTCAAAAATAAACAAACATTAAAATAAATTTAAAAAAAGAATAGTTGAAAAGTAATCTACTGAAAAACGTATTTTTTATTGCATCAAAGTCATTGAGATCAGATTGCTAGCAAAATAAATACAACTGACTTTTGAACAATATGGGTTTGAATTGTGCAGGTCCAGTTACATATGGATATTTATCAGTAAGTGTACTGGAAATTTTTTTTTGTAGATTTATAATAATTTGAAAAAAACTTGCAGACAAATTGTATAGCCTAGAAGTACCAAAAAAGTAAGAAAAAAGTTGAGTATTATTGAAAGAATATGGTATATAATACCCATAACATATAAAATATGTGTTAATTGACTATATTATTGGTAAGGCTTCTGGTCAACAGGGTATTAGTAATTATGTTGTGGGGGGGTCCAAAGTTACAGGCAGATTTTTAACTGTTGGGAGGAGGAGGGGCATCTCTAACTTAAGGGTCAACTGTAGATAGAAAGTGGAAGAAATCACTTATAAACATAGATACAAAAACCCTAAACAAAATATTAGCAAAATGAATCTTCTAAAGGTTAAAAAATATCACAACTTAGTTGGGTTTATTCCAGGAATTCAAAGATGGTTTGGCATAAGAAAATCTTTTTTTGTAATTTACTCATATTCACAATTTAAATCTGAAAACCATGTGTTTATCTCAACGGATGCAGGAAAGTATATAATAAAATTCAAATTCCATTCATGAAAAGCCCGTTAAAAATAGTGGAGCATTTCTAGTCTCAGGTGTACTTAACAAAAATTTTCAGCAAATATCATACTTAACTGTGAAACTTAAGCAAAATTTCCACTAATATCAAGAGTAAGATAAGAATGCCCATAACAATAAATTATCTAAAAATAATAAATAAGTCCCATTTATAGTAGCATCAAAACAATAAAATACTTAGGAATAAATTTAACCAAGGAGGTGAAAGATCTATACACCAAAAACTATAAGACATTGATGAGAGAAATTGAAGAGTACACAAATAAATGGGAAGGATATTTCATGTTCATTGATGGAAAAATTAATATTGCTAAAATGTCCATATTACCCAAAACTATCTGTAGATTCAATGTAATCCCTATTAATATTCCAATGGCATTTCTTGCAGAAGTAGAAAAAAATTCTAAAACCTGTATGGAACCACAAAAGATCCTGAATAGACAAAGCAATCTGAAGAAAGAACAACAAAGCTAGAGGCATCACACTGCTTGATTTCAAACTATATTACAAAGTTATAGTAATCAAAAACAGTATGGCATTGGTAAAACACACAGACCAATGGAATAGAATTGAAAACCCAGAAATATATATAGGCCTCACATATATAGGCAACTAGTGTTTGTCAAAGGAGTCGAGAACATTCAATGGAGAAAAGATGGTCTCTTCAATAAATGGTGCTAGAAAAGTTGGATATTAATATGACTATTATCAAAAGAACAAGAGGTACTGGTGAGATTGTGAAGAAAAGGAAACCCTAGTAGACCATTGGTGGGAATGTAAATCAGTATAACCACTATGGAAAATAGTTTGGAGGTTCCTCAAAAAATTAAAAATAGAACTGCCATATGATCCAGCAATTCTACTTCTGAATATATATCCAGAGGAAATGAAATCACTATCTTGAAGTGATATCTGCACCCCAATGTTTATTGAAGCATTATTTACAATGGCTGAGATGTGGAAACAACCTAAGTGTTCATCTATGAATGGGTGGATAAAGAAGATGTGTGTGTGTGTGTGTGTGTATGTGTGTGTGTGTGTGTGTGTGTGTGTGTGTGTGTGTGTATAATGGACTATTATTCAACCATAAAAAAGAAGGAAATGTTGCCATTTGCAACAACTTGGATAATCTCAAGGACATTATGTTAAATAAAATGAGTCACACAGAGAAAGACACATATTGTATGGTCTCACTTATATGTGGTAGATTCCACAAAGAATAAAACTCACAGAAATGGAACAGACTGATGGTTGCCAGAGGTGGGGTTTGGAGGGTGGGTGACATGGGTGAAGGTAGTCAAAAGGTACAGACCTCCAGTTACAAGACAAGTAAGTTCTGGGGATATAACGTACAGCAGAGTGACAATACTGTATTATGTATTTGAAGGTTACCGAGAGAGTAGATCTAAAAATTCTCATCATACACAAAAAAATTGTAACTATGTCGGTGATGGGTATGTTAATTAAACCTAATGTGGTAATCATTTTGTTGTGTTGTATACCTTAAACTTATACAATGTTATAACCAATTATATCTCAATAAAGCTGGAAAAATATAACTTTTTAGGTTAAAGTCATACACTATTTGTGTTCACTCATTAGCTTTTTCTTTATTTGTTGTTGAATATGCTAGAAACTGAATATATTGCCAGGAACTAAGTAAGCATAATCCCTCCCCTTGGGGATTGTAAGCCTAGTGGCAGAGATGGGTATTTATGTGTCTTTTTATCTAGATCTGCAGCTATGTATAATTATAAATTGTACATTTTAGAGAGGAAAAGTAAAAATAAGTATTAAAAAAGAATAAAGGTAACTTAATTTAGACTGGGGGAACGGTTTTAGAGAATGTTCCCCTTTGGGAGTGTCAACTGGGACCAGCAGACTGAAAAGGGGAAGAGCTTTCTAGAGGAAACGGCATGAGAACCAAGAATATGGTTCATTGGAAGAACTGAGAAATTGAACTGAAGAACTAAGGGTGTGTGGCTCTCAGGAGTGTAGAGGGTATATGGGGAGAGGGGGCCAAGACAGTGACATGAGATGAACTTGGAGCTGTGCTTTTTAGGCCACTCTAAGGAATTTGTGGAAAGCCACTCCAGGGTTTTGAGGAGGCAGGCTTTCCTGGTTTAAAAGTCTGGCTCTATGGATAGTGAAGTAGGAGCAGCAAGGGTAAAAGCAGGGGGGCCAGTCAGGAAGCTCTTACAGTGGGTCCAGGTAAAGAGGGTGGTGGGTTGGGCTATGATTATGACAGAGGTGGAGCAAGTAGACAGCCTTAAGATATATTTTGGAATTAGAATGAACAGAAGGGAGTGAGCAAGAATTGGCTTCAATGGTAATACCTTGTTTTCTGAACAAGGTATTGTTTCTTGTAAACATCTGAATGGTTACAGGCACCATTTACTGATATGGAGGACAGAGCAGGAGGACGGTTTTGGCAGGGACATCAGGAACTTGGCTTTGGGTGTGTTAAACCAATGGCACATCTGAGCAGAGGTTCAGTAGGAAGGTGGATAAATGTGTGTGAAACCCAGCCAGTTTTAGGCAGGTTTAGGTTTAGGCAGAAGATATGAACAGCCATGAAAGTAGATAGGCTTGCCTATGACAAGAAAAACAGTAAGAGGAGTCAGTCTTTGGGGACTTCCTCATGGAACCATCTGGTAGAGGAGCTGGCATTGACAGAGAGGGGAAAAGAGCAGGCAGACAAGAGGTTGGGGGTTTCCAGGAGAGGCTGGAGTGGAAGCCAAGAGGAAGTATTGCGTAAGGAAGGAGGGAGTGATTGGCACTGTAGGTGCTGTCACTAGTCAAATGAGATGACTCAAAAATGTCCTTGAGATTCAGCAGTCAGGGCTTCAGAAAGGAAATCAGAGGTGACTTGGGGAAGAACAGTTTATTGTTATTTTTTTATTGAGGCATAATTGACTTACTGTATTCTATTAGTTTTAGGTGTTCCACATAATGATTTGGTATTTGTATGTATTGTGAACTGATCACCACAATAAGCCTAGTTGACATCCCTCACCACATATATTTTTTTTTCTTGTGATGAGAACTTTTAAGATTTACTCTCAGCAACTTTCAAATATGCAATGCAGATTTATTAACTGTAGTCACCATGCTGTACATGACATTCTCATGACTTACTTATGTTAGAACTGAAAGTTTGTACCTTTTGACCCGTATCACTTGTTTCCACTGATGGAAAGATGGATAAAGAAAATATGAAACTCTCTCTCTCTCTCAGTGGAGTATTATTCAGCCACGAGAAAGAATGAGATCTTGCCATTTGCAACATGGATACATCTTGAGAGTATTATGCTAAGTGAAATAGGTCAGACAAAGAAAGACAAATACTGTATGCTATCTCTTATACGTGAATCTGAGAAAAGCCCAAAGAAACAGAAACTTGCATTCATGTAGATGCAGAAAACAGATACAGATTGTTAGTTGTCAGAGGTGGGAGGTGAAGGGTGGAGGGTGGGCAACACGAAAGAAAGAATAATATGAGTGGAGAGGTGGAGGCAGGACTCAGACTGAAGAATCCAGAGATGAGAAAAGGGAGACAGGCAGGGCTGACACTGTTTCAGAAACTGGCTGGCAGGGCTAGAGGGAGATGCATAACACAGTTTTGAGTCAGTATTTCCCACACACACAGACAAATGTGAATCCATAGATACTGTAGAGATAGTAGTCTGCCTCTTGTGGAATGGAGTCTCTTCATTTTGTGTCTAAGAGTACAGGCAAAGCTACCCCTGAATACAGTGACTTAAATAAAAGGTTTTTTTTTTATTTTTCACTTAAAGTGCAGAAGTTGATGATTCATTCCAAATGCAAGAGAGACTAGGGAAACAAATGTCTTCTGACTTTGGGCACCAGGATCATAGGTGGTTGAGTCCTAAGAATAGGGAAGGTATACACGTAGTCCCAAAGCATGACGAATATCCACTGCAGTGTGTTATCCTGAAGTCCTCTCAGCTGGCAGCGTGCTGGCCTGCCTCACAAAATAGGACTGGGCTTTTGAGAGAGTTAACGTTAGAAATCATGATAAATTACAGGGTGCCTGGATGGCTCAGTCAGTTGAGTATTCGACTCTTGATTTTGGCTCAGGCCATGATTCTGGGGTAATGGGATTGAACCCCGCATTGGGTTCTGCACTGAGCATGGAACCAGCTTAAGAGTTTCTTTTTTTCTCCCTCTGCCCTTCTCCCCAGCTTGTGCTCGCTCTCTCTTTAAAAAAAAAGAAAAGAAAAAGTAAATTAGGGGCGTCTGGGTGGCTCAGTCAGTTAAGCATCTGACTTCAACTCAGGTCGTGATCTCACAGTTTGTGAGTTCGAGCCCTGTGTTGGGCTCTGTGCTAACAGCTCAGAGCCTGGAGCCTGCTTCAGATTCTGTCTCCCCGTCTCTCTGCCCATCCCCCATTTATGCTGTCTCTCTCTCTCTCTCTCTCTCTCTCTCTCTCTCTCTCAGAAATAAACATAAAAAATTATAAAACCAGAAACCTAAAAAAGGAAATTATGATAAATTATTCTAAATGTCAAGGCCTGAGTGGCCAAATAGAGGAATAGAATCCTATGTGGCATCTGTAGCCTGCATGCTGCCTTACGTCTCTGGGGTGACCTGTGCCCAGCACCTGCACCTGATGCCCACAGGCTGCAGCTGATCTGGACCTGCTCCACCTGATGGCTGAGTGAAAGCAGAGTATGGCTGTGGCATCATGTTTTCCCACTGCTCCATTCAGTGCAACCATGCCTACAGGATCCACTTGTATTGCATGCTAGCTCACTCTTTATTTTACTTTATTTAAAAAAAATTTTTTTAACGTTTTATTTATTTTTGAGACAGGGAGAGGCAGAGCATGAACAGGGGAGGGTCAGAGAGAGGGAGACACAGAATCTGAAACAGGCTCCAGGCTCCGAGCTGTCAGCACAGAGGCCGACGCGGGGCTCGAACTCACGGACCGCGAGATCATGACCTGAGCCGAAGTCGGCCGCTTAACCGACTGAGCCACCCAGGCGTCCCCCCCAAAATTTTTTTTAATGTTTATTTATTGAGAGACAGAGAGAGAGACAGAGCCTGAGCATGGGAGGGGCAGAGAGAGAGGGAGACACAGAATCCAAAGCAGGCTCCAGGCTCTGAGCTGTTAGCACAGAGCCCAACATGGGGCTCGAACTTGCAAACCGTGAGATCATGACCTGAGCCAAAGTTGGATGCTTAACTGACTGAGCCACCCAGGTGCCCCTCTTTATTTTACTTTTGAATTAACTGTGGCAGCGGGCTGGACTTCTATGATGCCAGTAGTTTTGTTCAGTTGTTGGCTGAGCATGCTTCAGGATTTGGCCATCATCTGAGCCGCCTCTCATTTTCTAGTTATAGACTCAAAGTCTTCACATCAGCATTGGCTTCAGTTTCTTACTCAAGTCAGACAGCTGGGAAGTGGCAGAGCCTGTACCCAGATTCATTCCCTGTGATTTCAGAGCCAGTGCAAGTATGTCTTACTTGCCCTTGTACTTCCATTGCCTGGCATGGTAACCTGATGTGTAGTATATGCAATAGGGGGGGCGGAGGTGTTGATTGAGATCTTTTTCTCAAGATCTTTTTCTCAAGATCTCCCCACAGCCCCAGCAGTAGAGCTAGTATCCTGTTGAGAGCAAAATTATAAGTTTTCTAGTGCCACATACAGTCTCCATTCTATTTCCAAGTGCAAGAATGGACACTGGTGTGGCCAACTTTTACCACTGGCCACTAAGAGGAGACCTGGGGGGGAGAAGGAGGTGGGCTTCTGCATACAGTCTTTGTGAATAAAAGATGCTCCTTTTCTTTCTTTCCTGAAGGAGATCAGAGAGACTAAGGGGGCCTCTGAGCTGAGGTGAAGGAGGGGGCCAAGAGGATTACTCATATAATTTTTGAGGTCCACAAGAAGCAAAGACTATTTGTATGTTCCATTATTGGATGTCTGCTGAGTTGTAGGACTTGCTGAATTGCCCAGTGCTAAAGGAGCACAGAGAAGAACATTGGTGAGAGAGAGTGTGTATGATGGTGTAACTAGTTGCAGAGGAAACAAGACAGTTTACTCAAATTCGTGGTTTCTGATAAATATGCAAACATGATTTCACTTATAAGCAGGCTAAGTATTGGCCCTGGATCACACAGGGAAGACTAGCTTGGGTCACCAGGTGGGGTAAAAAGGCTGTCAAATTAATGCAGGGTGGCATGATGCTGCCAGCTGGGGGTCAGCTGGCAGGTGCAATTAGATCTAACAGCAGACCATCAGCCGCCAGATTCTTGCTCAGGACAGAGACCCCTGCCAGCAAGCCTTGTTTAGGTCCTCACCTGTCTGTCCATCTGTATCAGCTGCAACTGACATCAGTCTTTAAAAAATAGGCTGCAAGCAAAGAAAATGACAACTAATGACAGAGAAGTCTCCTCCAGGCCTTTATCTGCTCTGTCATCAGAGGAGCGAGAGCAGGCAAGACGGAGGGGATGTGGGGAGCAGACAGCACCCCTTCCTTTCCTCTGCCCATCCCTGACTCTGCTCCCGAGCCACTAGAACCAGCAGCTTGGCCTGCTCCTTGGGCAGGAGGGGATCCCAGAATGGGTGAGATTGAAATGTCACAGGGATTTAAAAAAATATTTTTATTATGAAAATCCAAATATGCACAAAAGTAGAATGTAATGAACCTCAATGAGTACCAACATTTTGCCATCTTGTTTCACCCACCTTTCCCTGACTTTTATTTTATTAAAAACATTTTTTTTGTCAGACTGTTCTAAAGCAAATCCTAGCCCTTGTGTCATTTCACATGCAAATACTTTTGTATTTCCAACAGATAAAGACTTCCCCCCCCTCAAAACCATTATGCCAGTATTGTTTCTAACAAAATTAATATTAATTCCTTAATATCATATAACATCCAGTCCATGTTAAAATTTCCCCAATTGTTTCAAAGGTATCTCTTCACAGTTGTTTTTGAAATTTGTATATAAACAAGGCCTGCATTTTGCATTTGATTATTGGGTGTTTTGTGAGTCTCATTTATTATGTTCCCCTATTTCACTCTCTTTTATCCCTCTAACAACATTGATTTGATGGAGAAAGAGGCTCATTTGTCCTACAGAAAGTTTTACCCTCTTGACTGATTACTTCCTAGTAGTGACAATTAACTTGTTTCTCTATCCCTGGTATTATTTGTAAGCCAGTAGATAGATTTAGAAACTTGATTATATCCAGGTTAATTATTTTTAGACAAGAATACTTCATATGTGGTGCTGTATATGTTGGACTGTTTTAATAGCCCAAAGTGATAAAATGTTTTGGGATAGACTGAGAATAAAAGTCACTCACTTCCCAGGGGGAAAAGGGGTACACAGTGCATAGCTGGTGGTAGCAGTTATTGGGAAAAAAAGTAAAAACCACTGTGTTTAGTACTCAATCAGTTGAATGTCTTCAGCCGCTCTGATTATAGAGAGTTGTGATGGAACTTTAAAATTGCCTTTTCCACTAGGGATCCAAATTCAATAGACGTATGAGTTGACGACAAGGCAATTTTGAAAACCAGCCCCACAACTCCAAACTGGTCACACTAAGGAGAGGAAAGAGGATTTTGGACACAGCTGGCTCTCTTACCCAGTACTTGGGATGGGACAGGGTTCCTTAGAGCAATAATTCTGTGGCTGGGCAGCTGGAGGGCATTGCAGTAGGGCTCCTGAACCTCAGGTGGCCTGAAAAGGGCTGGTTGGCAGCTTTGGGCTTTGGCTGTGCACTCTGCCTTTGTATGTTGAACCAAGGAGGTTAAACTATTATTACTGTGCACCAGAGGTAAGCCACACATGAGAGAACAGTGTGTCTTCTTGGATTCTGTCTGATAAATTGGGGCATGCACAGGGCCCCTAGGAGCAAGAGGCTCGAAACAGATGCCAGAATCCAAGGGGCTTTGGAGGTTGATGGCCCTGAGACAAGTTCACCCAGGTCAGGGGACCTGGTGGAAAGAGGTTTCCCAACGAGAATCTCCCAAGAACCACTGAGGCAGCTCACACAGGAAGAATGAGCTCAGGAACGGATGCCAATTTATGATGGAACTAGTTTAATAAGAATTTTCTTATTCCTTTTTCCTCCTTCTTCCTTGCATCGTAGCACCTGAGAGGATCAGCAGCTCTAAAGAGTAAAGCCTGACCCAGCCCCCTCCTCAAGACTACGGGTCTGAAACCAGCCTGGCCCTGGAAGGGGGATAGAATCTAAATCAGATTTGGAGTACTGATTATTAAAAGGGATTGGCAAGTCTAATCTCTGAATTAAGATTGTTTTATGACTTGAAGTGACTCTTAGTGATCTAAGAGTGAACAGAGAGTATCTGGCACTTTCCCAAATTTTCATCTGGAGCAAGGGAAGGCCACTTCCCACTGGCAGATTTTTAAAAGGACAGAGGGAGTTTTGTTTTGATCTCATTCTGTAGTTGTGCTTGTTCAACGTCCTGGTTTCTCAGGCGGTCAACGTTTGAATGAAGGAGTGGGTAAGAGCTAATTTGCTGGGTCCAGCAAGGTGAAAAGATGATGGACCAAGGTGGCTTCATCTTTTTCATGTCTTAAAATCAAAGTGAAACCTCAGAATGCTGCACCCGTAGGAGTGTATCCCGTCAAATGATCTGCTGGTGGGAGGTACAAACCTGCTTTTTGTTCATTTCATCCTCTGAATTCTAGGTATTTCTCTTTATGTATCATTTCCACAGGCTGTACCACATAGAATTTTGACTTTAAATCCCTTGAATGTCTCCTTGCTTTCTAAATATTATTTTTAGGACCATGGCAGTTTTCTAGAGAAAGTAAGTACTCAGCTATAGCTCATTTTAGGTAGCTTATCTTCACCTGGACAGAATGAAAAACTTTTGTTTCATTTTTGGATTTGTCATTTGTCATTTATAAATGTCCATGAAAAACTTGTGAATTGTCACAAGTGGCCGCAAATAATAAAACATTAAGTTATGTAAACAATAGTCCTTATGAAATGCCGTTTTTAGAACTTGCTACCCAGTTTCCTTCCTTTGCTTAGGAAGTCTGCCTTGCAACTTTTGCAACTTGTGGATTATCCGCCCAAAGGGTAAAATTATTTATTTGTAGTTGGATAAATAGAATTAATTGGAATAATTTATTGTATTAAGCTGAATTAAGACTTATTATTTGTGAGTAATATATACACATAAAGCAATTCTTTTGCTGGCCAAAGAAGCCTTTGTCCATTTGATGTTTGGGCCTTAACTGTTGGTAAGGCTATTTCCCAGAAGGGACTCTTGAATCTTGTTTTTTTTTTTTTTTTTTCCTTTCTTGACTTTCTGTGTTAGCCTATGCTGGAAATTACTGTGATTTTTTCCTTAGAATCAGTGTCAAGCCTAAAATACTACTCTTCCTTCACTGTATCATATCTATGAAGAATGACAAGAAAGGAGAAAATCAATGGCATGAATTTTAAAGTTTTTATCTCTTTCATCAGGGAAGATGAAGTTTGATACATAGGTAAACGTTTAGGGCTTCTGGGAAGTGGGTCTACAATGCAATGAGGCTGGGGAGATGGAGCTCTAAAATTTAAAAAGCATGTGAAAATATGATGATTTTAAGGGGAAGTATTTGTAGTTTTGTTGTTGCTGCTGTTTTTCCAGTTGACAGGCAGATTTTGCTGTTTCAATATAAAGAAAACACTTGATGGTGGATGATTTTATCCAGCCATTTAAAATACGAAATTATGATGTGACATATTCTATAACTGGGTTCCCATTCATGTGGGAAGTCGACTAAAGGGAAAAAATAATGTAATGACTTGTTTGTTGGTGAAAATGAGGCAGGCAGTTTTAATCTAAATATTTTGAAATGAATTCAATTTATCCAGGCCCCACAGAAAACTTACAATATTTTCTTCCAATCTATTCAGTTATATCAGACATTAGCTTTTCAGGTAGCCATTGTCCTGTAGCAGAAAGAGCAAAGGTTTCTATTCCTGTTTTGTTGATGGACTAGGTTTGTTTTAAAGCTTTCTAAAGTCAGTGGCTAAAATAGCTGAAGCCTTTTTCCGTGGGCTTTGGCTGTGAAAGCTGGAGGTAATGCCTTTCTCTGTGGCTTTTCAATAGAATTTTTTCAAATATTAGTAATTTTTTTCTGGAGTTACTTAAGAAAAAACTGTTTTAGTCATTAACTTAAAATGTTTATATTTTTTTGCACATATATTGAATTTTACTTACAGAGACAGTATTAAAATACTGTTAACTTAAAATAAATTAAAATTTATTGGAAAGTTGGAAACATTTTATATCTGGAAAGAGAGAGAGAGGGGTTAATCAACAGTCGGAAGCACAGTTTGGTAAGGAACCCAACTATGTCTACAAAATGAGAACATGCCTAAGTGTTTAGTCCTCACTAAGAGTCCTCATGAACTGTTCAGTCCTCATGAACAGTAGTGCAAATGCCATATTAGGCACATGAATCAACGAAAAAAGAGATGGCAGCTGACAATGACTTTCCCTGGTTATGGTTTCTGGCTGCTTTCAGTAGCCTTTTGTACTTCATGTACTATATGTGGACAGACACCAGACTTAAGTCAGTCATGATCCTCAAGTGCTTCTCACACTACCCTTCCATGACTTCCTGAATAACAGATCTTTAGCTAGGGGCTGACTCACAGAAGACAGAGGGTTTAGCAGGTGAGTGTCTTATGCATATCAAATGTAGAGCTTCAAGAATCACAGACATCTCTGTACATGTCTTATTAAATTAGTAGAACCCTCGGGGATAGTGTGAGCTATTGCCTTAAGCCCTGGAGGTCTTTCAGTCATGAAGTTGAAAGTGCTAGTCATTTCTGTGCCTGTCCTCATTACCCCTTGCTCTCTGTTTATGTCTAGGTTTTGATTAGGGCTCATTTTAGATGCTAATGAGGAACAAACTATTGAGACAGAACAGTTTGTATATCTGTATAGGGGAGAGAGTACTAGTCTTTATTTGATTGGCTAGTGTCTTTTTAAGTATTCAGACATTAAAATAGCCAACAGCAATAATACGTTTAAAGAAAATTGGCTTCCCCTAATTAAAATGATTAAAATGAATATTAAGCATTGGAAAACAGCCAACATTTTTTCTTGTTTACCTGTTTAATAAGGTATAATTTATAAAAAGTACACAAATCTTAAGTACTTACAGCACAGTGAAGTTTTACATGAAAATGCCCATGTAATCACTACACAGATCAACATTCAGAACATGTCTAGCACCAAAAGAGGCTCCCTATCTACCCCTCTTTCACAGTTAATACCCTTTCCCCCTGAAATAACCACTATTCTCACCTCTAATCTGATCCAACTTCTTGGATTAGTTTTGCCTGTTTTTGAACTTCACATAAATGGTGTTATAGGATATGCATTCTTTTGTGTCTGACTTCTTTCACTGAGTCTGTGAGATTGATTTATGTTGCTGCATATAGCAGTGATTTATTTTTTTTGTTATTGTATAGTCTTCTGTTGTATGACGATATTACAATTTATCGATTCTACTGTTGATGGACAATTTGTGTTTTCTAATTTTTAGCTATAATGAATAAACCTTCTCTAATATAGATAAATATTCTTGTATGTATTTTCTGGTGGAAATATCTGTTCTTGAATTACTGGGTCATAGTGTAGGCATATGTTTATCTTTAGAATACACTAATCAGTTTTCCAAATTGGTTATGTCAGTTTAGACTCCCACCAGCAATGCATGTGAGTTCCAGCTGCTTCACATCATTACCAACACTGGTATTGTTAGCAACAAATTTAACATTTAAAAAAAATGCTAGCTCTAATTTAAAAATATAATTTTTATGTCTCCCAGAACTCAGTTACTTGTTTTTAAGTGAATTTTTAATTCACCAAATGATATCATTGAGTGCCTGTTGGGTTCAAAAGTACTTTATTGTGCTAAGGGGTCTGTAAGAGAATTAAAAATAAACCTTACTTTTATGGGTTTACCATATCCCACTAGGGTGCTATAGAGAACAGGCCATCAGCAGTGCAAGTCAGGATATGATGAAGTGCCATAATCAATAGTGTCTTCAACACGTCTTGATAGCAGAACTGTGTCCTCAGCTGAATTTTCAAATGCATTTGCTTGTCTCTAGTGTCTTTTCACTTTTCCTTCAGCACTGCAATGTCATTAACTTTGTACTTTCCAGGATACCTCACTGTGCCAACCCATCTAGGTAATGGTAGCACTCTGTACTCTGGATCTGTCTCCCTAAAAGTACTCTGCCTTTCTCCTCTGTGTTGTCATAATTGATTCCCCAAAATCTTGCTTATGAGTCAGGTAAATTATGTTTGGTTAAAATTGGACAGTGGTTCATTTAAGTGACCTCCTCCAGGGAGTGTTTCTTTTGAAAATGGATTCCAGGTGAATAGTGTCTTAGGTCAAAGGAGTTAACCATTGATGCTTAGACTTTTGATGTTTTCAGGCAAATGGAGAATTTTGAGAAGTACACTTTATAAATTGCACGTTAAGGGAAGGTGTCCACTCCACCTACATTTAAAGCTCTAATAGGGGAATGACTAAAAAATAAGGCAGAAATTCTAAATAAGTCCCATGTAAGGATGAATTGGCCCTGATATATACCCATTGGTTTGGACCACTTATTCTAAATGGATTAGATGAGTAACATCTCAGATGTGTTGAAGTTTTATAAATATCCACAAAATGCTACTTTATATCTAATATTCTAACAACTTTTCTTTATACTCATTATAGTATTAAAAGACCTAGTGTCTTTTTGTTTTTCACAGTTAATATAGTACTTAGTGTGGAAAGTCAAATGTTTCTTTAATGTTCAGTTAAGACCTGGGATAATGATAAGAGTTCTGGTCTACCACTAGAACTTACATTGTACTTCTCTGATTAGAATTCTTACATAACATATCAAGATGCCTTTAGATTTCAAAAAGCATTGTTCAGGTGAGAGATATGGTGATAATTGCATTCAGTTTATTTTTCTTTCATTTCTTGAGACTAAAACCTATACATACACTGGAGTTACTTTTAGAAAACTAAGTTCCATTGTATAATTTTCCTAGTATAGGAATGCATATCTTTTGTTAAATCCATTTCTAGATACTTTTATATTTTAGATGATGTAGTCAATGGCATCTTTTTTTAATATTTCATTTTCTGACTCTTTGTGCTGGTGTATTGAAATACAGTTGACTTTCCATATTGAATTTTGTATCTAGTAACCTTGTTAAACACTCCTATTTATTATATATTTTATCTGTGTTTTCTTCTGGGCTTTTTACAGATATAATCACAATAAAATGACTATTTTATTTTTTCTTTGGCATTCCTTATAATTTTAATTTCTTTTTCTTGCCCTACTCTATAGGCTTGGATCCTGAGTACAGTGTTTGAAGGGAGTGGTCATGGGCATCTTTATCTTATTTCTGATCCCAAAGGGAAAACTTTTAACATTTCACTAGGAAGTATGATGCCTGTGGTTGGGTTTTTATAAATACCAGATTAAGGAAGTTGCCTCCCATTCCTGGTTGTTAAAAGTTTTTATCCTGATTGATGATGGATTTTATCACACACTTTCTCTTTTTCTGTCATACTGTCTCTTTCATGGGAAGGTGGCAATACTGACCCATGCTCATTAAGACATGATCTTTTAGATTGTTTGATACTACCTTGGATGGGTTCCAGGCAGATCCTTTTACTCTTTGTCTTGGCTGATTAATGCTGGAAGAATTGATGTTTACAGTTCCCTAAGGCTTCCTTTTTGTGGTGGTGGAAATCTGGTTCTGAGCAAGCTCATTATCATCACAGTACATTTTGGGTTTTTGTTTTATATATTTTTTTCCCCTACATCTAGCCTAGGCTTGAGTCTTTTCAGGTGACCAAATGTTTGCACTTAATCAGAGAAAATGAACACCTGTTACTGGAAGAAAAACAGAGTATGGGTGAATTGGAAATATCATCCTCATCCTTCTGTTCTGAGCCAGAATGGAGACATTGAAGAATACTTAGTGCCAACTCTCATTCTAAGAAAGGGAACACAACAGCTTTTACAAGGGTGAGGTCCTTGCCATGAGAGCCAGACTTTAGGTGTCTGTTACTAGAGATATCTTTTAAACTCAAAGTTCTCAAATAATCAGTTTTAGTGAAAATAAACAGAAGTCCAAAGGATAAATGAAAGATACTCAAATATTATTTTCTCTAGCTCTGTTCTTTTGGGTACTAAAAGTAGAACCACGTCTATTCACATATTAAAGAAATACAAATATTTACTGAATGCCTGATGTGTGCGAGGCACTGTTCTAGGAGCTTAGGAATTTGTGATGAATTAACACAGATAAGGATTTTACTTTCATGGAGTTTATGTTCTAGTGGGGAGAATAGACAATAAACAAGAGATATGTTAGAGAGTATGAGTGCCAAGCAGAGAATTAAAATAAGGTATGTTATATCGTGACCAGTGCTTATTTTGATTGGGCGATCCAAGAAGGCTTCTTTAAGAAGTTGATATTTAAGATGAATTCAGATAGGCGATGAAGGAGCGAGCATTACAGGGTGGGCTAGATAGGGTGCAGAGACACACAGGGCAGTGGGAGCAGCTCTTGTAAAGGCTTCCAGGAAAGAATGGGCTCCATATCTTTGAGGAACAACAACAAAAAAGCATAGTAGGTGAGGGGTCTGTGGGTGGGAAATGAGGTTGGAAAGAGTTAGGGTCAGTTACCTAGTTATGTGGTTCGTAGCCCCAGGCTTTATGTTAGAAATGTCTACAGGAACTTGAAAACTTACCTAGATCTTACTCCAGACAAATTAAATTGGAATCTCTGAGGTGGAGCCTGGCATTTTTGTTGTTGTTGTTGTTTTTTTTGTTCCCAAGGGAATTCTAGTCTATTATACAGCCAGTAATTCAGGCTTTTGAAAAGTTAAGGAATTTTATCTTAAAATCATGGGAATATCAGAGGAGTCCTTTAACAAAGGGAATATGATTGGTTTTATGCTTTTGAAAGGTCTTGCTGCCTTCTTTGTGGAAAAGGGGTTAGAAGAGCATAGCCCCAAAGAAGGGGAGGGTCCTCAGGAGGCTATGGCCTGACCTCAGGGGTGGGGCTGGAGAGAAGTCATCAGCTGGGCCACACACTGGAGATTGTTACACTGGAGGGGTGCAGAGGGAGTGGGTGAGGCCAGAAGAGAAATCAAGCATCACAGAGGATGACCAATCAAGTGGATGGTAGCTCCATATACTGAGATGGGGAAGCCCGAGTTTGAGGAGGAAAATTACAAGTTTGGCAGTAGACATGTTAAGTGAAGTAAACGCTTTAGCTGAAGTTTAAGTAAAGTTTTGTGGGTGTGCAGAACACAGAAGGATCAAATCAGGATGGGAAGTTCCCAGTGGAAACAGTATTATTTGAAGGAGCAGGTATATGGTGACAGAGCTGTGGAGAAACACCTACCAGGCTTCAACAGCCATGGTGTGCAGCCGTGTGGGAGGGCAGGAGAACAGTGTGGTAGGATCCCTGGGTGTGGGGACCAGTGTGGCCAGAGAAGAGGCTGAGAGGGTAGGTTGGAGACTGTTGAGTGTTGGGCAGGATGGCTTAAGTCTCTGTGAGCCACTGGGTGTTAGTGACTTCACTGGGAATCTGAGGTGTAGAGGGTCCTGAGTAGACTTGAGTGGTTAGGAGACTTGGTCCAGGGATCCTGAAACATGGATGAAAGGAATGAGCAGGGGGTAGAGAGAGCATGTAGGAGGCTGCCATTGTAGGTCATGGTGGGGCTCATGAATGAGGACCTGAAGTAGGGCAGTGGCTGTGGGAATGGCAGAGAGGAGATAGATGCAAGGGAGAGGAGGGTGATGACTGGATGGTGCTTGTGGAGGATGAGTTTTCACAGAGCTGGAACAGAGGTGACTCCAGGTTGTCTAGGACATGCTAATTGCTTCTATATACTGAAATGGTTTTGTTTCTTTCTCTTCTTGGAAAAGGGAAATTCAAAATATTTTGTGTGTTGGTGTGTGTGAGCCTAAATAATTTGTATGAAATGAGCAAGGCAGCCTAATTAGAAGACATACTTCAGATGACCACAGATGGCCCTTTGAAAGTTGCAGATTGAATGAACCATGTTAAAGCCCTAGCTCCATTTCATATAACTCACCAGGGTCCCAGTGTGTCTGATTGGGCTGCGGGAGGACCACAGTGCTCAGGGAGTGGCCACAGCCATGTTCCTCCCTGACAGCCCTTGTTTGTCAAGTGAGGCCTCAGTGTGGGTCTGGGGGGAGCTCCAGCAAGAGGAGCTCAGGAGGACAGGGGTCTTGGGGTGGAGGATGAGGTGGGGGTGAAGACATTAGGAATCAGGAGTGAGAAATGTGGGAATTAGGGGTCTCACCCTTGAGTAGCAACCCCTCCCCACCCCACTGGGCTCAGGCCCTCCTCACTTCCTTGCTTCCTTGGCCCCTGCTGGCTTCTCTCCTCCCTGTGCCATCTGGTGCTTGCGTCAGCCTTGCTCACCTTGTTGGCTCACTGAAAGCAGAATTAGCTCCACATGTATTCCTTTTGCTCATGACCTTGTTATGGTTTCTAGTAACAAGGCAAATAGGGTGCAATCCTTCTCTTTTGTGCTGCCTGCCCCTTCCTCCACTTCTCTGTTTGCCATTGGAAAGGAAGACAAGGCTTACATATATATCCTGATCATTGGGCCCCAGCACAATGGCCTGAAGGAAACTTGAGCAGCATTTGGACTGGAATTCTTTCACGGGCTCTGCAGTACAGTGGAGGGAGCCCAGTGGGGCTAATAAGAGGGACTAATGAATGAGGAATAGCCTCCACCCTTATTTTTAGTCTGATTCTTATCAATCTCCAATCTTACTATGCTTGTTTATAACAAAACATTTATCTGATATATCCCCAAATCAAGCTCTAAAATTTACATATTTATTTTCAGTCATTTTTATTTTATAGAATACAACAGGTGTGCAAAAAAAAGTCCATAGACCACAATTGTATTGATTAGTGAATAATTAGAAAATAAAGTCCTGTGGACAGAGCGTTGCCAGCCTACCTGAAGGCTCCCATAGTCACTTCCTGATCACATCCCTTCCTCCTCCCACAGGTAACCATTCTTCTTGGTTTTATGGTAATTTTCTTGCTTTAGAAAAGAATCTCACCACTCTGTAAATATTATCATTTGGTTTACCTTGGATTTGAATCATATATAAATGGAGTCACACTGTACATCTTCTTTTGTGGCTTGCTTCTTTGTTCCACATTAGGTTCCCAAGATGCATTTATTTTGTTGTGTTTAGCTGTAGTTTGTTAAATTCTGCTGCCATATAGTATTTCATTGAATGAAAATATGACATTGTGTTTATCTACTTCTTAAGGTTGTTAGCAGTTTGGGGAATACAGATGATACAGGTGTGAACATTCTTAGGCCTGCACCCGGTGCATGCCAGCATGACTTTCTCTGTCAGCTGAGGAAGGGGACGTGCTGGCTCTGGGATGGGCTTCTCTTCCCTCTACCCTGTTTCCAAATTTTCATATGTCTTTGTCAACACTTAGTATTGTCATACTTTTTTTTTTCTAAACAAGGGTGTGTATTCATCTCTCTCTGTGGTTTTACTTTGCTTTTCTCTGTTTTCTAGTGAGATTGATCACTTTTTCATATATTTATGGCCGTATAAATTTCTTCTTCTGTGAAGTGGACAATTTTTCTGTTGTGTTGTCTACCTCTTTTGAATTGTTTGCAGAGCTCCTTATACATTCTGGATCCTAGTCTTCTGTTAGTTATACAGATGGCTAATCTTTTCTCCCACTATATGACTTGTCTTAACTCTCCTGTGGTGTCTCTTGATAAACAGAAAATTTAAATTTTGATAGGATAAGATTTATAAATCATTTCCTTTATGGCTTATGCTTTTTGCACCTTAAGGTATTCTTCCCTATCCTAAGGGCATGAAGATATTTTCTTTCTCTTTCCTTTTTGCCTTTTGAGCCCCTTCATCTATTACTCTCACCCCTTTTACCTCTGGCAGCCACCAATCTGTTCTATGTCACCATGAACTTGGGTTTTGTTTTTTGTATATATCACAATTTCTTCACCCATTCATCTATTGATGAATACTTAGATTGTTTCCATATCTTGGCTATTATAAACATTGCTGTAGTGAACATGGGGATGCATATATCTGTTTAAGTTAGTGCTTTTGCTTTTTTCAGATAAATACAAATAGAATTGCTGAATTTTATGGTAGTTCTATTTTTAATATTTTGAAGAAACTCTATACTATTTTACATGTGGCTGCACCAATTTACATTCCTACCAGTGGTACACAAGGGGTCCATTTTATCTACATCCTTGCTAACTTTTGTTATTTCTTGTTTTTTTTTTTTTTTTTGATAATAGCCGTTCTGACAGGTGTGAGGTGATATCTCATTGTGGTTTGATTTGCATTTCCCTGATAGTTAATGATGCTGAGCATTTTTCCTGTGCTTTTTGGCTCTCTGTGTCTTCTTTGGGGAAATGTCTATTGGGATCTTCTGATCTTTAAAAAAATTTTTTTTTTAATGTTTATTTTATTCTTTTGAGAGAGACAGAGTGCGAGTAGGAGAGGGGTAGAGGGCGGGAGACACAGAATAGGAAGCAGGCTCCAGGCTCTGAGCTGTTAGCACAGATCGTGAAGCAGGGCTCAAACTCAGGAGCTGTGAGATCATGACCTGAGCTGAAATTGGATGCTTTACTGACTGAGCCACCCAGGCACCCCTGACCTTTTTAAAATTGGATTTTTTTGTCTTTGTTACTGAGGTATAGGAATCCTCCATGTAATTTGGATTTTATCTCCATGCCAGGTATATGATTTGCAAGTATTTTCTCCCATTCAGTAGGTTGCCTTTTCATTTTGTTGATGGTTTTCTCAGCTGTACAAAACCTTTTGAGTATGATGTAGTACCACTTAATTTATTTTTGCTTTTATTGCTTTTAGTGTCAGACTTAAAAAATCACTGCCAAGAACTATGTCAGGGAGCTTACCACCTATGTTTTCTTCTAGGAGTTTTATTGTTTGAGGTCTTAACATTCATGTTTTTAATTCATTTTTGAGTTAATGTTTGTGTATGGTATTAGATAGTAGTCAAGTTTTATTCTTTTGCTTGTGGCTGTCTAGTTTTCCCAACACCATTTATTGAAGAGGCAGTCCTTTCCACATTGTATGTGTATTCTTGCCTTCTTTGTTGTAAATTAATTGACCATATATGTGTGGGTTTATTTCTGAGCTCACTATTCTGTTCCATCCGTCTTTGTATCTGTTTTTTATTTATATTTTAATGTTTGTTTATTTTTGAGAGAGACAGAGATGGAATGTGAGTGGGGGAGGGGCTGAGAGAGAGGGAGACACAGAATCCAAAGCAGGCTTCAGGCTCTGAACTGTCAGCACAGAGCCTGATGTGGAGCTCAAATTCACAAGCCATGAGATCATAAACTGAGCCGAAGTTGGACGATTAACTGACTGAGCCACTCAGGCACCTCTGTATCTGTTTGTTATGCCAGTACTATACTATTTTGTTTACTATAGCTTTGTGATGTAGTTTTTAAAAATTTCCTTTATTTTAGACACCGAGAGAATGGGGGGGGGCATGAGAGGGGCAGAGAGAGGGAGAGAGAGAGAGAGGGAATCTTAAACAGGCCCCACACTTAACATGGATCCCAGTGTAGGATTCTATCCCATGACCCTGGGATCATGACCCTAAAATGAAATCAAGAGTTGGATGCTCAACCGACTGAGCCACCCAGGTGCCCTTGTGATGTAGTTTGAAATCAAGGAATGAAGATATTTTTTATATTAAACTCTATATGTAATGTATTTTCTATATTATATTTCATAAATCACTTTAATATATTTTCTATATTAAATCATTTTCTGTATTAAACTTAGCCTTTCATGTTTGGGTATGAAATTCATCTGAAATTAATTTGTGTGTGTAATGTAAGATAAAGATCAAAGTTTATTCTGTATGGATACACAATCATCCCTGTTCCATTTATTGAAAGAGACTATTGTTCCTACTCTGTGAGATATCATACATCCTTTTGAGTGCGAGTCCATTTCTGAGCATTCTAGTCTATTCTGTTGGTCTGTTCTATGCTTATACCACACTGGCTTAATTTTTTAAAAAAAGTTCTGTTATCTGACAGGACATTCTTGTTCTTCAAGAGTCTTCACTTGTCTGGGCCCTTTACATTTCCATGTAAAGTTTTAGAATCAAGTTAGTCAAGTTTCATGCCTCCCCACCCCGCCAATACAGTTTTGGGATTTCAATTGGGACTGCATTGAATCTATGAGTTAATTTGGTGCCAATAGATAATCTTTATACTACTAAGTCTTTCTCTGAGTCTTTTTAAATATCTTACTAAAGTCTTATAATTTTTTCTTCAGATCTTCAGAAGTGTTACATATCTTTTGTTAGATCTATTGCTAGGTACTTCATATCTTTAAAAACTTTTTTTAATGTTTATTTTTGAGAGAAAGAGAGAGAGAGAGACAGAGTGTGAGTGGGGGAGGGGCAGAGAGAGAGGGAGACATAGAATCCGAAGCAGGCTCCAGGCTCTGAGCTGTCAGCACAGAGCCCGAAGTGGGACTTGAACTGAGGAACAGCAAGATCATGACCTGAGCCAATGTCAGAGGCTTAACCGATTGAGCCACCCAGGCCCCCCATAGGCACTTCATATTTTTTACACTCTTGCAAATATTACCTTTTTTTAGCTGTTATATAGAAATGTAGTTGGTTTTCTATATAGCTAATTGATTTACTGCATTTGAGAACTATTCTAACAGCTTATCTATAAATACCTTTGGATAGTCTACGAACATAATCATATCATTTGTGAATAATGACAGCTTTGTTTCTACCTTTCCAATCCTTATTTATTTATTTGTTTTATGCCACCAATGCTGGCTAGTTCCCCAGTTTTCTGTTGAATAGAAGCGCTGATGGTGGGCATCCTTGTTTCTAATTTCAAAGGGAAATTCTCTGCATGTGTATGATATTTCCTGTAGATAACCTAATAATGAGGAAAGAAGTGAACTTCTATTCCTGCTTTCCCCAGAGGTTTAAATCATGAATAGTGAATATTAATATATTTTCTGCATTTATTGAGATAATTATATGATTTTTCTGTTTAGACCATTAATGTGAGAAATTAAATTCCTGATTTCAGCATGTTAAACCAACTTAGCACCTGGGATAAAATCAACTTGATAATATATATGTTACTGGATTCAGTTTGCTAAAATTTTGAGTGGGGGGTTTGTGTCTATGCTCATGAAAGAGATAAGTTTGTAATTTACCTTTTTCATACTAATAGGGTTAAAATAAGCCATTGAAATATTTTAATTTCATTCTGAAATTCTCTGAGGAATAAAAATTAAGTTTTTTTTTTTTTTTTTTGATGTAGAAGGCACAGTTGCAATGAAACAGAACTATTTACCCATTGCAGGTAGGTGAAAGAATATCAAATACTTGGAAACTGATTTCCTCTGGAAAATTTCAAATCATGTTCAGAATGTTTTGGTTTGGTGACTAATGAGAAAATTCCTTTATGTAAATTGTTTCATGGAAAAAAATTCATTTCAAAATATCTTGACAAGAATGTTGGTGACATATATGTAATGCCCTTATTTTTTGATAAAGCAATTTTTTTTGAGAATTAGATTTAAAATGTGCTCATTATTCCATTTCATTCTCTAAATTAAATGTCAGTATGGAAAAAAATTTCTTGTCTTAGATAACCATGAAACTAATAATTTGAATATTGAGTCGATAATTGAGTAGTGAAGTTTCTAAAAATAGTTCTCAGTTTTATAATCTAAAGATAAGTGTTGCAAGTTCAGAGTAAAATCTATATGAAAGCCACATGGTGTAAAATATATAATTTTGACTGATGTTAATTAACTTACTAAATTATACATATTCCTTTTTTCTGCATTTACATATTCTTTTTTCAAGAATGTTCTCAGGGTGCCTGGGTGGCTCAGTCAGTTGAGCGTCTGACTTTGACTCTGGTCATGTTCTCGTACTTCACGGGTTTGAGCCCCGCGTTGGACTCTGTACTGACTGCTTGGAGCCTGGAGCCTGCTTCAGATTCTGTGTCTTCCTTTCTCTGTCTCTTCCCCCCACTTGTGTGCTTGCTCTCTCTCAAAAATAAATAAATAAACATTAAATAGGAATGTTCAGAAACCACCTGGAAACCCTGATGCTATAACTTACTTACTTAGCTATAGGGACTCTTGGATCCCTAATTATTAAAAAAAACAAATTTCTCAGATAGTGGTGGGAAGCGAAAAGAGCCAAGCAGTCAACTTGAGAAAAGGGTTCTTGCCTCACAGGAGTGAGCTATACAGGTGTGTGTGTGTGTGTGTGTGTGTGTGTGTGTGTGTGTGTGTGTTTTAGTAGTTTTAATGTACACCTGAGGTATTAATATCATTTGTAGGAAACATGATATATACTAATCAAATGTTAGCTTTCCATTTGTGGTGGTAATAAGCTGATTAAAGAAATACTAGAGTTTTAGAATGTGAGGAGATATTAGCAACCATGGAATCTAAGTTCCTTGTCCCAGAGATGAGACCAGGGATTTGCCTAAGATCAGAAAGGCACTTATTATTAGAGTTGGGACTATATTTTTTCTTTATTCATTCCTTTATTCAACACAAATTTAGTGAGTATCTAGTATGTGTGAGATACTATTCTACATACTGGGGATATAGTGGTGAAAACTGAAGTCCTTCCTTCATGGCATTTATATTCTAAAGTAGGAAACTGGCAACAACAAAGACCTATGTAATAAAATAACGGGCATTGAGAATTGGCAAGAAGAAAAATAAAGCAAGGAAAGGGAATAGAGATGACAGGGGGATGCTGTTTAGGGTAGGGTGGTCAAGAAATGTCTCACTGAGGATATGACCTTTTAGCAAAACCTGAATGAAATGAGGGGTAAGCCCCAGAATGTTTTAGAAAAAGAAATCTCTCATGTTGGGTGTGTTCCCAGAACAGCAAGGAAGTCACTGTGGCTAAAGCAGGTAAGAAGGGGAGAGGCTGTGAGGTGCGGCATGAGGCTGGGTGCCAGGTCATGGCTGGGGGCCATGGTAAGGACTCTGAGATTTATTCTAAGTGTGCAGGAAGACAGTGGGGAGTCGTGATCAGGAAAAATAACACAGTCTGCATTCAGTTTTGAAAGGTACACTCTGACTGGTGTAGGATAGTTGAAGAGAGACTAGAAAGGAAGAGGGATAGTGGTGAGGCTCCTGCAGTTTCATAGTGAGAGACCAAGGAGGCAGGGAATTGTGATTAGGGAGTAAAATAGTGACCACTTGGTGGCTGCCTGATATATTTTAAAGATAGAGCAATGAGATTTGTAGAAGACATAAGGGAAATCGTAGGCACCTCAACAATTTCGCCTGTTCCCTTTCACTGGACTAGACCATATGAGAATGCTTTTCCAGGATTTAATTTTAGTTTTCTTTTCTGAAGGATGTTCAAGTGACGGTTTAAGACTTTTTCTGGGGAGATGATCATTTTCATCTGTGGTGATATAAGGTCTGTTTATAGCGCACCTGCCCACAGGTGTCACTGACTTTGTAGCTGATTTACTTTAAGTGTCTGCACCTGGTTCAATTTTAGTTTATATCTGGAAACTTCATAATGTTTTACTTTAATCTTTGCATTGACCTGACAATTGCTAAGTCTTTTTGAGATTAGATTTGCTTCAAGGTAGTTGGTGCATTAATATGACTATTGTAGCTCTGCGTGTTGGCACTAAAGAAATTATCCTAGAAAAAAAGAGAATCTATTAGTTTGTGCCTGCTTGCAGCAGATAGGAGCTTGCATACAGAACAGTCTCAATAATGCAGAGTTCCGATTGTGCCAGCTTGTTAAATGGACTAGAGAACAACACTATCAGAGAGCAGTCTCCTTCGCTGTGGTGCAGTGACCCTGAATCTTGACTCTGAATTGACGCCAAAGGCAGATCCATTGGATTTCGTGAATATTGATCGTTGCCTTTTCCCCCCCTTCTAGCATGAAAGGAACAGAATCCATGTTAAATTATGATTTCATTCACTAATAAAATATTCCTTTTCACGTAGTTTGTAAATGCAGGATGCTGCTCATGCTTATTATCATAACTTTCAGTGTTTTATTGTTCTTATGTTTGAGGGGAAAATATACCACAGAATACACATACCAGTTGACTGTTTTTATTTATTTTTATTTTTTTAAGTTTATTTATTTTGAGAGGGAGAGAGAGAGTGAGCAAGGGAGGGGCAGGGAGAGAGTGAGAGAGAGAGAATCCCAGGCAGTCTCCACACTGCCAGCCTGGAGCCTGACATGGAGCTCAAACCCACAAACTGTGAGTTATGACCTGAGCCAAAATCAAGAGTCAGGTGCCCAACTGCCTGAACCATCCAGGCACCCTCCTCAGTGGCTCAGTTGGTTGAGCGTCAGACTTGAGCTCAGGTCATGATCTTGCAGTTTGTGGGTTTGAGCCTAGCATAGGGCTCTCCACTGTTGGTATAGAGCCTGCTTCAGATCCTCTGTCTTCCTGTCTCTTTGTCCCTTCCTCTCTCTCTCTCTCTCTCTCTCTCAAAAATAAATAGACATTAAAAAAAAATAAAATGGGACTTCAGAGGCAAAATGAAGGTGAGCATTTTACTTCTTCAATTTCTGTGACTCTCCCCTACTGCTGAATTACCAACGGGCAGAATGGAGTTGGTGTGTTTCCACAGAAGTGCATTAGTTTACATATCAGGTTCACTATTTCCCACAAAAAGGACATATCATATTCTTAGGCAGAGCCCATAAATTTTCATTTTGTGAGCAGATCTTCCTAATGCCCTGGAACCTAACCACCTGTAATATGCCAAGTACAATCTGAAGTGTCTAGTCAGGAGTGCTAGCCAGCATCTTGACTGCAGAGATGCACTTGAATGCTTATAGATGTTTCCAGTTGAGCCAGTGGCAGGGTTGGTTTTAGTTCGTTATTAGGTATGTGGGAATTATACTTCCGTCTCGTGGTTAGACCTCTTAGGTCAGAGAGTACTTATGGGCAGTGCATGAAATCTTGAAAATTTGGGAGTTAGGCCCTTTAAGGTGGACCTCTCTATTACATCTGATAGTTTCTGAAGGTAGAAAGTGACAAACCAACAAGTGTCCATCCCACCGCACACTCCAGGTCCTCTCTTGCAGGCTCCCGCTCCATTGGACATAAATGTTCTCTAGGGTTTCCTCCTTGGCCCACCCCTTAAGCCCACCTCACATTCCTTTCAGGAAGCCTCCCTCATAATCGTGACTTTATCTAACCTGCAAACAGATGGCTGTCAAACTGTTACCTCCAGCCCAAACCTCTCCCTTAAGCTTTTGATCGGCATACCCCAGTCTAGTTAGTCATTTCTTCCTGCCACAGGGACCTCAAACTCTGCAGGTTCTCAACCAGACTCTTCCCTTTGTCTCACAGTCCACTCTCTCCCTGAGTGCTGTCTTGGCTGGTGCCCCCACCATCCATCTCCCAGTCACACAACCTTCCCTGCAACAACAGATCAATAACCAAGTCATAAATATGTTTTATAATAAAGTTTAATTTTTGATTTTTTATCCAAGTAACTCATGCCCATGGTTAAAAAGTCAAGTAGTACAGAATGCCTTAGAATAAAAGCAATCCTTTCCTTGGCCTCACTCCTCTCCACACCCATGGGTTCTTGCCAGAGGAAACCACTTTTAACTCCTGTAACTGCCTCTTTTGGTAATTATCGTCATATATTTAAGTTCTGTGCTTACGTGGTTATCTCCTCACTTATCAGTTTTGGACGGTGGCTACTTGTTTCCTGCCACACTTTTCCATCCCCCCTCACGCAACATAGTTGGATCACAATTCTTAGTTTCTCTATTTATGTAATTTAGGCAATATAGTTACAATTTTATATCTTGCTTCATCACCTTTAGAGGGAATCACTTGGTCCTGGACCTACAGAGTGAAGATCTTAGCACATCCATCTTTCCCATTAGCTCCTCTCCCTCTTTCTGCTCCCCATCTTCTTCTGTCATGTGCACTGACTTTATAGTTACCCAAACTGATACCACTTGTTTGACAAATCAATACATTTGTTTTCCCTCAGAGCTTTCAGACATTGCTTCATTTTAGTCTCCAGTGTGCTGATAAGACTTATATACATCTAATTAGCCTTCCTTTACAGGTGATCTACGCTTTCTCTTTGGAAGCCTTGACAATAATCTCTTTTGCTGTGAAGTTCTGAAATTGCCCCATCTTTTATTCACGTGTGCAATTTTCAAAATTTCGTTTATTTTCCACTATTCCTTTCCTAATTTTCTCCTGATTTCTCTGTTCACTCTTTCTAGGACTCCTGTTAGATGATGGACAAGTGGACAAACTAGAAATTATTTTTTAGATGCCTGTATTTTCTTTCTTTTTTTTTCTTGGTATTCTGGAAGGTTTTCTCTGTTTTATCTTCCGACCTTCTATTGATTTTTTAAAAAAATTTGTTGTGTGTGTATTCCTTTCTTATTCTGTGATTATTATTTCTCCATAACATCCTGTACTTATTTTATGGATGCAATATTTTCTCAGCTGAGAAGAATAATTACATTTTAAAGACTTCTTCTTAAACGTACAGAGATTTCCCATATACCCTCTATCCCCATACAGGCATAGTCTTTCCCATTGTCAACATCCCCATCAGAGTGGTACATGCGGTACAACTGATGAACCTACATTGATGCTTTCTTATCACCCAAAGTCTACAGTTTGCATTAGGGTTCACTCTTGGCATTATACGTTCTGTGGGTTTTGACAAATGTATAGTGATTCGTGTATGCATCTTTATAGTATGATACAGATTATTTTTTTCATACAATTTTCACTGCCCATAAATCTTCTGTGCTCCACCTGTTTATCCCTGAGCATCCATCCTCCCATGTAGAGATCTCTTAATTATATTCATTTTTTTTTACTAGAACATCATGTAGTTGGAATCATACTACAGTATGTAGCCTTTTCAGATTGGCTTTTTTCACTTTGTAATATATATTTAAGTTTCCTCTATGTCTTTTCATGGCTCGATAACCACATTTCTTTTCAGTGCTGAGTAATATTCCATTATGTAGACATTTGTTTTTCCATTTACCTACTGAAGGACATCTCCGTTGCTTCCCAGTTCTGGCAGTTATGAATAAAACATCTGTATCTATCCATGTGCAAGCTTTTACGTGGACATAAGTTTTCAACTCTTTTGGTTAATACCAAGGAGCACTGTTACTGGATATTGTGGTAAGAGTATGTTTATTTTTGTAAGAAACAATCAAACTGTGTTCCAAAGTGGCTATACCATTTTGCATTACCTCCAGCATTGAATGGGAGTTCCTGTTCCTCTCCATCATTTGGTGTTGTCAGTGTTTGGGATTATGGCCATTTTTACACATGGGTAGTAATACCTTCTTTTAATTTGCATTTCTCTGATGACATGTGATGTAGAACATCTTTTCATATGCTTATTTGCCATCTGTATATCTTTTTTGGCAAGGTGTCTGTTAAGGTCTTTGGCCCACTTGTTTATCATATTTTTTAGTTTTCTTGTTGAGTTAAATTTTTTTTCCCCAGCCTGTGGCTTGTCTTCTCATTTTGTTGACATTGTCTTTAGTGGAACAGAAGTTTTTAACTTTAATGATGTCTAGTTCATCAACTATTTCTTTTATGGATTGTGCCCTTGGAGTTGTATCTAAAAAGTCAGTCAAACCCAAGTTTTCTCCTTTGAGGAGTTTTACAGTTTTTGCATTGTGCATTTAGGTCTGTGATCCATTTCGAGTTAATTTTTGTGAAGGGTGTGTCTGGATTCATCTTTTGCATGTGGATATCTGGGTGTTCTGGCACCATTTATTGAAAAGACTCTCTTCATTGTATTGCCTTTACTCCTCTGTCAGAGATCAGTTGCCAATATTTATGTGAGCCTATTTCTGGGCTCTTTATTCTCTTTCATTGACCTAGTTGTTTATTCTTTCACCAATCCCACACTATCTTGATTACTGTAGCTTTATGCTAAGTCTTGAAGTCGGGTAGTGTCATTCTTCCAACTTTGTTTTTTTCCTTCAATATCATTTTGGCTATTTTGGGTCTTTTGCCTCTGTCTTATAAACTTTACAATCAGTTTGTCAATATCACAAAATAATTTGCTGGGATTTTTATTGAAATTGCATTAAGTTTATAGATCAAGTTGGGAAGAAGTGACATCCTGACAATATTGAGTCTTCCTATCCATAAATGTAACATATGTTTCCATTTATTTAACTCTTTGATTTCATTCATCAGAGTTTTGTAGGTTTCCTCATGTAGATCTTTTACATATTTTGTTAGATTTATACCTATGTATTTTATGTTTTGGAGCACTAATGTAAGTGGTATTGTGTTTTTAATTTCAAATTCCACTTGTTCATTGCTTGTATATAGGAAAGTAATTGACTTTTGTCTATTAATCTTGTATCCTGTGACCTTGCTTATGAGTTCTAGGAGTCTCGCTAAAATTTGTGTTCACTCAGATGAGAAGGAGGTACGTTGACATCTCACTGTAACACTTTTGCAATGGATTTGGTATTGAATTATTCCATTTTGGATTCCTTCTCAATATTTTTTTTAGTAGTTTTTCTTTTTTAAGTTATAAGAAAGCATGCAGGTGCATCTGTAAGGATACACACCAAATTGTTAACATTAGTTATTTTGTGTGGGATAAGGAGCCAGAGTATCTGCTTTATGTATGCTTTGTTTGTTTTCCTAAACTATTTATATTTTGAAATAAAATCTAGTAAAACATGTAACAACATAAATGTGCAGACAGCAGAATTATTTAAAGCAAATAATATATGTCACCTACTGTCCAGATCAATAAACAGGATCCTGCCAGTTGGGCAGAAGCTCTGCTGTATCCCTTCCCAATCACAGTGCCCCAGCTCACCCCAACATGACCACTATCCAGATTTGACCACTATTCTTGGATTTATTTGTAGTTTCACCTCCTAAGTATGGTTTCCTAATGACGTTTTAAAACTTAATTTAAATGGAATAATAATACAGAATCATATTTAAGTGGAGTTATTCCTTTGTTCCTGGCTTCTTTTGCTTAACTTCATTTTTATGAGATTCATAATCATGGTTACATGTAGCGTAGTTCCTTCATTTTCATTGCTGTAAAATATTCCACCAAATGAATATATGATAATTTGTTTGGCCAGTCTACAATTCATGGACATTTGAGTTGTTTCTAATTTTACACTATTATAAAGAATGCTGCTTGAAACATTCTTATACAGGTATCCTGATAAATATGTACTCATATTTCTGCTACGTATATATTGAGGAGTGCAACTGATGGCCATAGAGCATGTATATCTTCCAACTTTATTAGATACTGTCAGTTTTCTAAAGCAACTGCACCAATTTATGTAACATATTGTCTGGTTAAAAAATATTATTCTGATGAGCATAGAGTGACATCTTATTATAGTTTTATTTACATTTTTCAAATGACTAATGAAGTTGAACTCATTTTTACATGTCAGTTGACCCTTGGTATCTTCTTTGCTGTTAGGTTACCTTTTCCTTTTTGATCTGTGGGATTTCTTTAAAAGTGTGTTTTGGATTCAAATTATTTGTCCTTTATATATGTTGCAAACATCTTCTACCTCTCTGTGACTTGCCTGTTTACTTCTTTTAGGATATCTTTTAATAAACAGATTTAAAAAATTTTATTGATCAGTATTTGTGGTTGGTGCTTTTTCTATCTTATTTAAGAAATTGTTTCCTAATCAGTGGTCTTGCTCTTTTTTCCTAAATGGTTTGTTTTGTCTCACATATTTAGGTCTTCAGCCTATCTGGAGTAGACTCTTGTATATGGTGTGAGGTCAGGCTCAAATCTCTGTACTAAAAACAAAAATAGACACCAACCCATATGTCTTTAACAATGAAAACATAAAAGTCAAGCACACAGTGGAGGCAGGGCCTCATGTGGTTGAGCCTCTGCCACGTCCTCACGATGTGTCTTCCAGCCATCCCAAATACATCCTCCTCTGCCTGTGTTCCTCCTAGTGGCCCCTTACTAGCCACCATCATGCTCTTGGTCAGCGCATTTTCAAAGGTGCATAGGAAATTACAAGTACTTTATCTTCTGACCTGATAAGCATTCTGTTTAACTGTAGTTTGACTGTATTTTTATGAGTCATTTTATAAGGTGAAACTAATACTTTTTTAAAGTGTGGCTTACTGTAAAACAAAATCTAACACTTTAGCAATACTAATGTTTGTCTCAATATTGAAGTGCTACCCACATTTTAAATGTAGTCATGCTTTTAATGTATAGCAAGTCAATCTCTAATTTCACTAAAAAAGTATTGGAACTTGCAAGTGTGAATCTTGAAGCTGAACTGAACTTGCTTTAGCTATAATCTTCCTTATTCCAAGAGGAATATTTCTATTAGGGGAAAAAAAAAGAAGCAGCTTGGCATAGCAGTATTATTTTCTGCATACAGGTCTATTGGAAAGAAAAAAAGCATACAGCTGGAAAGAATTTAAGATGTCATCTAGTGCAGAATTTTTACCTCTAAGAAGTGGACTGTTCTCACTTTTAATATAATTCTGGAAAAGAAACTTCCACACCCTCTCCTGGTAATATTTAATATACTTCGCTGTCAGTGAGTTTTCCTTATGCTATGTCTTAAGTCCATTTTCTTACTCTGTTTCAAATGGAAACAAAGAAATTGGGCCAACCATCTTGTGTCTATACTAATCCATCATCTACTTGATTACTAAATCCCCCACCAGCCTCTTTTCATGGTATATTCAAATATGTTTGTTTAGGTCCTTCTTTTAAGTCAGTTTCCCAGTCCTCTAATTACTGCTTTTTATCCATCAGAGTTTTCTCCATGTCGTCTATAAGTTATGATTTATAGCCTCAAAAATTGAACCTAATACATTTGCCAAGGTATGACCAAATGCTATTCTCTTAAACAAGACTTCTAACCTGAATTTTGTTGTGTGTGATGAAAAGATTTTTGAACTTATGTCTGTACGTGGCAGTTTGAACACACTTGTTTATCTATACTTCAGAGACCACCCAAAATAATAGGTAACAAGTAAAAAAGGTGTAAATCCACATGGACAAAGAAAATGGGAGATTAGGCTTGGTGGATGAGGGATATCAACAAATTTTTGGAAGATGGAAGGCAATGGATAAATAGGAATTGAATTAGCAGAGGAGAGAAAACTGAAGGCCAAGTGCCCACAGAGCAGGGAAGCTAGCCTGAAGAGGTTGATTTGTGGTCAGGACCAGAAACTTGGAACCACACTTGGAACCACAAGTTATGCCAGAATACAGGTGTGAAGGTTGAGGCTAAAAACTGGTGATGGATAGAAAGCCCAAATAAGGAGTAGTTAGACCTCGTTCATCCCAAGTGGCTGGACAAATACCCTGGTAGATATATTTTCTAGGAACTTAAGTCAGAGAAGCTTTGGACTTGCAAATAGCAGATATAGACGACAGTATGGATAAGATACCTTAGGGAAAACAGGAGTCTTATGTAAATATCTACATATGGAAAGGTGCTATTTCCTTTCTCGGCACCCAGAACAGATACCAGGCTCATAGTTCTCCATTCCTGGATTAGAGGATTTGAGGATTCTTTGCTGGGAAGCTGACCGATTGAAGAGGAAAGACTTTTGGAGGCCTCCCATAAAATGGCTGGATCACTCCCACGCCAATCATGCCATGTAAGTTCAGCTTTTGACACGTCACAGTGGACAAATACATACATATTTGATTACATACATATATCAAATACATACTTGAGGGCCATCTGTAACATGAACAAATGGAATAAAAACAAATAAGCAACTAGGAAAAGAGGCTTAGAGGAAACAGGGAAAAGCAGAGAGGGGGAAAAACACCTCAAATAATTATAACTGATATTCTTCAAGAGATCAGAGAAGATTTATGAAAGAAGGCTTGGAAATAAAAATATGATAGCACAAGTTAAAATTCAGTGAAAATTTGGAATGTTGATGACACTGCCCAGAAAATAGAATGAAA
This sequence comes from Prionailurus bengalensis, assembly GCF_016509475.1. Classification (NCBI taxonomy): domain Eukaryota; kingdom Metazoa; phylum Chordata; class Mammalia; order Carnivora; family Felidae; genus Prionailurus; species Prionailurus bengalensis. The sequence continues at coordinate 39,507,516 of NC_057344.1, read as the reverse complement.
AGACAGAGATGGAAAACATGAGAAAAAAGAGGAGGAAATAAGAGGCTTCTTTTAGGAAGTCCAAAATCTGACTAATAAGAGTTTTAGAAAGAAAATGAAGAAAATGCAGGGGAAAAATTTATAGAAGAATGTTAAAGAATACTTTTCCAAAGTCTAGGGACATAAATTTCCATATGGAAAGGGTGCATTAAGTGCCCAGCACGATGAATGAAAAAAAAAACATTTCAAAGACACATCTGATAAAGTGAATTAAAAATTTTTTTTTCTAACAGTTTTCACAGAGAAAAAAGTAGGTCACATACAGAGGCTCAGGAAGCAGGCTAGTATCTGACCTCTCAACTGCAATAGTGAATCTTTGTATAAATACCTTCCAAATCTGAAGGAAAGTAATAGCCTCTAATCTGGAATCCTGTACCTGGCCAAATTGTCAACCAAATGTAAGCGTGAAATAAGACTATTTTCAGACAGATATGCAAAGTCTCAAAAATTGGTCTCTCATGCGTGTTTTCTTGGGTAGTTCCTGGAGGAGGTGCCCTACCAAGTTGAGAGAATAAACCAAAAATTATGCAGGAACTAGGGGAAAGTGAAGGAAGTTCCATGATGGGAGGTAAAGAGAAATTCCAGGGTGACACCTGGTATCATTGATTAGATCTGAAAGACAGTGTTTCTAGATTGGACAGGAGGATGGAGGGGCCAGGGGAGATGGGAACAAACAGTAAGAAGAAAGATCACCTAAGGTGTTTATCTGTGATGGGACAAGTTTTCTAGTTCTATCCTAGAGTTAGATATATTAAAAAATAAGTAAGCAACTGAAAAATTGAGGTAATTATTAACAACAGGAATAACAAAAAGTTGTAGCAGAAATGAAATATAATTGTAGTACACTATTGTGCTCAGTTATAAACAATATTTAAACAGATGTAATAATGTAATGCAAATAGTATTTTTGTAACCAGAAATTGTGGTATAGTTAAATTGAGTAGATTTTTGTGAGGGGGCAGAGGAACTATGTGTGGGAGGTGTGAAATATGTGTGAAGCTAAATCTTCATCTTCTAAAGTAGGAAGCCAATAGACCTTAAAAATGGGTAAGAAATAGCAGTTGAAGAATATTAGCTAAAATATGAAGGTAAATACTGAAGGAAACAACCAGAAGGGTTGAAAGTGATTGCCTTCGGTCATTGGGACTTACGGGTAGGAGGATGGGGAAGGCAAAGGACAGCTGTTTTTAATTGCCAGTCTTGTAGTACCATTTGATTTTTAAATTATGTGCATGTATTATTTTGATAAAACTAAAATAAATTTACATAAAAGTATATTTGCATGTATGAATTGTTTTTAATGTTTATTTTTTAGAGAGAGAGAGAGAGAGAGAGAGAGAGAGGGAGAGAGGGAGAGACAGAGTGTGAGCAGGGGAGGGGCAGAGAGAGAGAGGGAGACACAGAAACTGAAGCAGGCTCTATGAGCTGTCAGCACAGACCCCAATGCGGGGCTCCAACTCATGAACTGGGAGATCAGGACCTGAGCCGAAGTCAGACGCTTAACTGACTGAGCCACCCAGGCGCCCCATGCATGTATAAATTTTTAATGTATCTCACAAAATATTTTTAAAAATTAATATTTGAGAAAACTAACAGTAGCAAGTTTTTGGAATATATTGAAAAGGTAACACGTTTTTTTAGTTTGTCGTGAATCATGAATTCAGAATCATGGTTCATTTGATATTCAACATTGGAATTTGTGACAAAGTAGCTTTATTATTCACACATTTATTTATTCTAATAACTTGTTATTATTGTTTAATTTATTCTCTAATATTTATTAAGCATTAGAAGGAAGTGCCAGAATTATTGAAACTCAAATTTGCCTTTCTAGAGGAAAAATCCAGTTGTAATGAAATGGGAAATTTGGCTCTTCTAATTTTAAATGATTAATGTTGAGGGGCGCCTGGGTGGCTCAGTCAGTTAAATGTCTGACCCTTGATTTCGGCTCAGGTCACGATCTCATGGTTTGTGGATTTGAGCCCTGCTTTGGGCTCTGTGCTGACAGCGCAGGTCCTGCTTGGGATTGATTCATTTACCCTTTCCCTCTGTCCCTCCCCATCTTGCACTCTTAATCTCTCTCTCAAAATAAATAAATAAACTTAAAAACAGTGATTAGTGTTGATTATGGTTTGATTGGAATATACTCCAGAGCACTATTTATCTGAAACATTTAATACTCTGTCCTATGACGGCCTACTTCCAGACTTTCAGCCTCACAGAGTTAGTGTGGGCAATGTGTTATATCATACATATGAATTTTTTAATATAGTGCTTGGAAAATGTAGCTGCTCTCCCCACTTCCCCCACCATCATGATGATCACTCTGGGAACGCATCCCAGTCCTTCAGGGTCAGGCAGCTGCTGTCCTGTCCTGTTTCCTCTTTATGTAATCTTGCTCTTTTCTTCACTTCTCAGTAGTACTTACTGGTTAAATTTTATTATACATATTGGTGATCTATCTCTCTTTTTCCTAGGAGTTTTAAAATTATTTTTCTTTTGTTTAAATTTTTTTTAATGTTTATTTATTTTTGAGAGAGAGATAACGAGCATGAATGGGGGAGGGGCAGGGAGAGAGGGAGACACAGAATCTGAAGCAGGCTCCAGGCTCCGAGCTGTCAGCACAGAACCTGACGTGGGGCTCGAACTCTGGAACAGTGAGATCATGGCCTAGGCAAAAGTTGGACACTTAACCAACTGACTGAGCTATCCAGGCACCCCTAAAATTATTATTCTTGAATTAAGTGAAAGTCCCTAAAGTATATTATACTGTGTTCTGCTAAATACCTAGCTGCATTTCTGATTCCAAATGACTAGGCTTACTCCATAAAGAGTAAGAGATTTTACTTCTGTCTCTTATTTGGGTACAAGTTATGTTAAACTTCAGAAAACCCAGCAAGTGGGGCACCTGGGTGACTCAGTCGGTTGAGCCACCGACTCTTAATTTCGGCTCAGGTCATGATTCCAGGGACATGGGATTGAAGCCACATTGGGCTCACCACTGAATGTGGAGCCTGCTTGGAATTCTCTCTCTTTCTCCCTCTGCCCCTCTCCCCTGCTCACGCTTTCTCTCTCTCTAAAATGAAAAAAATTATATATTAAAAAATACCCCAGCAAGTGATGAACAGACTTTCAGCAAAACAGTGCTTTTATTTTTATTATTCATCCTTTGGCATCATGGAACCTTCACCTCTTTGGCTAACATATTTTTTAGCCAGTTAGATGCAGGATATCTTTCTGTATCTCTTATATTCTTGGGTGTAAAAGTGCCAGGAGAGTCTACTTTGAGGCACTAGTGAGTTTTCAGAAGATATTTTTGGAAAATCACCGTCAGGTATTTCTAGGAAAGTGCCTTCTGATGATTCAGCTACTATCTACTCCCTCTGGGAAGAGCATCTTTCTAGTTCATTGGGTTCATGATGCCAGAAGAGCATCAAACACCCTGGACATTGATGTGATACTGATGCAGGGACCTTAGTTATAGTGGCAAGACCTCAGTTTGGTCGATTCTGAGTTCTTTGCAAAGAACAGTTAGGTTAGTTTTTTAGTTTTATTCTGAGTTTGGATAGAGATCAAGACAACTTTGAAGATATTATTTCATTAGCAGGACTATATAAATATTTAAATATTTATATAAATAATATATAAATAATTGCACTATATAAATATATATATATATATATATATATATATATATATATATATATGGACTATATAAATAATTGCATGATAAGCAAGGGGTAGATGAAGGTCAGTGGAGAGAAAAGTGTAAGCTTTGGCCAGTCCCTTTCAGTAGCCTGAAGCTGGCCATCTGTAATTATCTGCAACATCCAGTAGGAATAAATTCATTCAATACAACATTGTCTCTGGGGCCCTCAGTTGCTGTGGATTGAATGAAATTGGGAATTTGTCACATGGGAAGGGCCATTTTTTCTTTTTTCTTTTTTTTAATTTTCCTGAGATATAAGTTAACATACCCTACAAAGCAACTATTTGAAGTATATAATTAAATGGTTTTGGTATATTACAGTAATAATTTTTTAAAAATTATGGTGAAATATATGTAACAAACTATCATTTAAACTATTTTGAGAACTTTAAAAAAATGTTTATTTATTGGGGGGGAGGGGGGCAGAGAGAGAGAGAGGGAGAGAGAGAATCCCAAGCAGGCTCCACACTGTCATCAGAGAGCCTGTCGTTGGGCTCCATCTCATAAATCGTGAGATCATGACCTGAGCCCAAATCAAGAGTTGGACGCTTAACTGACTGTGCAACACAAGTGCCCCCAAGTTTTTTTTAATTAAACAACTTTTAATAAAAAGTTAAAAAAATTAATACACATAACATTTACCATCTTAACCATTTTAAAGTATATAGTTGTTCACTTGAGTTTGGTGTCATTAAATGTATTTACATAGTTGTAGAATCACCATCCATACAGAGAACTCTTTTTATCTTGCAAAACCCATTAAACAGTAACCCCATTCTTGCCTCCCTCAATCCCTTGGAAGCCACTATTTTACTTTCAGTCTCTGTGATTTTGACTACTCTAGGTGACTTATATATGTGGAAACATACAGTATATTTGTCTTTTTGTGTTTGGCTTATTTCACTTGGCATGCCTTCAGAGTTTATCCATACTGTAGTGTATATCAAAATTTCCTTCCTTTTTAAGGCTGAATAATATTCCATTGTATGGATATACCATGTTTGGCTTATCCACTCATCTGTTAATCGGCATTTGAGTTACTTCTATGTTTGGACTATTGGGAATGATGCTGCTGTTGACATTGGTGTATAAGTATCTGTTTATGTCCCAAAAGTCCAATTTCTGACCTTTTCTTTAAGGTCACTATAACACAATATAAACCAAAATGGAATTTCATTTATATTCTGGAATATGTTGCTGTGTATTGTCAGAAAATTGTTCAGGTATGTATTTAGTTTGTAAGGACTCCATGGTGAGAGATGCTTAGAGAAAACATACTGAGAAGAGAAAGCATGGAGGGGGAATAACTGTCCTGCAAGGAAAAGGTGATTTTTGTGCCAGAGGAAGACAGTGACAGGCAGAGGAAAGGGGCATCACGTAGAGAAATGGAGCTACTACTTCTTTTTCCCCTTTGCTAAGAGGATTAAGTTTGAGCAGGAAGCCAAGCTTAGACAAATATTGCTCTGGTAGATAGTTTCTGGAATGCCCACAGTTGATGCCCATAACCACACTCTGTGAACATAACCCAAACTTATGTGGGGGCCAGAGTAGAATACTTTAACTGATTGGAGTCTTGGAAGCATAGGGAACTAGGGGTTTCATACAGGCTAATTTTGGTTTATTATATTCCTTTCCAGTAATTCTGTAACAGGAGTACTTGTCCTCTGCTCCAGGTATTCCCAAGAGTGATTGGGTGGGTGAAGGAACAATGTTCATGAAAGTACAGACCTGGGAGAATGTATGTTGCTGTGTCCCACTAGAGGATATTCCCGGTATTTATTTCTAAATGACTTGGTGGCATGTTTGTTTAAGAAAATTCTAGTTTGGCTTTATAACCAACTCTTAATTCTTAATGATACTCTTCTATTTCAGTGGAGAGTGATGTGGCATAGTTCTAACAGTTCTATTGAGGTTCATGTTCACAGATTTCTTAATATCTGAGGTAAAGGCAGAGCTATTGTTAGAAAGGATAGCATCTAATTATTTGCGTGTGGTCAGTAGCTTCCACAGAGATTGATTGCTATAGCAAGAATAAGATGGACATGTGACGTGTGAGCATATGATTTCTATTTTTGGGAAGGGGAAAAAAAAAACCCTAACATTAAAACACAAGCCACAGGCATACATTAAAGCTATGTTTAACTCATTTATCAAAATATACTTAAATGTTTTTAATATATTTAAAGAAATATACTTAATATGTTGATATCAGTGAATACAGAAATTGGATAAGATACTAAAAAAGTAAGTGTACTGAATTTATCTATATACATATATTTGTATAATTGAATTAAATATTTAAAACCTATTGTTTCCTCCAGCCATTTGCAGCAACGTGGATGGAACTGGAGGGTATTATGCTAAGTGAATAAGCCAGGCAGAGAAAGACAGATACCATATGTTTTCACTCATATGTGGATCTTGAGAAATGTAACAGAAGACCATGGGGGAGGGGAAGGGGAAAAAAAAAGTTACAGAGAGGGAGGGAGGCAAACCATAAGAGACTCTTAAGGACTGAGAACAAACCAAGGGTAGATGGGGGGTGGGGGCGAGGGGAAAGTGGGTGATGGGCAGGGAGGAGGGCACCTGTTGGGATGAGCGCTGGGTGTTGTATGGAAACCAATTTGACAATAAGTTATATATATATATAACATATCATTTACTTATAAATTTTTTTTGTTGTGTTAAATGTTAAGAGAAAAGCTCTATGGTGATTTGATGCATCCTGTGGCAACTATGTTCTGAATTTTACTGGGATATTTAAATTTCAAACTCTATCATACTCCATAACTAAACTTTCAATTTACATACTGTGTGTCTTGCTCATTTACATTTGTGTGTTTTGTTATGTTGTTACAGAAAAATGGGGTTGCCATATCCCTTACCAGCTCATCTCAGAGTCTTCCATTCTTTGCTGCCTGGAGACTTTGGGTAGGAAAGTGTATTATTGTAGTTTACTCTGATAGTTTGACTCGTTTACTCCTTCAAAATTTTCTTCTTCTGTTGTTCTACTACCTTACCTTTTTAATGTACTCATTCATTCATCCAGAAATATTCACTGAATCTCTATTCTGTTGGAAGCCCTCTAGTAGGCATTGAAAGGGAGTAACGAGGCAGAGTCTTTGCTTTCAGCACACTAGCTCATTTGGCACAGTGATGGCATTTTATACTTTCTCAGCATCAATTATTATCAAAGAAAAAAAAGAGTCATAGGAAGAGGTCTGCTTTTCTAGGTTAAGTCTGTGAGACAATTCTTACAATCTCATTTTCTATGAAAGTCTTATCTGTGAATTTAAATCTTCAATTAAATGTTAATTGTTCTATAGAAAAATCTTTTTTTTTTAAAATTTTATTCCATTCCTTTCATCTCTGCTCAATCAAGAGGATATCCTACATCCTGCTAAAGTAGAGGAGATACCAAATATGGTGGTCATTTAACTACTGTGAACAGGACTCTCTGAACAGGAGAGGCTCAACCTTTGGTCAATCAAGTCCAGAACTATGACCTTAACAGTTTCATTGGAAAAAAATGTGTTTTTAGCTTTAGGGCTGATATGGGAGTGGTCTTGCTTCATTCCTACCCTTGGAATCCTGTGCAGGTGTGGCTCCATTCTCATCCTAGGAAGTAAGTAATTGAAAAATAGCATCTGGAAGAATGGGCTGGTTTCTCCCTTGCTTCCCCCGTCTTGTCTTTGAAAGCTTCTCTTTTTGAGAGGAAAGAGGCCTAAAGTTCCATCTGTTAAGTTATAGTCTGTTTATTTGTTGTCTTCTCAGTGGGCTTTTCTTATTTCTTAGATACACAGCCTCTATTTGGAGGATGAGGTTGTGTGTCCATAGTGTTCCAGCAGGATAGATCAGACCTATGGTATAATCAGTCAAAATTCTGTGCCAGAAGTGTCTGAACTTTTATCTGCTTTTAACTTTTATCAATCTATCCCTGGTATTCTCCCGGCATAGCTATGGGGCCATATTCCATGTTTTTCTAGAAAAGTGATGAAATATTTGGATTAGCCAGTTTCATCTAGAATTTGTAACATCAGAGTGGTTTTTAGAAAAAGAAAGTCACTCAAGCAGGTGCATGTTTGTTTGGGGTCAGCTTTGGTTTAGTTTTATGTATTTCAAAAAGTAGTAAAAGAAAAAATCCATAGTTTTCTTTCAGAGGTATCAGGAAGCTCCATAGTTTTTGTTTTTCTTCACCATTGGAGAAAAATTTTTAATTTTGTATTTTTATTATTTTAAACATCTGAGGTTTCAAGTTTATTATGTCCAGTATTTCAGTACTAAAATTACTCAGTGATACTCATTCCCAATATATTTTAAAATATTTTTAAAAAGTAGTGGAGATAAATCCTACTCAATTATATTTTTCTTAAGATTGAATTAGAGAAATAAAATCTTAGTCTCCCTGGTGGTAGCACATATCTCAGCTGGCTGCTTTGCTTCATTTTGTTGCCTCTGGCAAGGAGCAGATTTATTATTCAGGCTCTGTCTAAATCTATAGTTTGACGGTCCTGTCCTTGTGGTCACCAAAATATTTTTTTCTCACAAACTAAATAGCAGCAAACAACCTATAAAAATGTTACAGTCATGTCTCCATAATGGAAAACCCATTACATTAGCAGTGTCAGGTTATAATGTAGGCTTCTTTTAATGATGTAAGTCTACTTTCCCCATTAGAAAAATTAATGAGCACAAAATATTTACCCAATAGGAGTTAATATTTTATGTTAAGCCTTGTTTGGGGGTCCTCAAGATGATCCCCACATTTGGAGATTCACTAGAGGGACTCACAGTATCAGCATATAGCCCCGGTATGGCTAAGATGGATTCCAGTGACACAGCCCAATGTAAGGCGAAAAGACACAGGTGGAGTCTGGAGGTATCCATGTGTAGTCTTCCTGTGCTCTCTCTGTGAAAGGTCGCACAGAGTGCACCCTTCCTAACATTGCAAAATGCAGCTACCTATCTGTACTGTTTCTGCCCAAAGAAGCCCACTTGAGACTCAGTTTAGGATTTTTATTGGGGGGATGGTCATGTAGGCATTCTCTGCCTAGCAACCTCTATTAAAGTTCCAGGTGCTCAGAAAGGAAGCAGGTGTTCACCATAAATCACATTGCTTGTACCAACAGCCTAGGCACAGCAGAACAACCTTATCAGTTAGGGAACTCTTCATATCAGTATGAGGAAGTTTGTAAGGGCCAAATTCCCAGGTGCCAGCCAGCCAAGGGCCAACCTTGCAAATGGGCCTTTCAAAAGATAGCAGCCTCAGGCCTGTTTTCCCACACAGGCCTGCATTTCAGTGTGTAAACAGTTTGCAAAAATACACTGAACTTTAAGTGATAGTGATAGAAGAAGGCAGTGTGATTGTTTCTCTGAATTGTTATCAAGATGAGACTTTGCATTTGATAAAGGTATCTGGAGCCGAAGATGAGAAAGTGAGGATTTCTCTGTATAATATACTTTTAATTTTAGAAACTCCCTAAGCCTAATATTTTTAAAATTACAATTCAGTCATAATCTGGGTTACATTTTGCATATTCAGGTGACTGCTTCTATATTTCTTGGATTTGGGCATCAGGCAGTTTAAATTGGTTTTATTGCCAGTTGCTTAGCCTAGACCATGCTATCTGCTTGTTGCTGAACTAGCTCACTGGTAGGTGGATATTCTTGGAGTAGCTCTTACCTGTCTGATATTTCATTGTTGAAGTAGGAAATGAAATTGGATTTATCAGGAAACAGAATTGGAATCTAGGGAATGGCTTCATAAAATGCTTACAACTGCTACTTTTATAAAATCAACCCAACAGTTTTAGAGTCATTTAGGCAACTAAAATAATTTAGAAATTATGTTTTCTTTTTTTGTTGTTTTGAATAACAACTATTCTTAAAAATCAAATGAATTAAGAAGGTTTAGGTAGGTAAATAAATGAAAATGACAAAATGGTGAAGAAGTGGCTAGCATAAGAGGCTGCCTATTATATGCCTTCATACTAAGAGACATGAATGTGTTTTGCTCCTCCGCACAGATTCTTAAAACTCCCCCATAGAGATTAATCATCATCCCTTGTCTCTGTAACTCCATTAGGATTTCACAAGGTGTCATTCACAACCCGAGGAGGTTGAAAGGAGGGAGGGCAGAAAGTACTTGTGGAGGAAAGGGGAAGATAGGCTGGGAGATCTGGGGCCTGGGAGGCTGTCACAGGGACCATGCCATTGAACCTGCTGTTGAAAAGATTTAATGATCCCTTTGCCACTAACACAGTTTAAATCTTCTATGAAATGAACATTCTTCCCTTCTTGATTTGGCTTAAGTCACACAGCTCTCATTTGACTGACAGTGTTTTCTTCATAGGGAATATAAATGGTTTTCCTTGGGCTTATCTAATAGGCTTCAGTGAACAATATCAGTGTGTGTGTGAGCACGTGTGTGTGTGTGTGTGTACGCGTGCACATGCACATGTATGTATCCTTGTGCTTTCTCTCTTCTTTCTTGGATACTTAGAATAAAATTCTTGTCAAAACCAAGTGGCTCACAGAAGGGAACATTCAGAACACTTCCTTGTCATTTTTTTTTTAATTTTTTTTTAACGTTTATTTATTTTTGAGACAGAGAGAGAGGCAGAGCATGAACGGGGGAGGGTCAGAGAGAGGGAGACACAGAATCTGAAACAGGCTCCGGGCTCTGAGCTGTCAGCACAGAGCCCGACGCGGGGCTCGAACTCACTGACCGAGAGATCATGACCTGAGCTGAAGTCAGCCGCTTAACCGACTGAGCCACCCAGGCGCCCCCTTCCTTGTCATTTATATACTCCTTTTCCTTCCATCAAAACTTAGACAATCTCTTTGGATAGGAAATATTTTCCATAATAAAATCTGCCTATGCCAGTTTCAAAAGATGTGCTTTTGTATAAGTGCATCTTGTCTCCATTCCAGTATTTGTTGATAACTGAAGACCTTTTCTGTCAAATGCCGTGAGATTGAAGTGAGAACTGCCAAAAGCGATATTTGACACGAGCCTAGCGGGACTTCATTTAAAAGTGACCCTCCACTCTTCCATCCAGTCCAGATACTCGTTTTAAGGAATAGGAGTATGAAAACATTCAAGAATTATACTTATTTTCTATTACAGAATACAATTTTTATTAAAATAAATATTAAAAATATGTATGAACCAAACTAACAACAGCAAAAATTCTTTATTACTCTACTACCCAGAGAAAGTATGTATGGCTGTGCCAATGTACTGATGAATGGCATGACTTACAGTGGGGGCAACAATGAATAAGGGTCAGTTCTTTCTTTTTTTTTTTCAATTTTTTTTAACGTTTATTTATTTTTGAGACAGAGAGAGATAGAGCATGAACGGGAGAGGGTCAGAGAGAGACGGAGACACAGAATCTGAAACAGGCTCCAGGCTCTGAGCTGTCAGCACAGAGCCCGATGCGGGGCTCGAACTCACGGACCGCGAGATCGTGACCTGAGCCGAAGTCGGCCGCTTAACCGACTGAGCCACCCAGGCACCCCGGGTCAGTTCTTTCTTTAAGGGACCTGCAGTCTGGGGACAGGGGGGTGGGAGGGTTGAGTGCACAGGCAAGTGCAGCACAATGTAAGGGAGGGTCCCACAGAGCTTTCTGGAAGGTGGCATCTAAGCTGATGAAGAATGCATAGGGATTATTCAGAGGTGGTGGGAGGTGAGGAAAGACTTCCAGGAAAGGGAAGAGGATGAACAAAGTTTTACAGGTGAGGGGAAGTATGACATGTTGAGAAATCAGTGACATAAATCAGTATGGCTGAAGCACAGAATCTAAGAAGTGAGGACTAAGAGTTGAGGCAGGAAACGTTACTGGAGATCAGATCACAAAAACCTCGCCTACCATGTTAAGAAGTTTGAAAATGTTCATTTCGGTGTTTTTGCCTTCCAGTCTCTTACTTCTATGTAATGGTCTCTTCTCAGTCATAATCACAGTGCAAACATTTATTCACTAACTGATTTATAAGGATTTACCAGGGGTCAGAAGCTTTGAACTCAAATTTCATCATTTTTGTATCAGTGGGCCAGTGTGGTGGGAACCCAGGGAGGAAGGGGAGAGGGATAGAAGCCCTATCTTATCCTGACTCAGGTGACAGGATAGTCTAAATGCTTTTATCCATGTTACTACATAGCCCTTCTAACAATCATTTTAAGCATCTCTACAGCAACCCAGCAGATGGAAGGACCATAATTAACTCAATAGGGCATGCTGTTTTGGTTGCATATTTAGGCTGTTAGACTATTTTGGTAGCAAGGAACAAACTTCCAAATAACATGTGGGGCTGGGATAGTTTAAAGAACCACATGAGGGAAACACAAATCTCACGGAAACCAGAAATGTCCATTTTTCAGGATCTATGACACTTGTTAGAGTTGCTGTCTTATTACTTTTTTAGCATCAGGAATTTGTGATGTTTAATCTAGTGTTTTGTGGCTTTGCTACTCCTTCTGTGTCTATGTATGTGTCACTTCCACCAACCAGTTGACTAATCCACTGTTTCTTCAAGAGAGAGGAGTCCGATGTGCCCAGCTACTTACCACCACCCTTGATACAACTTTATTTCCAGGCTACCTCCTAGGTGTCTCTTCTTTTCTTTTCCTGCCCTTCAAGGACATCTCACGGCCATCTGTGTTCGACAACCCAAAACCATGCCCTCAGCAGTGGGTGTGGGAGGGACATCACATCATAGAACGGGACAAGGGGAATCACAATCACCATGGCTAACATTTCTAATATCAGTCATTTCAGGTTTTTTTCTTAAGAATAAAATTTGTCTGTTACACATCTCTATTCATGTTTCAGGTATGGCTAGTAGATTATGTAGTAGGACTACCACCTCCTTTAATCTGGGAAGCATATATTTCTCAGGACAGTCTTGGTTACTTTATATTCCTTGACATTTGGAAGAGGACATTTTTCTACTTAATAGTCCTCCTGATTTTCATGATTTATGGAAGCCTTGGTCTAAATTTTCTCTCTTCCTTCCAGTCAAAAAGTATTTATTCAATGCCTTCTAAATGCCAGGTCCTGTTTCAAGCACTAAGATGACCACAGAGAATAAGACACCGGATATTCCTGTTCTAATAGACTTAACTTTCTTGTGGGGGAAGGCAGAGAGTAAAGAAGAAAGTTAATAATGAGATAATTTCAGATAGCTTCTTCTATGAAGAAAATGAAACAAATGTCAGAGAGAGTGCCTGGGAGTCAAGTACTACTTTCTGGTGTATGACCAGCACAGGGTCTTTAAAGAGAAAATGTCTCTGCTGAGACCTGACAAATGCAAAGGAGCCAGGAGGGTTTTAGTCCAGGCAGAGAACAAGCCTGTGGGCAAGAATGAGCTTGGTGGGTCGGTCCATGGGAGAGATGGCGAATCAGTGTGGGGGCATCATGGGAGCAAGGGGACAAGGGTAGAGACCTACTTTATAACCCTACCCAAGCGTAGGCAGAAAGTATTATGCAAATTCTGCCATATCCACTGAACTTCTCACAGTTACCTTTAACTTGCCCTGCTCAAAGCACAGTTCAATGGTTTTCCTCTTAGCCTGTACCTCTTCCAAGTCTCCTGCAGCTCAGTAATTAAACCATCCAATGGCTCATGTTACCCTAACACCTTCTTCTCATTTCCCCATCTAAATTGCCCAGTCCTTCAATCTTACATCCAACAGAAAGCTCAGGTTCATTCACTTCTGCTCATGTCCATTACCCTCATCCTCATCCAACTACCGGAATCTTTTACCTAGATCAATTCCTTGGCTTCCTGGCTGATTTCCCACCATGGCAAAATGTCTGTTCCATTTTCTAATCCGATTGTTTGTGTTTTTACTATTGAGTTTTGAGAGTTCTTTATATATTCTAGATACTATTTCTTTGTCAGATATGTTGTTTATAAATATTTCCTCCAGTCTGTAGCTTATCTTTTCATCCTCTTAACAATGTCTTTTGCAGAGCAAAAGTTTTTAATTTTGATGAAGTCCAATTTATCAATATTTCATTATGCTTTCATGTCAAGTCAAAGAACTCTTTGTCTAGGTTTAGATCCCAGAGATTTTCAACTATATTTTTTTCTAAAAGCTTTATGGTTTAACATCTTACAATTAAATCTGTGATCCATTTTGAGTTAATTTTTGTATAAGGTATCAGATTTAGGTTGAGATTCTTTTTGGGAGCAGAGAGAACTATTGATGTTCTATTGCTCCAGCATCATTTGTTGAAAAAGCTGTTTGTTCTTCACTGAATTACTTTTGCACTTTTGTGAAAAGTCACTCAGGCATATCAGTTGGATCTATTTCAGGTTCACTATTCTGTTTCATTGGGTCTCTGTGTCACTCTGTCAGTAATATACAGTCTTGATTACTGTAGCTATATAATAATTCTGGAAGTGGTTAGACTGATTCCTCCCATTTTATTCTTCTTTTTCAATATTTTTTTAGCTATTCTAGTTCCTTTGCCTTGTCATATACAGTTTAGAATAATATAGTCTATATGTGTAATAATATTTTACTGACATTCTTATAGGCATTACATCAAATCTGTATATCAATTGGGGAGAATTTATGTTTTTTCCTATGTTGAGTCTTCCAATCCACGAATATGTTTTCCAACCCATGGGTCCATTTACAGTTGACCGTTGAATAACACAGGGGTTAGAGGCACTAATCCCCTGTATAATCAAAAATTTGAGTATAACTTTTGACTCCCCCAAACTTTATTAATAGCCTGCTGTTAACTGGAAGTCTTAATAACATAAATGGTCAATGAACATAGATTTTGTATGTTATATGTATTATATTCTGTATTCCTACATTTGTCATTTCTTTTTTAGAGAGAGAGAGAGAGCACACTTGTGCGGGAGAGGGGAGAGAGGAAGGGTAGAGGGAGAGGTAGAGAGAGAATCCTAAGCAGACTCCATGCTTAGCATGGAGCCCAATTTGGGGCTCGAACTCACAACAGTGAGATCATGACCTAAGCCAAAACCAAGAGTCAGATGCTTAAGACTGAGCCACCCAGGTGCCCCTCTGTATTCTTACATTAAAGGAAGCTATAGAAAAGAAATTATCATTAAGAAAACCATAAGGAAGAGAAAATACATTTACAGTACAGTGGTGTAATTATTGGAAAAAAATCCACATGTAAGTGAACCCACACGGTTTAAACCTGTGTTGTTCAAGGTTCAACTGTATTTAGATCTTTGATTTCTTTTCTTAGCATTTTGTAATTTTCAGTATGCAGGCCATGTTTTATTAGATTTACACCTAAATATTGTAATTTTTGAGTGATTGTAAATGGTATTGTATTTTTAACTTCAGTATCCACATGTTCATTTATAGTATGTGGACACTGTTTTTATATTTTCTGCATAGGTAATCATGTTAACTGCAAATATGAGCAGTTTTATTTCTTCATTTCTAATCGATATGCTTTAGATTTCATTTTCTTGACTATTACACTAGTTAGAACTTTCATTTCTAGATCTAATAAGAGTTGTAAAAATGGACATCCTTGCTTTATTCCCAGTTCAGTGTTTCATTATTAAGTATAATGTTAGTTGTAGGGTTTTTGTTAGATACTCTTTATCAAATGGAGGAAATTCCCTCTGTTCTTAGTTTCCTGAGAGTTTTTATCATGAGTGAATGTTGAATTTTGTCAAATGCTTTTTTGCATCAATTAATAAGAGTATGTGATTTCCTTCTATAGCCTTTAATATGGTATATTACATTAGATTCAATACATGAATTCAACTCATCATCCCACATTTGGAATCCTGTTTAGTTTTTGAATTTCTAGAAATTGAATTGGAACATTATGTTTACCTCAGTCATAAGAAACAAAGTCTTACTTTCTAGTTGTTAAAGTAGGTTTATTGTTTAAGTGGCAAGAAATGTTAATTTTTTTTAACATTTACTTATTTTTGAGACACACACACACACACACACACACACACACAAAGTGCGAGTTGCGGGGGGGAGCAGAGGGAGAGGGAGACACAGAATTGGAGAAGGCTCCAGGCTCTGAACTATCAGCACAAAGCTCAACCCAGGGCTTGAACGCACCAACTGTGAGATCATGACCTGAGCCGAAGTTGGATGCTTAACCGACGGAGCCACCCAGGCACTCCTAAATGACTAGAAATGTTTAAAATGTTATTGTTGTTATTAATAGACATTTAATTGAACTAGTGATTTTGAGAATGAATATATATATATTTTTTCTAAATCTTCTAATCAGAATTCAGTTGATTAATTACCCATTACAAGAAGTTCTGCTTTAAATAGTCGTTCGAGTCCCATGTTGGGCTCTGTGCTGACAGCTCAGAGCCTGGAACCTGCTTCAGATTCTGTGTCTCCCTCTCTCTCCACCCCTCCCCACTCATGCTCTGTCTCTCTGTCAAAAATAAATAAACATTAAAAAAATTTAAATAGTAATCAACCTTTATCCCATTTTTACTGCTTTCATTGGAACAGAAGTTGTAAATTATTAAGTTGTCTCAGACCATTGGTTCTGGAGATAGTTTAAGGAGCGGCTTGGATGATAAAGCCTTCTTTGAGGTACTAGGAAAATACCCTTAAAATTTTTTTTGTAGGCTTTTTGAGATTTGTAAAGCCTAACTAATAATTTCATAAAAGTAATCATGAGACAGAATATTTCTTTTATTATTGATTATATGATGTCATTTACTTGTAGATAATAGGCACAGGCCTAATGATTTGGAAATAGGTTTAAAAATGTCAAATACATTAGAAACCAATCTCTTTATACATGTTCCTTTCCTTGCCACAGATGGCTTTATACATTTGCTATTCTTGTTTCTAACCACTCCTGTGGTCCTCGCTGCTAACTCTGTCCTCACTTACTTTAACCTGGCCACATCTTTTGGCCATGTCAGCCACCTCGTATATTTTAGCGAGTTTCTGGGATTTGAAGTTTCTTTTCTGGAGAAATATTGTGAAGTGCAGTGGTTATACACAAAATATATTGTTATAATCACCAAAACTGTTTGGATTACAAACTCCCTTCTTGAAGAGGAAAAACTATTGCCACATGCAGGATTAGTTCCAATAAACTGCCTATTATTATTATTATTTGATTTCTTCCAGGCATTTTTTATACTTCTTTAAACTGTCATTTTCCGTGCATTTTAGATATGTGTGAGTGAGTTTGGGTCACTTGGGGCTTTTCCATTTGTGATTCAATTTTCTATTCCTCCTGCCTTTAGTTCTGCCAAGAAATAGTTCTTGGAGGATTTCATTTAGTCTTTGGCCCCTGGCTTAATGACTTCTGCAGGGTCTTGCTCGGTGGTGTGTTTTCCACTTACACACTACCATCTACAGCCATGTGAGGGAGTGGCATTTGATTCCTCTGGAATTTGCTTCTTTATTATATAACTACTCTTATGCAGCTGAATATTATATACAGCTATGAACTTACTAATATCCGGTGTGATTTTTTTCCCCCCAAATTTATTCTGTTTTTCACACATCATGGACAAGGATACATTTTCATTATTATACTTACCCCAAATTTAGACCTTTGAAAGGAGAGATGACCTCAGAGAGATGCTCTGAGTACCTCAGAGCAATTGGTTTGGTCTAGGGGCGAAGGCAAGGGGAGACTTGCCAGAAATTTTTGGAGGCTGTATTTGGGTTAACACTGAAGATTCTTTCTTTCCTCCCCTCATGGTTTTGAACATCTTATCATTTTGTTCTTCAGAAGAAGTTCCATTTATGTTTTGTTTTTCATATATATAATCTTTCCTCCCCAATTAGATTGCATATTCCTTTAAAATTTTCTTCTATACTCCCACAGCAAGGAGAATTAAAATATAGTCGCTCAGCAAATCAGAATTGAATGTTCTTCTGTACCCTCTATGCTGTTGATGTACAGAATGGCAAGATCCAATCTTTGCTCTTAAAGGGTTTACCATCTGTTAGAAAGATGTGAAGTACATAAAAATATATGATCTGAGACATGATATGAGCCTGAGAAAGATGAAATCAAAGTGCTTGAAGACTAATTGGGTTAGAATATATAGCAGTAGAGAGGAGCTTCATGAAGAATCTGGCCTCTTGAGTTAAGTCTCAAAGAAGGAGTAGGATTTGGAAAAGGGTCTATTGAAAGTTGGGAATGAAAAAGAAAAGACTACCATTTTAGGCAAAATTACAGTGTGAGCAAAGGTGTGGCACTTGGAAACAACCCAGTACAATTGACAAACAGCTTATTTCTGACCTCAGTGGCACTAGAGAGAAGGCAGGGTATGTGTGCACACCGCCCTGGGGGGAGGTGGTTCCGAGTCTAGGCATGTGAGCTGATACCTAACTCTCTAGGCCACCTCTGCTAAGTGGTTAACCAGCCTGAACATGTGCAGCCATGGAGATGGAGAGCTCACCACCTCTTGAGGTACCAGCTGTCATCAGAGCATTCTTATCACTGGGCTCTGGTAGGAAGACTGGCAGGTGGGAGAAATCCAAATGGGAGGGACATAGAAATTCAGCATAAAGAGGTTCCAGGTATGTATGTATGTATGTATGTATGTATGTATGTATTTATGGCTATTTATTTTTGAGAGAGGGAGCATGAGCAAGCACAAGCTGGGAAGGGACAGAGAGAGAAGGAGAGAATCCTAAGCAGGCTCTGCACTGTCAGCACAGAGCCTGATGCGGGGTTCCAACTCACAAATGATGAAATTGTGACCTGAGTTGAAACCAAGAGTCAGACACTTAACCAGCTGAACCACCCAGGTGCCCGTGTTTTTTAAAATCATGATTGAAGCTGTGAGTTTAGTAAAACCATAACGGCAGCTGTCCAGGAGGATGTGGGGTGGGAAACTCTATTGTAGTGATCAGAACCTAAAGTAGAGAGATGTTTAAGGGAGTAGAAAAGAGAGGACATATACAAAAGGCTTTTGTAGCATGGATAATGTTTTAGAAAATGCCAGACGAACCTGTTCTTGTTCCCAGTTAACCCCTAATTTTTGCTCGTTGCCCTACAGCTTTCCATCAATTGTAACTGGGATCTTTATTGTTTCTGGAGAAGGGTGGATACTGGCTGGATAAAACAGCTATGACTGGGCTTCTGGAATCAGAACGAAAGTTTATTTTAAGATCCATAGGGAGATAATCTGAGAGCATCTTCTATTTCCAAAAGCAAAGCTTTGCTGAGAGAAAGAAGGAAACAGCACAGCAACAAAAAAGGATCTGTGCTTTCCTAGGAGTCAAAGCTGACAGTCTAAACACAGAATTTATAGTAAACCATAGTGTCCATGCAGGATGTGACATCAGGACTGTTTTGTTGAGAATGGAAAGGAAAAACTCAGGCAGCAGCCAGAAAGTAGAGGGATTCTGAGGGGATTGGCTCTTCTTCTCCTTCCAAGCACCTGTGCATTAGGTGGGGGGTGAAGGGAAGGCGTGGGCGAGAGAAACCTTTGGGCACTATCTGCTAGAAAGGGGTTGAGCTCTGTACTAGACAGGGCCTGATGCAGAAACATTTGAATCTGATTGAAAAGAATCACTGGATTGCAGTGAGCACACCAGAACAGGATAGGATAGGCAGTTTGCTCCATGTAGACTTGGGGCATGAAAGCAAAGTTAAATTCAGTTATAGAAAATAAAGTTCTTTTCTTCTAAAGAAGTCATGTCATAGTTGACATAAAATTTCACCTTGGCTACACTCTGAAGAGGTGAGGTGTTCAGGCCAGTTGCCTAGAGGTGAGTAAGCTTTTACCACCATTTCATACTTGAGAAACTTAGAGAAGGTCCGTGATTTGCCAGGGTTACTTAGTTGGTATGCGGTGGTGGGAAGGGTATGTGGAGATACCACTGAATCATAACTTTTGTCTAGAGAGATGTCAGAAATGATCTAGTCCATCCCTAGAATTTTCCCAAATAAGAAAAGTTAAATAAATGAAGTGATCCACTCAAAGCTGTATTACCTGGTTAGGGCTGAGCAGTGCTTTCTGGAGTTTCTTCACTAATCCAGTATATGTCTGATCAGCCTGGAAAAATTAATATCTGTTGCATTTGACATCCATTTCCTTTCTTAATTGTGTGTAGATATGAATGAATGTTCTGGCAGGCTGATTAAGTAATTATTTTATATTCATCTAGAAAGCTTGTGCTTTGGGGATTTAAGTTTTTCATCTCTAAAATAAAGACGATACATATCTGATCCCTCAGTAGCATGTCATGAGGATTTAGAAAATAACCTTGTCTGTGACAGGTTTCCGGCTTTATGGAATTAGTCTAAGGTTTTTCGTTTCATTTAGTAGGAAGTGGCAGCTTTACCAAGTAACCACTGTTTTGGGTTCTTCGAACCCAGAGCATAGCTAAAGTTCCAGGCTTGAACTTGAGCCCAGCTGTCCTCAGTTACATGAAGTACAAGAGAGTAGGGCTCAGCCTCAGTCAGCTGTGCTGGAAGCAGTAGCTTTACAGATGCTAGATTGCAGTGCAATGTTTGTGAACAAAACTGCTCTTCTCACTCATTTTGTGTGACTCTTATTTTCCCCAATGCCTTTCTCAGAATATCTTTGAGGTGAGATGTATAGTCTTGCAAACTTTGTGGATGATTGCCCTTTTCAGCCTCACCATTGGTTCCACAATTTTTTGGAAGCAGTTTAGCATCTGAATTACGGTAAATTTTATATATTGCCATTATAATTTATAAGTGTAGAGACTGAACAAATAAATGCAAAGTCTATGACTTACCTTTGTTAGTAAAGCAAAGAATTGCAGATATAATGAAATTATGTGTATACATTTGGGGGTTTAGTGCATTGACACCATTTTCCCTTATCATCTTTTCATTCACTCCTGTTCTTGATACTTATAGTCAGTACTGGGGAAGTTCAGTTTGTGATGATAGTCAATTAAATGTTATTCGGGGCTCAAATCCTAAAGTCAAATGAAGCAGAAGGAAGCGGTTTCCTCTTCAAGGTTCAGCTCCTGCCCACTTGCCACCTGCCTTGAGCTGAGGCCTGGCGGTGTTGTCACTCAGGTGGATGTCATGGGCTTCTCCCCCATCACACACCTTTCTGGCTGTTACTTTGCCTTCTCACTCTTCTCCTGTGCAACTGAACTTCTTGAAAAAGTTTTCTGTACTCATTGTCTCAAATTCCTTCCTACTCTTGAATCCATACCACTATGTCATTCATACCCATCAGTCCACTAAACAAGTTTTCCACGGAGTTACCCGTGATCTCCATGTGGTTCGGCCCAGTGGTATGCTTTCAGGTCTCGGCTTACTGGATTTCTTAACAGTATCTGACATGGTTCATCTTGTATCCTTCTTTTTAAAAGTATATTGTTAAAATTTTCAGACTTAAACATTTTAGTAAGAGTGTGACAACTCCATAGACTCACCACCCAGTTTAAGAAATAAAATCCTAGCAACACTGATACTTATTTCCTTACAGAGCTTCCAAAGGCTTTGTTCCTCTCCCCAGTCACATTCAACTTCTCCACTCCTACAAGATAACTACTCTGCTGATCTTGGTGTTTGTGGGGTCTTAGAAGCTCTGAGTTCTATCAGTATCCTCCAGCCAAAGACCATTAGGAATGCAGTATTTGGATATGCTGGGTTTATTGTTCATCACAGCAGGTGAGAACACACACTGTGGAGAATCATGGGGTATCTCAGTAAAAGGTAGAGAGAACCTGTTATATGGATTTGGGTTTTAGTTGGATGATTTACAAGAGAATCTGAAGAAGGGGACATTTGCTCTAGGGTAGATGCTGTCAGAGAGCAGGTGTAATTTTCTGATTAGGTATCTCAATAAATCTCACCTATATGGGGGGCTAGAATAAGGATAATGTAACTGGTAAGTTACATTACATTAAGTAGCTGTCAGTCATTTTGGCTGAGAAAGAGGTGTTTGATATTTTGTGGGTGACACGTTGACTTTGTTTTTGTCTGTGATTAGACAAAATGATGAAGTAGACTTATTTTGTTTCTTTTATCATGGTCTCAGAATAACCTTGTCTGAGACTGGTATTCTTTGAGATGGTTTATGTCTAATAGGAGAATATGTGGCCTTGATAAGAGTGTTGGGGCAGCTTCTGAACATCAGGAATTGCTTTCTTTCTTTTACTTTCTTGTTTTTATTTTCCTTTCTCAGTTCTGAACAAGTTGAGAAACGATAGTCAGGCAGATGGAGACCAAAGTACCAACTTAATTATAAGGTTAGTTTGGGGAATGTAGTTTGAGAATGTGGTGAAAATGAGCTTCCTAATATTGGACCAGGGATAGGCAGACTTCCCTGCTCAATCATGGATTGTACTGGAAATGCTTAGGCCGACCCACTCAAGGCCTTTGTCTCCAAGTTCATGACAGTACAGTGAACTCTAGGCTCTGGAAGTTCCTTCTCGGTCTTCTTTCACAAGTTCATTTCCCTTTCTTGGCCATTCAGAGTTGGAGTTTCTACAGATTCTGAACCAGATGTGCTTCTGACTCTATAGTTTCCCTAAGTTGTTTCATTCACTCTCAGGTTTTGATGACCATTTTATATTGATGACCCTAATCTGTATCTCCAGGCTAGACTTACTCTCTGATAAGCTTATTCCCCATCTCCACCTGTATGTTTCAGAGCACTTCAACTTAACATGACCCAGGCCAAATTCATAATCTCCTCCCTGAATTCAGCATCCCAGGTTCCCACAACCTGATCCTACAGCTTTACCCCACATTCCAGCCACCACCATCCACCTGCACATTCTACATGCGCCATGTTGCTTCATGCCTTTAAGCTCTGCCATTCGGTTATTTCTGCTAAGAATACTCTTCCATTCTTTTTCTTCATTGCTATACTCTTCCTTCAAGGCCTACCTCACGTGTCATCTCCTACAGAAAGCCTTTTTGGAACCTTCTAGGCTGGATTGAATGCTCCTGCTCTATGTTGATCTCTTCTTACCTTTTGTTCCTCTATCATAGCAATTAATTTGTTCATTGATTTATCTGTTCATGTGTCTGTTTCCTTCACGATATCTTAAACTCCTTGAGGTCAGGAACTCTACTTTATTCATCTTTATATCTTGAGCTACATCTATATCTAAGTATCTGTACTTTGATCTTATGTCTATGTATCTATAGGTATATGGTTAGATATATATCTATATTGATAGACATGGGTAGATGTCTATCTATATTGGTAGATAGAGATAGATATCTAATACCTTGAATTAGACTTGGTACTTAATGAATATTCAGTAAATATTTGTTAAGCTCCTTATTGTCTAAAGACTTTGTTTAATATTTTTTCCGGTCCTGGATTGAACAGAGGTTTGGTAATTTTAGTATTGAAAAGAGTAAGCCAAGTATTTTCAAATCTGGTTATATTTTACTGTACTCGAGATGCATTTCAG
This sequence comes from Prionailurus bengalensis, assembly GCF_016509475.1. Classification (NCBI taxonomy): domain Eukaryota; kingdom Metazoa; phylum Chordata; class Mammalia; order Carnivora; family Felidae; genus Prionailurus; species Prionailurus bengalensis. Next base: position 39,484,387 of record NC_057344.1, on the reverse strand, counting down.
TAAAGTAGTTATTTAGATTGAAGTTTCTAAAGTACACAACATTTTCCTATTAAATTACGTGGCATTTTCAGCAATGGTTTACTTTCATTTCTGACTAACTGTGTCACAGGTTGTGACTCCTAATAGTTTAAGTAATATAATTATCAGCCAAGTAAGCATTTTAATTTTGTCTATAGTTTTTATCTGTAAATCATAAATTTATCTATGATTTTAAAGTTAAGGGCCTTTGCAAAATGGCTACCCCACCCTCCTAGTGAAGGGAATGCAAGCATCTGGGATAGAAATGGGGCTCCTGTCTCTCAGTCCCATGTCCTTTCGCTAGAGCCCTGGTATTTCAGGGGACAGGTGGGTGGGAGGTGGGGAGTGGCTTTAGTGGGCCCTACTGGCAGCAGAGAAGTGATGCCTCTGGTCTCACCCCACTGATGCTCACAAGGTGCTCAGTATTGGCTTTGAGTATTCCTGTGAATCAGCTACACTGTCAGGGCTAACTGCCATGCTCTCAGTTGGCAACTTCCTTTTCAGTCTCTTACTACAACTTTCTGATCCAGGTTTATGGTGGTCTCAGCTCATCTTTTAGAGCCAGCCTGCATGCTGAGCAGTCTCTGCCAGCTGTCCCTCCTGTCTCTGAGGGGAGAGAGTGCTGAGTGTGGTTGTCTGGGCAGGGCTCTGCGAGGAAGGCCCCTCAGAACACCAGCACCAGGTTAAGGGATGGGTGCCGTATGTAGGATGGCACTGCTGAGGGGGAGGGGCAGGAGGAGCAAATTGCTGGGGGAGAGAGGCACGTGCCAATGATCTGAAAACAGACTTGATTAAATTGCAATTCCTATGTAAACAAGGATTTGTTTTTTTCTGATTATCGCTTCCTAATTTGGTTTTCTCGAGCAATATTTGAAATGTCTGCAAGTTCTTAGAGCCAGTCATAATGAAGACGAAAGCGGTAATGATAACCACCCATTGTGAGTATTTTCATTTGTACTCTGCAAAGCAGTTTCACATTTGTTTAAAGAAAATTGACTTATATTTCATTACCTTTGCAACTAGGATTGAGTGCCCTGGAAGAAGACTTGGGCCTGACAAATAAATTGGACAAAGAACACAGTTTCCATACCAAGGGGGTGCTTCCTTTCAGAATGGGGTCTGAAAATGTGGCCGGTTTGTGTTTGGCACTGTTTGTAGTTTTCTGAGGTCACTTCTGAGAGTGGGCGTGCTGCTTCACAAGTGTCTGCAGTGGAGATGGTCTCCTTGTGGTCTTTTCGGCTGCTTTTGTCTGATTCTTAAACAGTAGAATGTGTGACAAAGGTACCCTTCATTTTATTGTGATTTCGCTTATGCCAGTCATATCACTGAGCCAGAAAGTTAGAGATAAACATCTGCCAGGCCTTGGCAAGCAACAGTGTTAGCCCACTGCAGCTGAGGAAAGTCCTGAAAAGTCTAAACTCATTATAGGCTTTTAATAGAGATAAAGTGATGTTCATTAAAAGCTGAACCCTCCTTAGACTCACTACTCCACAGAATAATTGCATTTATATCAATCTTGAGACCCATTAGCTTGGTGCCAAGAAAAGAATTCCAAGTCTTCTTTCTACACAGAAGGAGCTATATAAAAAATAAATAAGGCCTGTGGCAGGCTCCACTGCATTTATTTTCACCTTGCCTGGGGGCATCTGAAAAAGGATATTTGAACACTAAGAAACACGATCAGATCAAAAAAATTTTAGAAAAATATTAAATAACATCAATAAAATGGTGAATATTTAGAGTTCTAAATTTTTCCCTTTTTGAAATTAAGACAAGGTGCGTTAGTAGTGGGATTAGGGTGGGACTAGAAAACCCTTCATTAGATCTGCTATTTCATATCCATAATCATTTGGGATTCTCCCAAATGTCCCCCTTTCTATCTAATAAATAATATTCACCTTGAAAAGTTCATCTTAAAGTTCTCTGGCCCTTCCTACCAAAACAGTCCTTCTCTGCTCTGAGCCAGAGCAGCACTTTGTTTGCGATACTAATGATCGATCACAGTCCCCTAGTATCTCAGTTATTTTTATACCTGTCCCTCCCAGGGGACCGTTACCCTTGTGAGGACAATTGACCCTCTTCCTTATCCTTTACCAGAGTCTACATGCCCCTTTCACATAGTAGACATTCAATACACATTTGATGAATGGGTGGATAAAATTGATCTTAATTGGAACATTACTGCAGAATTTCAGAAAAAATTATTTTCTGTGTTCATGCTGTTATGGGGCATATGCTGCTTACTAGAGTCCTATGTGCCTTTCCTGTAAAGCCTGGTGGGTGCAGACCAAACACATGGTGGTTTTGGAACAGCTGCTCATCTGCCACAGGCACCTGCTGGGATGGGGGTCGCTGTAGCCTGGGACGAAACTCTGTTTGTTTTGCTCCTTTGACATTATGTAGTGCAGGTGTAGGAACCATAGCAATTGTTGCAAACTCACGTACATCATCAGAAGGATAATATTCTAATTTATCTTTCAGGAAGAGGCATTCAATGCCCGTCTTGGGCAGCTTTGAACTGAGAGCTGTTATGGTAATGATGTATAGTCAAAGGAAGGAATCAGGGAACTCTTCTTACCAGAGACATTTTGAGGCCTTATTTTGGAAGCAGCTTTTATTGTTATTTGAAGTTTTCTTTTGAACCCCAGGAATATCTCTACTACCAGCAGGTGAAATCAGAACACTAGCATATTGATTCATATCATTTGGAGCTACTGGAAAATTGCATTTCAAAAGTATCCTAGGAAGTTCTGAGATTTCTCCCAAACAGTACCCTGCCATCCTTGTAATAGTGACTTGGCAGGTCTGATAGTCAAGTTAGGTCCGTGTGGTCAGTCCTCTGGTCAGAAAACTTTGTGGCTTGCGATCTCATGTCCACAGCCCTGAAATATGTTATCCTGAGGCCCAAACGGTGTTGAAGAAGCTAAAGAAAGCCACTCCTGTGTCCTTCCAGTGTGCCTAGACACTGACCTAAGCCTTTCAATGCAATTGCCTTTTAAAACTCCCCTAATAACCTGGTGAGATCTGTACTATTTGGTATAAATGGGAGTTTGGGGAGAACTTTTCAGATTCATTACAGATTTCCCTTCTCTTCCCTTCCCTTCCCTTCCCTTCCCTTTCTTTTCCTTTCTCTCTCCCTCCCTTCCTTTCTTCCTTCCTTCCTCCCTCCCTCCCTCTCTCTCTCCAAAGAAACACACAAACAAACAAACAAACAAACAAACAAACTGGGCTTTGGGGGGATAGTAAGGATGTGAGAGAATTACTTTGATTTGAAACTTTGGAAGTATAGTTCAGAGGAAAGAGACCAAGAGTCTGGCACCCTGGGTCCTAGTTCTTTCTGACTGCTTTATGCCAGTGCGGTAAATGTGTATAAAATCAGCTATTCCTCCTTGGTTAATTTTTCTCATCAGTGAAACAATGTCAGTGTCAGGCTTATATCTATGGCTTCGGCCTTATTTTGGCTCACACTGATTTCATGTTAGCTTCATGCCAGGCTCTATGCCGAGCACTTCACATGCACTATCTCATTTACTCTCAGAAGGACCGCGGACCTCTCTGTGCTCCTGTGTTTGGGAAATAAAGGCTGGGAGAAGCCAAATAACTGTAGGAATCAATAGTCTGCACCCTAGAACCTGTCCTCTCAACCACTGAGCTGTACCAATAGGGTAAAAGGGGATGAGATAGTGCTTCAGAGGGTCAAAACAAACATAAATGTGAAGTCTTATCAAGGCACAGGAATTGGCATAGCAGGCACTTGCCTGTGCAGACAATTGGAAGAACACAGGCGGGGACCTCCTTCAGAAGGCCTCCCCCTCTACCTGTCATTCCATGGCTATGTCCACATGTCCAAAACCAAACTCGTCTTTCTGCTAAATCTTCTCTTGAGTGTGTTGGCTTTTGCAATGGTAGCTCCAGCCTCCAAGTCACACAAGCTAAACCCTCGGCCTTGTTCTCGATGGACACTTTCTTTCCCTCATCTGATTGGTGTCCAAGTCCTGGAGGTGGTACCCAGGGATACTTCTTGAATCTGCCCTCCCCCATATTTAGTGCTGCTGCTTCCACATCCCTTAGAAACTGTAGTGGTGGAATGGCTCCTACCTGGCCTCTCTAATGCCAGTCTTCCCTCTCCAGCCCATCTCATCTGCCCATTTGCTAAAATTCAGTTCTGATCATGTGACTCTCTTATCTAAACACTTACATGGCTATCTAACCATCACCTATAGAATAAAGTTTAAATCCCCTGTTGTGACACAAGGGCTGGTTATAGACTGTGAGGGCTGCTCTTATAAAATTTCGTGTTATAGACTGGTGGCTTAAGTAACAAGCATTGATTTGTCACAGTTCTGGAACCCAGGAGTGTGAGATCAGCATGTCAGCATGGTCATATTCTGGTGAGAGCTGTCTTCTACATGGGGCTCCTTGTTATAAAACCTGTCCCAGCTCCTCTCCTGCCTCCTTCCCATCTAGCACTGTGAATGGTGTGGTCCTACATCAGCCTTCTCTCTGCTCTTGCCTGTTACCTTGAACACTCCTCTGTTGAGCATGTAGCAAACTATAGAGAAGCCTTGTAGCACAGTGATCAAGAGTAGAGACAACAGAGACATACTGCCTGGATTGGAAACCCAGTTCTGCCATTTCAGGCCAGGTGACTTGGGCAAATGACTAACTTCTGCCCCAATGTCTGCAAAATGGGTATGCTGTTAATGGAAACTGCCTCATAGGAGACATCAGAGAAGTTGGAGGAAGATGCATTTAGAGTGGAGTCCTAGATAGGCAATAGTTTACAGAAAGAGCATGGAATATTTTTTTTAACGTTTATTTATTTTTGAGACAGAGAGAGACAGAGAATGAACAGGGGAGGAGCAGAGAGAGAGGGAGACACAGAATCTGAAACAGGCTCCAGGCTCTGAGCTGTCAGCGCAGAGCCCGACGCGGGCCTCGAACTCACAGACTGTGAGATCATGACCTGAACCGATGTCGGACGCTTAACCGATCAAGCCACCCAGGCGCCCCAAGAGCATGGAATATTTTAAGAGTACTACAGAGAACATGTTAGTAGAATGCTACATAGTGTTAAACTGCAAGACAAACTTGGATTAAGAAAGTACTCTGTGCCATCTAGTTTTAATGTATAAATAGGACAGTGTCTGTTACAGGTAACTTTCTTGATCGGAGCAATGTCTTGAAATAATTTTAGGTAATAATATCTTAATAATCAGTTAACCCCCTAGCAGGGACAGGCTTAGCACTGGCTGTTGGGAGTGGGCAGCTAGAAGAAGAGGTAGGGAAGGCTAGAAGAGGCGCTCATAGACGTGGTAGGGTGGGACAGAATCTTAAAAAAACTACCTGCCATCAGCACAAGGTTTTATTTTTGTGAAAAGTACATCTTGTATTTGTGTAATGTTGGACATCCTCCTGTTAATTTTTTCTCTATTATTGGTTCTATTTCCAGATTGAGATGGAAGGCACAAAGAGAGAAGGCTTTGCTGATCTAGCTTCATGGGGTTTCTAAAATAATTCTGCACAATCCGTGCTTTCTCCAGTCTTGTTATGTAATAACCACTTTCTAAAAGCAAGCCCCTCATTTGTGTGCTGCTCTCTCCCTTACAGGTGGGGAGGGAAGAGGAGAACCGAAAGGTGGTAGGCTGTTTATCTCATCCAGCCTAAAAGTAGCAGTTTTCTTCTTAACCCTTCTTACCCCAAACATGCCAGCAGAACATGAGACTCATGTTTTGATTCATGAGAACAGCTGTCAGACCCTTTTGATTCAGGGTGTTTCCAGTGGTTTTTCCTTCAGGACTTCGGATGCCAGATGGAGAGCCAGCAGCACGCATGCCCTTGTTTCATGAGACTGAAGTAGACCAGAGTCACACACGGCATGGGCTGACTGGTGCTCAGGACTGGGGCTGGGGGGAAGAATGACCCCCTCTCCCCGAGAAGGCAGCACGCACTAGCCATGAGAAGGCTACATATGCCAGAGAAAAACAGGCTTTGGCCAGCACCTGGGTCATAGCTATTTTCACTAAAGCAGGGAGTCCCCCCACTAAGGAGCCCGGGATGGAGAGGGGAGACAGTGCTGGGTATGTCCCCCAACTCTTGCCTTCAGGTCATAGTGCCATTTTGCACATTGAGAGACTGGTATCTATGGTCCACCTCTCTTTAGAGGCCTGTTTTGTCCTTTTCTAGGGCTTCCCCTGCTGCACGTGTTCTCAGCTTTCCTGCTCTTTCTCTGTGGCCCTGCTTGTGGGCATTGCCTCCCTTTGCTGGTTTTGTCTAATTCTACATGTTGTATAGCTCTGTCTACACCCTGCAATGTCAGGCTGATTGAAGTAGGTGACTGGTGGTGTTTGGGGATGTGGGGCTCGCTACCTATGAGGGAAAGTCACCGGTCTCCCCGAATCCCAGTTTCGTCATCTAGAGAACAGGCATCGATGATTCACATGTGGTTAGGTGAGACAGCAGGTAATGCAGGAGGCCTAGTGATTCTCCAGTGGCCCTCAGTGGCGCCCCCCCCCCCTCCCAGGGCTGCCCGAAAGGACACCAGTTCCCTGCCTCTGACCCAGGTGAGCACTTTTAGCTTGCTCTGGGAGCTGTGTGTCTAAAAATGTTTTAAAGCCATTAGGTGGTACGTGGTAGAGCATTTGGCAAACCTTATTTCGCATCTTTCTTCTCCTCTCTGCTAGTAAGGTGCATGGATCATGTTATCAGGAAGAGAGAACTCCAGTTTCCTTCTTTGTGCTGCCCTCACTATAACTAAAGTGGGGCCCATCCCACCCTGCAGCCACCTCAGCCTTCATCGCATGGTGTGATATGATTTACACCTCTGACCTTACCTCGGAACTGATATTTACCACTCAGCAACTGTGCCTGGCATCTGCTTAGGGACCTATGCTTATTACTTAGCTAGAAGGTACTTGGCTTCCAGCATTTCTCACTTTTAATTAATCCCCTCCTTGTTAATTAACAGCGTGCATTTCCCTGGAAGCTGTGCTGTGTGACCTTGGGACATGGTCTCCCCAGGAGGTGTGTTTCCCTGAGTCTCCACTGATGCCAGGGCTGACTTTGGCCCGCACGTGAGGTTATTAGTTGGCACATGGTGCATGGCCATTGCATGGGCATCTCCTTGTGCCATGCTTGGGAGGACAGAAGTGAGAAATCGGTGTTTGGCAGGAAAGAATTCCATAGTGTTGCCAGCCAGCACCAGCATCTTGACTGACCAAGAGATGGTCTCTTTTACTCCTTTTGAAGAAGAACATCTTTCAGTTGATTAAAAATTCTGCTTGCTAGAGTGCTTTTTAGTTGAGCTGTCTTAAACCTGATATGTAGCTATAAGTTCCTGGCATTTGTTTGGAAGCACTGAAGTGTTGCAGAGGTATTTTTTCCCAGCCCCAACTGTGGGGCCAGAGCAAGGCTCACGCTGGGCATGGCTGGGACTGGCATTATTTCTAGTGATAGTGTGAGTTTGCATAGCTGCTAAGGGATGTGGAAGTGCAAACCACAGCTAAATGGGGAGGTACAAAAATTATATAGAAACAGTGCTTAATGGCACATCTGAGGGGCTAGACAAGCTCATAAATAAGAAGGCTCATTATGAGTTAAGAAGCAAGAAAAATTGGATATGCTGGGTGCAGAATGAGGAACGGGCCTCAGCAAGCAGTTCAGGATTATTAAAGGTGATGAGCAGGATAGCCTAGTGGGTAAGAGCAGGGTTTTGGCACCAGACCAAACTGGATTTGAAACCGGGCTGGGCCACTTGCCAGCTGTGTACTCTGGGAAAATTGCTTCACTACTCTAAGTCTCAGTTTCCTTATCTTTAATGGGGGATAATACGACTTAGCTCATAAGATTATTTTGAGGATTAAATGAGATAATGTTTATAAAGTGCTTAGTGTGATGTCTGGCCCAAAGTAAATGCTCAGTAAGTGGTTGTAATTATGAGCAATGAAGGGTATTGGAGGCCTGGTTTCAGGGTGCAGGGCGGCTCCCCCAGCCGCGGAGAGCCCTGTGGGACTGAGCTGGAGAGGGAGACGAGGCAGGTCTCTCTCTGCGGCATCTTGGCAGCTGACTCAGCCCTGCATATATGCTTGAGACTCCTTCCTGCTGGGAAAAGGTTCTCTTTAGGCTTACTCTGAGTCCCTTGAGGATTGCCTTCTTGTGCTAGGGCCCTTCTCTCTTCTCACTCTGCAGGCTCCATGGCTGCCACCTATGCTGATTGACCCCCTGATACTCTCCTTGAAACAAGGTTGGAGGTAACAAGGGGGGGGCAAGGGGCGGGGAGAATGGTAAATCTGTGCATATTCAGGAAGCCCCTCTCTATCAGTTCTTCTCTTGGAAGCATCGCCAGCAAATTATAAACCGAAATCAAAACAAGAGACTTAGACCTGTTTCCTGAGTTGTTGGCATGTGCAGTTGTGATTAACTTCTGTGCCTTCTTTTTCCGACTAGCAGATCCCAATTTCTTTTACCACATTTCATTTTTTGTGCTTCAAAGTAGGGAAAAAGGAATCAGGATGATTCTTTTAGGAGACCAATGTGGAGTTGAGAGGGTGGGAGGGTACTCTCAACTAAGAAGTTTTCAACTGATAAGTAATCATCCCCATTCCTTTGGCCCCTCTGTGCTGGTCGCTGGAGAATGTGTTCTCAGAGCCAGATTATAGGGAAGACCTCACAGAACAGACCCTCAAGGGTCATCTTGAAGGCCAAGTCTAAGTTCTCTGGGAAGAGAAGGAAGTGTGTTCCTGGCAGAGACCTGGCAGTGGTCTGGGCATGTGGTCTGGAGGCAGGTATTGGGGACCCTGGGATGGAGTCGGTGTGGTCCAGAGGCAGGACAGTCCCTCTAAGAAGGGAACAGCAAGGCTTCCCTGGGCTCTGGAATTCTCTGTTGACTGGAGCCCATGGAAATGAAGCACAATCAGGAGCTAGGTCCCTGCGGGTGCCCAGGAAGGGTCATCAAGGTGAGAAAACAAAAAAATTTTATATTTCATTATTTTAAGAGTACTGTTTTGGGAGTATATAATACAACAATACTGTAAAACTTGTATGTAACTTCTAAATGAGTAATTTTCCATACTTACATACATGTCAAAAGTTACTTATTGCCTGGAATGTGGTATTACGTTTGATAAATTTGGAGACTGCTGATCTTGAGTGCCAAGGTCAGAGGAAGAGAGCAGCAAAGCTGCCAGCATGACCGAGGCCACAGTCCATGTATACTCCTTTCTGTGTGAAGGCATAGTCCCAGGCCCAGGCCAGGTAGCCGGTGTCAGGGAGAAATGCTTCAGATTCTTTATGGCCAATTCGACAGATCACTCTGGGTGTTTGATTGTCAACTTGGCGTGGAAGCCCTGTTCCCATTCTGGGATTCGGCTTCAGCACCTCTTCATTCTTGGACAGTGATAACTGGCCTGCTTCTCTCCTTGCTTCAGGTGTAGGTTCACTATCAGGAGCATAGCTGAGGTTATCCTCGGCATTTGGCACTAGAATAGGTGCTGACTAAAGACTCACGGAAAAAAGTAACCTGCATTCCAGAAAGCTCTGACCCCTGAGAAATCTTGCTCTAATGCTTCCAGGTGGATGTGGTTTAGGGAGATTCTGAGCCCTTATGCTCATTTTCAGGCCATTTTAACTTCTTTGCAAGTACCTCAACCCTAAACTAACTGTGCGCAAGAGGCAGATGATCGTGGACTCAACGAAACAGTTGCAGGAGTTAGTTGTATATCCTCATTTCCTTTAAGAGAAGGCAGATGGAACAAACTTAGAAAAGTCTGTAAACAGAATGGACTGGGAGGAGGCGCTGTGAGCTTTAGGGTTTTTCAGCTCTTGTAACGGCTTTTATCTGTTTTCTGTTGAATTTTGCAGAATTGTGCTCTACTTCTGCCATATGTTATCGGTCACTCATATCAAATCCACAGTATGATGTAGGAGGCAAACACAGAGATATGAAAATCCAGAGGGAGACAATGTTGAGGGTCACACTGGAAGCTGGCCACCATGCCCTGCACAGAAGAGTTAGCCTGAAGTGGAAGAAATTACCAAGAAGCCATGTGTTTGAGTAAAGCTTACAGTGTTAGATACATTTATATCACATACACATTTTTTAGAGCATTTGGAAGCTCTCTGAATAAGAATCTGTACTTGATGCCTTTTCCACACATGTCCAGGATGGTATGTTTATCCAAGAGATATAACCTCAATTTGTGTTCTATTAGTACGGCTAATCCTTTGACCGAAGGTTAGCTTATGCCCTTGCCGTGAAAGAGCTGATTGTCTGTCCCAGAGTGGAAGAGACTCACACGGCAGCACTGGGGCTTTGGTCTACCACTTCCTGGCCCAGTAGACACTGCTTGTTTTTCCCCCCATCAACCCTTTTGGCTGTGCCTGCACACAGGGTGGGGTGTCTTGTAGAATTTATTGCCACTCCTTGAATAGTTTCCTTTATCACTCACAAGGTCTGTCATTGTAGTGTATAGTGCTGCCTGACCTGGTCTCACCATGAAACCACTGTCCTTTCTGCCTCTGCTGACCCTGAATGCATTTCATCAGTGGGGCCTGTTCTGGAGTCCTTGGTGATTTATAAGTATCTTGTGGCCATTAATAGACACATCTTGGCAGGCTCTCTGTCATAGTATACAGCTCTCATGACCAAAGTGTTCACTGGAATCTGTAGAGAGAAGTTCACATACCCATCCTAATAACCACTTCTGTCCTAGTCACAGAATTTCTAATTTCCACTGTCTCCATTTGGAGTAAGTATTGGACTCTGGCCCAAAGTTAGGCTTGTCTTGGTTTTAGCCTCCAAGAGCTTCTGCTCTAAGATGAAATGATACCCGCAGCCACTTGGCTATCTTATCTTAACAAATATTGTTGATTCTACCATTTATTTTAAGTTCGAAGCTTGTCATTTTATTTTTAAAAAAATTTTTTTAATGTTTATTTATTTTTGAGACAGAGAGAGACAGAGCATGAACGGGGGAGGGTCAGAGAGAGAGGGAGACACAGAATCTGAAGTAGGCTCCAGACTCTGAGCTGTCAGCACAGAGCCCGATGCGGGGCTCGAACCCACGAACCGTGAGATCATGACCTGAGCTGAAGTTGGACGCCCAACCGACTGAGCCACCCAGGCGCCCCCGAAGCTTGTCATTTTAAAATTTATTATTTTATTCTTCTCAACACTCCTGTTTTCCATATACATTTGGTAGGTGGGAGCATGGCATTAATTTATTTTAATAGTGTTTGCCTATTTGGGGCTTGCAGTCATTTAAGAAAGCTTTAAGCACAGTATAAACCTGCTGGTGTTGGAATTTATGCCTGGTTCATCTTCTCCTATAACATCTTATAGGAGTGCATTCAACATAGCGGGTGCTTAATAACTATTTAAGTATGGTAACAGCAGTATTGTAGATGGAGTACACCGTGATTCTGACCTACTGCTGGGTTATTTGGAGATTTGAGTGATGTCCTGGATGCTTTCTGGTCCCAGCAGGATGTCAGAGCCATCAGATAACTTGTACCTAGAATCTGAGAAACCCACTCCATTGCTGGATGCCTTGGCACAGGCCCGGTGTGTCTTTCAGACTCTGTGGCTTAAATGTTCAGAAAGTGCTGTAGATTCTGTAAACAATCCTCCATCTACATACTCCAGGGAGAAAGCTATTAGGGTGATTCTGGCCCATCGATGATGGAACACCAGTCTGCACTGAGAATGCTTTTCCATTCTGAGAGTTTGGGGAATAACCTTGCTTTAGGTGGGCTCAGACCTGGGTGGATACTAGAAAGCGTTGCTCTTCAGCATTGTTTTGCCTTTGTAGTAGACTACAAAGAAGCCTTTACCCTGTAGTTTTGTTGTCCAGGAATTGCAAGACTGGTAGCAAGACCATTGTGCTTGGATAGTCCCTTCATTCTAGTCAATAAATTCAGTGTTTTGGACAAGATGTATCACAGAATCATCCTTGGGGAGTTGACCAGGGCCAGGAAAGTATTGAGGAGAGCAATTAGTAAAGACAGACATTTAAAAATGTAAGTGGTAAGAGAGGCACCTGACTGGCTCAGTTGGTAGAGCATGTGACTCTTTATCTTGGGGTGTGAGGTTGAGCCCTATATTGGCTGTAGAGATTAAAAACATGAAATCTTTAAAAAAAGATTTAAAAAATGTCAGTGGCAAGAAATCTGATGAACACAAGGATCTTCTGTGATTAAAAAAAAAAGAATATGCATCTCTCTTCCCCCCAATATTCTAAAATTGGTTATTGACAGCACTCCAGCTTGCTCTCCACTCCTTCCCTGTTCCCATTACCCCCAAAGACTGAACTAGTCTAAAATCTGGATGCCTTTTCTAAGTTTTAAAAATAGTAGAACAATGCTGCTGTGATCACATAAAGCTATATTTTCACTGTCACCTCTAACTTGTAGTAGTCCTTGGTAATTACATGGTGCTTTCCATCTGTAGGTCTGTAAACACATGATAAATGTTAACTCTTAATTCTCCTAACACCCCTGTAGAGATAGGGAGAGATTGCAAGGTGCCTTTTAGCTCGATGTTGGGTCTGGTTTACCTCCAGGTTTAGCTCAACGGTTTGGTCTGGTCTCATTGAGGTGTTCTTTCCTGTATGTGGAAGAGCTGGTGAAAGTAACATGTGCTCTTATGAATGACGTTCTGTGCTGCCAGATGAAAATGCTGAAGTCTCCGGAGAAGCAAGAAGCATAAGCCTCCTGACTTCAGGAAGCGTACACTCTGAGCCTCTACAGTTTCACCAGTTGTTACTGTTTTGATTATGGATTAGATCGCAAGAAGAGTTAGAAAACATTTTGTCTGTTAAAGGATGTAGAACTTTGTTTCTGACATGTAATATCTGCTCCTGACATTTAAAAGGAAAAATTCATCACTTCTTCTTTGGCAGTAATTTTTATGGCTTTTTGTTATTTCTTTTCAAGAGTTATTTCTTCCTAGGATCTGTTTTTTTGTCCTTTTACATCTTGAAGAGTGGAATTTCAAATAACCTTGGAATTTACACCAGTGAAATTCAAAAGCTGGGCTGGCTTCAAAAAGCTTTACAGAACCGAACAAAGTAATTATTGTACAGTTTTAAATTTCTTTAGCCATGGCTTTAATATATTGCTTCGTTAACCAAATGATTTCAATTTATTATGCAAATGTAGCAATTATTCCATTAAAAAAATCTGTTAGAAAGATGGCCCACTTTGCTTCCGTGGCACAATAAGTAATGTTGAATGTCTCATTTTTGTTTTTTGATTTGCTTATTTTGTCTTTAGTGGCACCCATTTAAAGTAAGTCTTTAAAATGGTAGAATAACGTGATAACATGTCTTCACTCGTAATTTGATACTTGGATATAATGAGTTCATCTGAGAGATTTCATTAAAAACAGCAAGGTGCCTGAATACCAAAGCTGAGATGTTTTTAATCACAGAATTATAGTAATTATACAAATCCCAAGATTTTCATCAGACAGAAAAGGCTTCCCGGGCTAAACATGCACTTTAAACTTAGCACTAATAACTGTGTATTGTTATAAATTATAGGAGAGAGACTCCTTGGGCCAAGGGGAATATTGGAATTGAATTTTTAAGGAAAATTGAGAAACAAACTATTTTGGTAACATAATGGTACATGTAAGAGGCACATCACAAGCATAATAGAAGAAGAATTCTCTTTGTGCAAGAGACATAGCAAGTGAATATCAGATAAAGTTAATGAGGCTGTTATTGTTTACTATATTGTCAGCATCGAGAGAATGCTAGAAGGAACATCTCTGTCTTCTCCCAGGGGTCCTGAAGTTGCTAATCGACAGGAGTCTTACTTCCAGCCAGTAAATGGGACAGACCACCAGTAAATTAGATGATTATTGACTCAGAATCTGGATTTTCTGGGTTGGATGAAGACTCTCTAAAGAATAATTTTGTCATTGTGGGAATTATTTAAAATGTCAAATTTTTATAAAATGGCCAGGACATAGTACCCTCAGGGAGCTTGCTTTTTTTTTTTTTTTAATTTTTTTTTCAACGTTTATTTATTTTTGGGACAGAGAGAGACAGAGCATGAATGGGGGAGGGGCAGAGAGAGAGGGAGACACAGAATCGGAAACAGGCTCCAGGCTCTGAGCCATCAGCCCAGAGCCTGACTCGGGGCTCGAACTCCCGGACCGCGAGATCGTGACCTGGCTGAAGTCGGACGCTTAACCGACTGCGCCACCCAGGCGCCCCAGGGAGCTTGCTTTTAAGATATGTTATATAAAAAGATGCACCTGAGAAGATTTTATAAAAATCTCCCTAAGACAGAAAGTTTATTTGATCTATTTTCCACTTACCATTATTTCTCTCTGTTTTCTGGCTCAGATAGATGGGTAGGGGGAGAGCAAAGGGGATTGAGGAGGAAGGGAGAACATTGAAGCAGTGTGCTCTGGGGTGTCCACAATGGGTGGAGGAGGAAGGAAGGGAGTCTGGGGGAAATGGAGAAGGCAAGTTAGGTTGGCTTCTCGTTTGTTACAAATGGTTTGGAGTTGAGATGCAGAGCATGTATTCAAATGGAAGGCTCTGTAATCTGTCTGGGTATTCTTGATGATCAGTCAGGACACAGAATTCCTTCTAGGGGCTAGAGCAGAGACATGCCTGGGATTTGAGTCCTAACAAGACAGGTATTTCTGGTCTCTGTTCTCCCAACCTTATCCCTTTCTATGGTAAACTTATCATCCCCTGTCTGCAAGCATGATTGGAGAGTTCCCCGGAACAATGGTCCCCAGATTCCATCTTAATATGTTATCATCCACATTTACTATTTGCATATTTCAAGCTCCAGGTTCTTCCCCACCTCCTCATTGGGGAGTTTGAAGACCATTTTGTCACCTTTCAGCCCTGCCAAGAATGAGTGCACACAGGTGAGAGCATGTAGGCTCACCTTTTGCATCCATCAGTGCTGGGCGGGCCCTGGATGGAGAAGGCCCTGCCTGCAATTTCAGTTTCATTAAAGTTTCGCTTTTACCATTTTATTTTTTTATTATTCTTATTTTGTAATCTTTATTTAATTTTGAGAGAGAGAGAGATGGAGTGTGAGCAGGGGAGGAACAGAGAGAGGGGGAGACACAGAATCCGAAGTAGGCTCCAGTCTCTGAGCAGTCAGTACAAAGCCCGATGTGGGCTGGAACTCATTAACCTTGAGATCATGACCTGAGCTGAAGTCGGTTGCTCAACCGACTGAGCCACCCAGTCGCCCCTAGCTTTTCCCCTTTTAGCCATCAAAATAATATGTGCCACTGCGGGAAATTTATAAGATACAGAAAAATCTAGAGAAGCAAGGAAAATCACCATTAATGCTTTCACTCAGAGGGAATTCACATTTTGCCATATTTCCTTCCAGTCTTTTTCCTGCATCTTTTGTTTTTTATGTGCACTCATCTACAAATGAATGTTTGTATTCTGATTTAGAAACATTTAACAATATTTAATCCCCTGGCATAAACATTTTCTGTAAACCTCATGGGAAGTCTATTGAATGTTGATTGCCACAGAGAGCATAAAGACGTTACTGTCTTTTAAGAGTTATTGTCATTTGGTCTCTTCCCAGGTCCCCTATTGTGGTCTGCTGCACGTCTGGGAGGCTATGATGGGAATGAGTGTGAAAAGCTGGAGGTTTCACCTAACTCGTTGCTCCTGCCTGGAAGATCATCCTTTAGAAGTAGGAAAAGTGCTCCACGCGGTGGCTGACTTCAAGGGACCAGACACATTGTAGAAAGAAATGGATGAAAGCAGCTTGGGGGCTCCAGACACACGCTCCCTGCGGTCTAGTCCAGGGAAGCCCTTCTGAGGCGCCCTGGCATTCTGGAATGTCGCCAGGTCTGGACGCATGGCCAATTCCTGAGTGATGATGGTTCGCCGGGGGTTGCTTGCGTGGGTGTCTCGAGTAGTGCTTTTGCTGGTGCTGCTCTGCTGCGCCGTCTCCGTCCTCTACATGCTGGCCTGCACTCCGAAGGGCGACGAGGAGCAGCTGGGGCTGCCCAGGGCTAACGGCCCCACGGGCAAGGAGGGGTACCAGGCCGCGCTGCAGGAGTGGGAGGAACAGCATCGCAACTACATCAGCAGTCTCAAGAGGCAGATTGCGCAGCTCAAGGAGGAGCTGCAGGAGAGGAGCGAGCGGCTCAAGAATGCGCAGTATCACCCCAGCGACGCTGTGGGCCTGGGGCTGGATCAGGGCCCCCCAGAGAAAACGCAGGCGGACCTTCTGGCCTTCCTGCACTCCCAGGTGGACAAGGCGGAGGTGCACACCGGCGTCAAGCTGGCCACCGAGTATGCTGCTGTGCCTTTCGATAGCTTCACTCTGCAGAAGGTGTACCAGCTGGAGACGGGCCTGACCCGCCACCCCGAAGAGAAACCCGTGAGGAAAGACAAGCGGGATGAACTGGTGGAAGCCATTGAATCGGCCGTGGAGACCCTGAATGGCCCTGCGGACGGCAGCCCCAGTCGGCGCCCCTACTCGGCCTCGGATTTCATAGAAGGTTGGCAAGTTTGTGGATTGGGGTGGGAAGGAGAAGGAAGGGCATCTGGGTCCAGGTACTCAGGCGGGTCACCGCAGCGGGAAGCGGGCGTCTGGCTTTGGCAATGACTGGCAGAGGGTGAGCCACAGCAAAGGCACATAGTGTGGGTTTGTATTTCTCAGAGACAGCCGTTTTACTTACTTTCTCATGAAAGCCATGTTTATTGAGTGGACAGGTTCGTTGTTCCCTGGCAGAAGAAGGGAGTTCTTGTGTTCATTAGGAAGGAAGGAAGGAAGGAAGGAAGGAAGGAAGGAAGGAAGGAAGGAAGAAAGGAAGAAAAAGAAATAGAAAAAATATTGAAACCCAAACAGAGGATGATAGGCAGTTTTAATTGATCTGTTCCCTGGGCCCTTCTCCTGGAGATCTGGCCTGGGTATCAGGCCCATGAACAGAACTGCAAACACGTGGTCTATAGCACTTAACATTTGCCAGACACTGTTCTGGGAACTTTATATTTACTAATTCACTTTTTCTTCTTAATGACCCTATGAGGAGGGATGAAGATTGAATTCAGATTAATTAAGTAAATCGCCCAAGGTTGTGCCGTTAGCCAGGATTTGAGCCTGGGAAGTCTGATTCCAGAGTCCCCATCCTTAACCACTAGCTTATATTGTACAGTCACAGCACATGAAAACTAGTGACATTAATGGCTTAGCTTTTTTTTCATGGGCACAGAACAGCCAAATATTAGTTTGTGTGTGATTGTGTCTACTTGGAGGAGAAATTGGCCTTGTCTAGTTTCTTGGAAGTTTCATTAGTATCTTCTTGCCAACTTTTCCACTGTTACTGGGGCAAAAATCAACTAATAATTTGGGAGAGGAAATAACTTCCGAGGGCATCCACCTCTCCCTCCTGTTTCTGGAGAGAATCTACTTCAACTTCTCAGACGTGTGGCTGTGTCCACTATTACCTTACTCCCAATAACGACCCTCTCGTTGCCTGCAAGCAAGACAGAGTCTGTTCAGTCATATCAAAATGGCTCTCACTGCTATGTATGCCTGTTCTCTTTGGACACTTCCCCATCTTATGATTTTTTTCCACTTTTTATGTGAACCATAAACTCATGTAATTTTGGTAATCATTTTCATATACCTAGAGCCAGATAAAGAAATCTTGTACAAGATCAAGCTTTTTGGTCGTCAGGATGTTTTTGTTGTTACTCATTTATATGAGGTATGAAAAATACCTAGCACATTTGGCAGCTAGCAAGTACAAGCACATGCTGGGCACTCAGTAAGAATTCAAAATATCATGATGTCGTAGCAGCACATTTTATAGCGCTTTGAAGTTTATGAAATGTTTCCACATAGAATATCTTACTGGTGGACCCCCAGGGAAAGTCATAAACATCCTTAAAAAGCAAATCCTGGTTGCCACTTGCCCTGAAGAATGCCACAAGAGCTGCCCACATACAAAGCACTTTCAAAAGAACTTGGTTATAAGTTAATTCCTGCCATTTGGAATGTTGGCCCTTGTGATTTTTCATATACATTCATATTTGAAACCTCTGCTTTTCTGTGTACAGTGTCTTGATACACAAGGCCTGTTATTCTCAGTCAGCAGTGACATAGGCCCCCTACCCCTGAATTTATTTGCATTGAGATATGGCTGACTTTCTGTTAGAGACACTGTTATCCTAGCAGTGTTGCTCGCATGTGCAGCACACAGCCTGTGTTTTAAGGCAGATCAACCCACACATACCTTCCAGATTTGGTGAAAGTCTAGTGGGCTGTTTTCTTAGGATGAGTGAATAGACACACACTTTAGATACATTTATACATATTTAACTGTCATAAGTATAATTTATTTCATTTTTTTTTGTTCTTACAACAAAAGATTGTGGTGGCAATCTTTTGTATTCTGAGGAAATAGGGTAGTTTGAAAAAATCCACTAGTCTGAGGAAGCTTCAGGAAGGTCGAGTCAAAGTCTACATATGGAGCAACTTTCAAATAGTGATGTTCCAGAGCAAAGTGGGAATCCTGTTACTGTGAGAATTTGGTCACCAACTGGATGGCCCCTTGGTCAGGAGGTTATAATTCATGATTCCAGGATCAGAGTTGTGGCTGGACTGGATTACATTTGAGGACCTTTGTAATCCTGGTTCCTGATTTTTTGATCTACACACAGTCAAGGGGAAAGAAGACAATGGAAAAGGTCTGATGTGAAATCTGTTTTCTATGAGTTAGAACAAGTGATGAGACCTTATAAGGGTGAAATAGGTCTTTGAAGTAACTTATTTGGGTTTCTAAATATAACCGTAGAGAGATTGATTTTGTGTTTGGGGTATCAGTAGTCCAGAAGTTAGAGTGATTTAGTAAAAGTCAATGGGAAAATTTTAGGTCTCCCACACTCAGTTCTAAACAAAGGTAACTGATCTGCTGAACCCGGAACGAGAATGGGGATTCTTTGTGTTTAAAGAAATAATAATAAAAACACATGAATTCTTCCAGATGATAATAGTTAGGCAAAGCTTAAAGCTACCTATGAGGCAGGTAGCATGGTGACATGAGCACGGGGAGCTGTGTGATTTTGACCAATATACTCAAGCCTCTTAAGACTCGGTTTCCTCCTCTCTCCGAAGAGACTTGGCTTAATGTCCTCCAAGGCCCTACCCAGTCCCAACCTTCTGCAACACGCAAAGCACTGCTTCAACTTCTTTTCTTCTCAGCTATGCCAAACAACTGTCCCTGGAGGGTACTCTAACATCCACTCTCCGAGATGACGAGGACACAACACTGACCCTTTGGGAACCTTGTCTCTGAAAGAAGGAATTAAGATAGATTAGTTATCAGGTCTGACCTGACCGTGGCCACCTTCTAGGGTGCTGTGAAGCTTGCAGACGGAGAATACCACATTGGTGACTGTCTATGATCGATATTGATGTAATTATTTTCTGTCTCTAAAACACAGAGAGAACAGCATGTGCCTCCTCTCCCTTTCCCTAGACATTTTGTTGGCATTGATTATCACATTGGCTTCTCACATAATAGCATGGATTTTTTTTATAACTATCTGGGAAGAGAAGTAGAAAAATATGATCAAATCCTGTGCCTTAGGATGCCTAAATGTTTATCTCCTCAAGTGAACAGAATTTTTTTGTTTGTGGCGTAGTTATTCCTTCACTATAGGATATCCAGACTCCTATTTAAGTCTTAGTGGCATAACTTTTGGCTTTGACTTCATATTTTTAAGTAGAACTTTTGGACATAAATTTGACATGGTTCCATAAAACAATTTAGCTTTCCAAATTATTCCTCTTTTATAATCCAAACTTCTGAGAATGTGAGTCTGTGTGAGGCAGTCGTGTCTACTGTCTCCATGGGTGGCTCTTCTGTCACTCTCTGCCAGCTTTTGCAGGGTTGGTGGTAGCAAGAGCAGGGTCAGATTTGTGGTGAGGTGGAGCCAAGCCGTGATCTGCAAGAAAGTGAAAATTTTGAGGGCACCTTGAGATGCATTTAAATCAAGGGATATAGAAATTGCTATAAAACCTTAGTAGCTGCCTGTACAGTAAATCCCAACTTCCTGTGCTCAACAGCCAACCCCTCGTGCCTTCTGGGAAGCTAAGGCAAAGAGTGAAGATGCTGAGTTTTTGACTTCCATTGTTTGTGTCTCACTATAAGCTCTAAGGGATACCCTGTGACCACTTTGCTAAAGCTGTTTTGGACAAGTCAAATCCATTTCCAAGTCCTGGGTACTTGGAGAGCCAGGTGCTTGGGGCTGTGAGGACAGGAAGTGGGCTTTTCCCTCTGCATGCATTTTGGTGATATGCTTCTTTGTCAGCAACTTTGTGACTTGGGGTTGAAAAGGTAGGGCAGGCATGCTTTTTCTCTCTCTCAAAATAAATAAGTAAACTTTTTTTTAAAGTTTACATTGGGTGGGGAGCAAGTGGGAAAGGGGCAAAAAGAGAGGGAGAGGGAGAGAGAGAATCCCAAGCAGGCTCTGTGCTGTCAGCACAGAGCCTGACGCAGGGCTCAAACTCACCAACTGTGAGATCACAACCTGAGCCAAAACCAAGAGTCGGACACCCAATTGACTGAGGCACCCAGGTGCCCCTAAATAAACTTAAAAAGGTAAAGGCAGGCATTCAGATGCATTTCTGGGCCTTTTGGGGGGCATCAGGAGGTCTTGGTGCAGAAAGAAGGAGAGTTAGGGTGTAGTGGGAGGGAGATTCTGCACAGTGGGGCATCTAACCTGTGTTTGGGGTGTGGGAGATGTGCTGGCAGACTGGACAGCAGGAGGGCTTCAAGAGCTGAGTTGGGTCTTGGTTCTCAGCCAGCATCTCTAGGGCAGTGAGGGTGTTAGAACTTAGGACAGCCCTTCTGACTGTCTGTCACCTCACTGTGCACTGGAGAGACCATGCTGGCTCACTTTTAAGTTTTGAGCAGTCCTACGTGACACTGGGTTCCTCTGTCACTCATCCTATCCTGTCTGTCCCACTTCCTACCTCAGATACCCTCATTTGTTTGCGGATGCTTTAAGGTCCTTTAAGGAGGGACAAATGCTTTTTACCCTGAAATCATAGATAAGAGGCTTAAATACAAATAAATGGTTTGAAGCTGCACTTTGAAGCAGGAATTCTTCCTGTGGTGATGGAGGGAGAGAAAGTGGACTAGCCTTGGATTCTGCCTGTGGGCAGGAGTCCAGCCTCCCAGCACGACAAGTGAAGGAGCCCCATATGAAACGAAATGCTCTGCTGTCCTAGGATATTTTGAAATTCTTAATAATTTTGGAACAGGGAGCCTATGTTTTCATTTTGCACCGGGCCCTACAAACTAGGTTGTGAGTCCCACTTCCAAGGTCGAGAGGACAGGAGGGAAACATAAAGGAAGAGGGAGATAGAATTAGTGGTGAACTGTGTAGTTGGGCACCTTTGCTGAGGGTCAGCTCTGTTGATCTTCGGTGCGCTGGGACAGATGGAACCTCTGTGTGACATACATCCTATGTGTACAGAGTATTTTGTCACAAGACTGCAGAAACTAGAAAGGCTGACATTTTATTATATTTTTATTGTGTCCATGCAAAGCAGTTTTGTTCCCAAGGGATTTTTTCAGAAGTTGAGGCTGTCACTGTTGTCCTGCCTTATGTTTCCCATTAAGAACAGGCTACAAGAGCACTTGTGACGATGGGGGAAGCCCAGGATGGACAAACTTGGCTTTAGTGGGAGTAGAGAGCAAAGGCTCCGTGGAGAGATGGTCTGAACTGGGGCCTCATATAAAGTGGAAAAACGTGCACTGGGGGAGACTAAAGGGAGACGCACGGGTGAGGGGCCCCTTTATGTGAATGTATGGCCAGGGCTGCTGTTCAGATTTCAGCCTGCTCAGCCTCTTTGGGTAGGAAGCAGTGTTTACAGAAAGGATCTGTAGTTTTTTAACCAGACCACTGGCTTATCCCCTGATAGAGTCAAGGGTGAGGTCCTGCACTGAGGCTTAATTAACATGCATGAATAGGACACCTGCTATTTGTGCAGGATGTCCCCAGCTGTTTGGGGAGCTGGAAAAGGAGGATGAAGCTAGGTCTCCCAGCCTGCAGGAACTGATTACGTACATGGGGAGGCAAAACTCTGAGTGACTGGGTGTCCAGCAGGGAGTACTCTTGGTACTGTGGGCTTCAGAATTGGTGGCCGGATACAAGCCAGATGGTCAGGGAAGGAGGCTGGGCCTGAGGCTGAGAAGGGGTCACCAGAGAGGGAATGAGGTAAGGGAACAGATTGGTATCATGGAGAGGGGTACCAGAAAGCTGAGTGACTCCAGAATAGGAGGTCAGTGTAGAGACCAGCCTGGCCAGCATGCAGGATCCAAGAGTCACTAGCAATGGAGTTCACAAGGGTCCTGAGGGCTGGGCATAGGAGTTTAGCTCAATAGGGATCATTTGGACCTGGAGTCAGAAGGTCCATTCTTCCTAGGAGGCAGTGAGCTCAAGCTCAGCTCTTGGGTCCCCAATAGCTCCCCTTCTCTTCCTGCTTTCAGTGGTTCCCAAGTACTTAGACAATTCAGCATCTTGGAGGTCCCTGTGGTCACAGATGGGGACTGCCATTGTCTATCCCAGCTGCTCTTATGTTGGTACACTGGGCACCATGTCTGACATTTCACACACACTAGTTTACTTAATCCTCTCTTCCACCAGACAGTTGGGCATGCTCATTATCTCTATTTTACCTCAAGGTCACTCATCTGGTGGGTGCTGGGGCCAAGGTTCCAGAGCTTCAGATCTTGGCTCCTCACCAGGCTGTGTCTCACCTCTGAGGTCTCTGACCCCAATACACACTCCTCTGGTCCCAGAATGATGTGGGGAAATCTTTTAAAAACATGTCCAAGGTGTCCTACACTGGTGAGTTGTATACAATTGGGAAGAAGTTTTACTAGGAAGAGAAGGAAAAACATGAGCACCTGGGGGAGACAAGCAGAAAGAGACACAGGAAGAAGCAGCTAAAGACAAATCCTTCACGTGACCGAGGGCAGAACTGGCAGTGTCCAGGAGCCTTTAGCACAAAAAACTTTATTTAAGCTGCTCAGACAGGCGCTTCTTCTCAGAATTATTACAACTTTATGGGAAAAGATTTGAAAGAGGAGAGAATATTGAATTCAAAACAACTCGTTGAAAGCCACTGAGGAACTGTTTGGCATGCTTGTCTGTTCCTAAGAGACAGGGTTTACCTTTTTGTTGTATTCTCCAAAACATATGACCTTACGTAGGCAAGCTTGGAGGACCCCACAATCTGATCCCAGCTTATCTCTTCAGCTTCATTTCCTGCTGCTCTCTCCTGTCCTTCCTGTCCTACCACTGAATCCTTATTCTCTTGCTCCTGCCCTGGCACTCCTTCCCTGAGCACAGTCCTTCACCAGAAAACTCTGGGCTCCCAACCTCTCCGCCCAGATGTTCCTCTCTGAAATCTGTTCTCATCCTTCCAACTGAAGCTCCTTTTTCCCAAACTAGCCTACTGCATGGTGCTTTCTCTATCTGGTTTTATAGCTCTTCTTTAGATAAGCCTATCTTTACTGACAACTTGTAGCAACAGTTGCAGCCTGAACTGCAATTAGGGAGCCAGCTGCTGGAGCCTGAAAGTCTAACTCCACCAAGGTCTGCCTGCCTGCACGAGGGGAGCCTGGCCTCCCCACTCTCTTTTTACCCCTTGTTATGTGACCTACTCCTGGAGGGCCGGAGCCACGCCCCATTCAGCTTTCAGCTCCCACCCAATTGTAGACACTGCACCATCAGTATGTATCAAAGAAATTGCTTTAAACTTTTTGGAATAAAAGTGTATTTGAAATCCTAGGTAACCAGGATACTCACAAATCTGCTCTGCTCTTAAAGTTCCATCGTAAATTAGGTGTTTGGATTAGGGGTATTTTCCATAGAATAATACTGTAAATAGTACTTGGGTTCCTTGGACATACCACAGATCTGATTTAAACTCCAAAATCAAACAAACTGGTGCTTGTTGGAGAGGAGGTTGGGGATGGAGTGGTGGCAAGAGGGGTGAAAGGGAGTGAGAAGTAGGCTTCAAGTTTTGGAATGAGTAAGTCACGATGATGAAAAGTACAGCATAGGGAATATAGTCAATGGTATGTTTTTTTTAAGTTTATTTATCTTGAGAGAGAAAGAGAGAGAGAGAGAGAGAGAGAGAGAGAGAACCCGTGGGGGAGGGGCAGAGAGAGAGGGGGGGACAGAAGATCTAAAGCAGGCTCTGTGCTAATAGCAGAGTACCCATTGTGGGGCTTGAACTCAAGAACCATGAGATCATGACCTGAGCAGAAGCTGGATGCTTAACTGACTGAGCCACCCAGGCGCCCCTAGTCAATGGTGTTTTAATAGCTTTGTATTGGTGACAGATATACTTGTGAGCATAGCATAATGTGTAGACTTGTCAAATCACTGTGTTGTAAGCCTGAAGCTAACACAACAATGTGTGTGAACTATACTTCAATAAAAAAAGGAAGTTACCTTCCCCAATTTTTTAAAATAAATAAATAAAAACAAAATAAAAGCTAAACAAACAAACTCTAAACACAAATGCCAGAGGTGGGAGATAAGCGACTATGGAGAGTACTTTAGAAAGTTATTTTAATTTTCTAGGCATTACTAGTACCTTCTCAATGTAGCACCTAATGGTAAAGTCATTTTTAAACCTTTTTAATTTTAAATATTTTAGAATTATAGAAGAGTTACAAAAATAGCAGAGAATTCCTGCATATTCCTTTTACCCGGCTTCCCCTGATGCCAGCATTTTACATGATCAGGGTACAATGGTCAGAACAAGGCAGATAACATTGGTACAAGAGTAACAGCTAAATTGTCCCTAGGATTTGTCTTGTTTTGTTTTTGTATTTCTTCTTCTACTTGGTTTGTATTCTCTGTACTTCTTAGATCTGTGGTTTGGTGCCTGTCATTCATTTTGGGAAATTCTGAACCAGTGTTTCTTCAAATATTTCTTGGCCCCATTCCTTCTCTTTTATTCTGGAATTAAATTATGTGTATGTCACACTGCTTGACATTGTCTCTCACCTCTTGGATGTTCTGTTTCTTTGTTTTCATTTTTTTCTCTTTGCGTTACAGTTTGGGCAACTTTTATTGACCCGCCTCAAGTTAACTGATTCTTTCCTCAGCAGAGAGAGGGTTACTCATGAGCCCATCCAGGGCATTCTTTATCTCTATTATTGTATTTTCAAAATTTCTACATTTCCATTTGATTCTTACAGTTTCCATCTCCCTGCTTGAAATTACCTGGTTGTACACGTTGTCCACTTTTTCCACTTGAGTGTTTAACATATTGATCATAGTTATTTTCAGTTCCTTGTCAGATGGTTCCAGCATCTATGTCATATTTGAGTCTGCTTCTGATGATTGCTTTGTGTCTTGGGTTTTTTCCTGCCTCATAATTTTTATTGGAAGCCGGACATCTTATGTAGCTAATAGAAACTGAGGTACTGTTTATCCCTGGAAATGGCACACTTTTCCTTCTCCTAGGCCTTTAGTGTGTGTGTGTATGTGTGTGGGGGGGAAGTTAATCAAGTTAGGAGTTGGGCTGGGCTTGAGGTTTGTTGTTGCTGTGGTTACCCCAGAACACCACAGCCTTCAGATTTCTTTAGAGATACCTTGTGTTGGAGGTGGAGGTGGTTTTGCCTGAGCATTCTCTGCTCAGCCCTGCAGTTTAGATCTTCCCTTTTCATCTCAGAGAAGGTCTTCTGGTATTTCTCTCCTGTCCCATCCCAGCGGTTCTGCTACTTGTTATTCAGGCTTGTTGGCTTGGCCCTGCAAGGGCACTGGTGGTGGGGCGGGGTGGTCCCTGGTGTTCTGACTGAATCTTACACATGCACCATGTCCTAGGTCTTGAGGTGTTCTCCTGATCCAGCTCCAGGGGCAAGGCTTTTTACTTCTCCCTTCCCCTAGCTACAGTGCGTTTCACCAGCTCCCTGAGGGTGAGAATGTTTGTTGCCCTTTCCCCACCAATAAGCTTTTGTTCCACAGAGAGGAGGCAGCAGAGAATGATGCAGGAGGAGTTTCTTGCCCCTTCCCACATGGATGCTGCCCTCTCCCCTGGGCCTGCACCACATAAACTCACTCTTTCTTTCTTTCTTGCTTTCTTGCTTTTCTTTCTTCCTTCCTTCCTTCCTTCCTTCCTTCCTTCCTTCCTTCCTTCCCTCCTTTCTCTTTTTTCTTCCTTTGCTAAAATTGAAGTATAATTGGTATACAATATCCTATTAGTTTCAGGTGTACATACATTACAAAACGATCCTGTCACCATAAAGTTATACAATATAATTGACTATATTCCCTATGCTATATGTTACATCCCTGTAATTTATTTATTTTATAACTGGAAGTTTGTACCTCTTAATCCCCTTCATCTATTTTGCCTGCCTCCCCACTCTGGGAGCCAATAGTTTGTTTCCTGTGTGTATGAGTATTTGTGTTTGGTTTGTTCATTTATTTTGTTTTTTAGATTCCTCATATAAGTGAAATTACATGGTATTTATCTTTCTCTGATATTTCATTTAGCATAATACCCTCTATGTCCACCTATGTTGTCAAAAGTAGCAAGATTTCATTCTATATATATTATGTATATATGCCATATTTTCTTTATCTGTTCATCTATCAATAGACACGTAGGTTGTTTCCATCTTTTGGTTACTGTAAATAAGGCTGCAGTGAACATAGGGGAGCATATATATCTCTTTGGTGGTTTTATTTTCTTCAGAAGTGTAATTACTGGATTGTATGGTAGTTTTGTTTTTAATTTTTTTAGGAGCCTTCATACTGTTTTCCATGGTGGCTGCACCCATATATGTTACTACCAGGAGTGTTCAAGGGTTCCCTTTCTCTACATCCCGGCCAACACTTGTTATTTTTATCTTTTTGATAATCACCAACCTGATAGATGTGAGGTGATATCTCATTGTGGTTTTGATTTGCATTTCCCTGATGACTAGTGATACTGAAAATCTTTTCATGTGCTTGTTGCCCATCTGTATGTCTTCCTTGGAAAAATATCTGTCAGGTTCTCTGCTTATTGTTTAATCAGGTTTTTTGTTTTTTGATATTAAGTTGTATAAGTTCTTTATATATTTTGGGTATGAACTTCTTATTGGATATATGATTTGCAAATATATTCTCCCATTCAGTAGGTTGCATTTTCATTTGTTGATGATTTCTTTCACTGTGCAAAATCTTTTTAGTTTGATATCATCACATTTGTTTATTTTAGCCTTTGTTGCCCTTACCTGAGGAGACTGGTCCAAAAAAATATTGTTTAAGACTGATGTCAAAGAGTTTACTACCTATGTTTTCTTCTGGGAGTTTCATGTTTTAAAGGTTTTACATTCAAGTATTTAATCCATTTTGAATTTATTTTTGTACCAGGTATCAGATAATGTTCCAGTTGCATTCTTTTGCATGTAGATGTCCAGTTTTCCCAACACTATTTATTGAAGAGAATGTGTTTTCCACATTGTATATTCTTGCCT
Source organism: Prionailurus bengalensis (assembly GCF_016509475.1). Taxonomy (NCBI): domain Eukaryota; kingdom Metazoa; phylum Chordata; class Mammalia; order Carnivora; family Felidae; genus Prionailurus; species Prionailurus bengalensis. Next base: position 39,456,861 of record NC_057344.1, on the reverse strand, counting down.
CCTTTGTCATAGATTAATTGACCATATATGTGTGGTTTATTTCTCTGCTCTCTTTTCTGTTCCATTGATCTATTATGTCTGCTTTTGTGCCAGTACCACACTGTTTTGATTACTATAGATTTGTAGTATAGTTTGTAATCAGGAAGTGTGATACTTCCAGCTTTGTTCTTCTTTCTCAAGGTTGCTTTGGCTATTTGGGGTCTTTCGTGGTTCCACACAAATTTTACAATTATTTGTTTTAATTCTGTGAAAAATGCCATTGGTGTTTTGATGGAGATTGCATCGAATCTGTAGATTTCTTTGGGTAGTAGGGACATTTTAAAAACATTAGTTCTTCCAATCTATGAACATAGAATATATTTCCATTTATTTATGTCATTTTCAATTTTTTTCATTAATATCTTATAGTTTTCAGAATACAGATTTTTAATCTTCTGATTAAATTTATTCCCAAGTTTATTTATTCTTTCTTATTGTGTTTTTTCTTTATTTCTCTTTCTTTTTATTTTATTTTATTTTTATTTTATTTTTTTTAATTTACATCCAAGTTAGCATATAGTACAACAACAATTTCAGGAGTAGATTCTTTAATTTCTCTTTCTGATGGCTCTTTATTAGTGTATAGAAATGCAACTGATTTATGTATGTTAATTTTGTAATTTTACTAAATTCATTTATTAGTTCTAATAGATTTTTTGGTAGAGTCTTCAGGGTTTTCTATATAAAGAATCATGTCATCTGCAATAGTAGCAATTATACTTCTTCCTTTTCAATTTGGATGGCTTTTATTTATTTTTCTTGCCTAATTGCTGTGGCTAGGACTTTCAATATGATGTAGAACAGAAGTGGTGAGAGTGGGTTTCCTTGTCTTATTCCTGGTCTTAGAGGAGAAGCTTTCCAGTTTTTACCAGAGTATGATGTTAGCTGTTCGTTTGTCATATATGGTCTTTATTATGTTGAGGTATGTTCCTTCTGTACCCATTTTGTTGAGAATTATTTTTCTGTTTATTTATTTATTCATTTTTTATTTTTTAGAGAGAGAGGGGGAGACAGGATGTGAGCAGGGGAGGGGCAGAGAGAGAGGGAGACACAGAATCCGAAGCAGGCTCCAGGCTCTGAGCTGTCAGTACAGAGCCTGACACGGGGCTCAAACTCACAAACCATGAGATCATGACTTGAGCCAAAGTCAACACTTAACTGACTGAGCCACCCAGGCACCCCAAGAGTTATTTTTCATAAGTGGGTGTTGAATTTTGTCAAATCCTTTTTCTGCATCTATTGAGATGATCATATGGTTTTTATCCTTAATTGTCTTAACGTGGTGCATCATATTGATTGATTTGCAAATATTGAACCTTCACTGCATCACTGGACTAAATCCCACTTGAACGATGTGTATGATCCTTTTAATGTATTATTGAATTTGCTAATATTTTGTTGAAGATTTTTGTATCTATGTTCATCAGGGATATTGGCTTATAATTTTCTTTTTTTTTATGGTGTTCTTATCTAGTTTTGGAATCAGAGTAATGTTGGCCTCACAAAATGAGTTTGGAAGCATTCCTTCTTGTTCAATTTTTTTTTTGTAATAATTTGAGAAGGACAGGTACTAATTATTCTTTAAATGTTTGGTAGAATTCATTTGTGAAGCCATCTGGTCCTGGACTTTTGTTTGGGGGAGTTTTTAAATTACTGATTCAGTTTCATTACTTGTAATTGGCCTATTCAGAATTTCTAGTTATTTGTGATTCAGTCTTAGAAGGTTATGTGTTTCTAGGAGTTTATCCACTTTTTCTAGGTTTTTTCAATTTGTTGGCATATAATTGTTGGTAGTAGTCTCATGATCCTTTGTATTTCTGTGGTGTCAGTTGTAACCTCCTCTTTCACTTCTGATTTTATTTATTTTGGCTATCTTTATCTTGATATGTTTATTAATTTCATCATTACAGACAACCAGCTTTTAGTTTCATTGATGATTTCTGGTTGTTGTTTTTTTTTTTTTAGTCTCTATTTTACTTATTTCCACTCTGATATTTATTATATCCTTCCTTCTACTGACCTTGGGCTTTGTTTTTTGTCCATATGGATACTTTAAGGCTCTGATTTTTCTTTGAGTACTCAATGCTGTTCCTGGAGAAAGAGCCTGCAAGAGAGTACAGACTTCTCCACTGTTTTGAACCCCAGTGGCTTCCCTCTTTTGCCAGTCTACTCTTAGCCTCCATCATTCTATTAATTTCTTTTTACCAGTGTTGGTTGCATCTACCCTAATAAATGAGTGCTCAGGTTTCTTCTCCACCTGTGGGCTCCTGGCCTCTCCTTAGATTTTAGGCCAGCTGTTTATTCTATGAACTTTGCTCTCCACTCAATCATAAAAGTCTCGCATTTGAAATTAGTCAGCTCTGTTTTCATTATAAGTGATGCTGCTTCAAGCTCATTATATCCTGGAGTGGAAGCAGAAGTGTGAAACCACTTCTTAAAATAATTTAAAACCTATTGATTACTTCTGTTTCTCTACAAATCAGTAATCTCTCCTCAAATCTAGTTTCAACCATCATACACAATCCAACAGTTTAAAAGAACTTAATTATCTTGATTTTTTGGAGTGAGAATGTTGTGATAACATCCCAAATCTGGAAATCCATTATTGGAAGATTTACTTTGAGTGAAAACCTCGAATTCTTTGATCTCTTTTCTGTGGCCAACCATCAAAGAAGTGGCATTGTTGCTTAAAACCCTACCTTGTACCATATAACTATTCCTTATTTGAATTTTAATGTGTTTTAGGTTTTTTTTAAGTTTTATTTATTTATTTATTTATTTATTTATTTATTTAGCACGTGAGCAAGTCGGGGAGGGGCAGAGAGAGAAGGAGAGAGAGAGAATCCCAAGCAGGCTCCTTGCTGACAGTGTAGAGCCTGATGCGGGGCTTAAAGTCACGAACTGTGAGATTGTGACCTGACCTGAAACTAAGACTTGGACACTTAACTGACTGAGCCACCCAGGTGCCCCTAAATTTTAATGTTTAAGTGTTGGATACCTGGATTTTTTTCCTCAAATGTATTATCATAAGAAGTGTAATTATTCTTATTGTGACAATTTGTAACTTACAAATATACTTCCTCAAACTGGTGGTATTGAGGAACCCCAACTCACTGCCAGAGTTTGGGTTTATTATTTTCCATCCATTTCTTCCTTTTCCCTTAGTCTAGAATCCCTATTATCCTCATACCGGTGTTGATGTGAGTCCTATGGCAACAGGATTGGGGGAGTTAATAGAGTAGTAGAGGGAATGGAAAGTTAATATCTTGTTCTCACCTCAAATACCCACAATTTTCCTGCATTTCCCCTTCCCCCTGCAGGCATGGAGACACATTGGTGGTTGAAATGTCCACACCAGCTGCCCCATTTCTTTACACTACCCACACAAACCCTCAGCTTAGGAAATAGGCCAAGGCTTTAAAACCCCATGAGGCTATGCCTTACCTCTGAGTCCTGTCATGATCCTTCCTCTGGGGCTCTGTGCCAGGCAATCACCTCTGCTTCCTTCCTTCCCTGCATCTATCCTCCAGATCTGGAACCTGTGCCCTAACCAGTGACTTAGAGCTCCCTCATCTCCAGTCCTCACCTGTCCTATGGGGGAGGGATAGTCCCTTGTCCTATTCAAAATGTTATTCTGACTTTTGAAGTTATAGACATGAATGGATTTCACAGTTATGTGCTCAGGTTGATTTATATAGCACGATAAATGCTATACCACAGGCACATACTGGGTGAAAGAGGTTTTTGTGGGTTGGTGTGAGAACTTAACCACAACATGTCATATTGTTATTGTGCCTTCTGAGTGACTTACACTTTTGAGCCTAACCTACTTGTAAATACAGGACTACCCTCTGTATTTTCTTTGCGTTGTGAATGTTGCTGTCAGTGACAGCCAGTGTTTTTTTGCACTGAAAGTCAGAATCTGTCTGATTTATCCAGGGAAAGGGAGCATGTGGATGGCAGTGATGAGATTATTTTGACTGTAAGCAAGAGATAGGGTCTATGAAGTCTCTTTCCTTTCTCCCTCTGTGTCCATTGAGGTTTCTGATCAGAAGTCAGTATCCACAGAGAGATATAGCCTTGTTCTTTTTTCATATTGAAAGATCTGCCAGGCCTTCTGTCCAGATGACTTTACTCTCAGTATAGGACCTGTAGGAGCTGACGTGGGAGTGGGGGAAACACCAAGAATGGTCCATCATGGAAATTCTTGCTGAAATCCTACCTGGCTCTCTTTCTGTCCTCAGCTTGCTGTTTTTGCTGTGGACACAGATGAAGGGAAGGAATAGACTTTTCCAACCTTGGAGGGTGCTGTTTGGTTTATCAATTGGCATGGAAAATACAATTCTGAGAGATGACTTCATCTGAAGGTTTTTTAAGGGAGGATACTAATGGTAGAAAACAGAGCCAAGAGGGTATTAAATTGCAGGAGGAGGCAATTAGGTTAAGCACTACTTAAAACTTCATAGCTTGTTAAATGTAGGAACAGATGGGTAATGGGAGACAATAGACATATACTTTGAGTTTTTTAAAGACCTGGCTATTCTGTGGTCTTCTCATTCATTGCACATGCCTTATGCATCAGGCATTGTCAGTGCTGGGGAAAGACAAAGTTACACACATAGTCCCTATCCCCTCGTGAGCCCCATGGTCTAGTGGGAGGGATTCCCACTACACAGGTGATAACAGCAGAGTCACACCTTAAACAGGTTGGACAAGTGGGAGAGAATTGGCCATAGGTTGGCATGGTAAGAAGGCATCAAAGGGAAGGCTACCCTTAAACAGGGTTGATTTTGTTCCTTTTTAAACAGGGTTTTGAATGATGAGTAAGAATTGGTTCAGGCCAAGGTGTGTATGTGCTGTGGGGAGAAAAGAATTTTGGACAGCAGGAGTAACATGGGGAAAACATGGAAGCTTGTAAAAGCTTTGTCGACTCAGGGAACAACAGGTAATCAGGTAATTCTGGAGAGTTCAGCAGAAACCTGATAAGTCTGGGTGGGAAAAGAAGGCATGATGAGAGGAAGACCTAGAAGAATTAGGCAGGGCCACAATTATAAGGGCTTTTTTATGCTAAGGGTTTATAGTTTACCTTATAGGGCATATGGAACTACTGACTTTTTGTTTTAATTTTTTTTAATGTTTATTTATTTTTGAGAGAGAGACAGAGTGCGAGCAGGGGAGGGGCAGAGAGAGAGAAGAAGACACAGAATCCGAAGCAGACTCCAGGCTCTGAGCTGTCAACACAGAGCCCAATGCGGGGCTCGAACTCACAAACCATGAGATCATGACCTGAGCTGAAGTTGGATGCTTAACCAACTGAATCACTCAGGCACCCTGGCACTATTGTCTTTAAAAAAAATTTTTTTTTAATGTTTATTTATTTTTGAGACAGAGAGAGACAGAGCATGAACAGCGGAGGGTCCGAGAGAGAGGGAGACACAGAATCCAAAGCAGGCTCCAGGCTCTGAGCTGTCAACACAGAACCTGATGTGGGGCTTGAACTCATGGACTGTGAGATCATGACCTGAGCCGAAGTCAAACGCTCAACCAACTGAGCCACCCATGTGCCCCACTGTTGACTTTTAAATTGTGTTTACATTTACTTTCTGGCTGGGTGGTGATAACAGCATGGGGCGTATCTGAGTGGGTTAAGTAAGAATAGAGGCAGGTTTGGAAAACATTTTGGTAGTTCCTTAAAATGTTACACATAGAATTACCATAACCCCAACAAACATAAACCCTAGTTATAGACCCAAGAGAAATGAGAACTTATACTCACATAAAAAGTTGTACACAAACATTCATAGTAGCCAAATGGTAGAAACAAACCGAATGTCCATCAATGGGTGGATTGATAAAGAAAATGTGACATATCCATAAAGCAGAAAATTATCCTCCATAGAAGGAAATGAAGTCCTGATACATGCTACAGCATGGATGTCCTTTGGAAACATGTTAAATGAAAGAATCTAGATGCAAAAGATTATATATTGTATAATTATTTTTCTACAAAATGTCCAAAACAGGTAAATCTGTAGAGACGGAAATTAGATTATTGGTTGCCTAGGACTCCGGGTGGGTGGTGGATGGGGATGGGGAGTGGCTGCTAAGAGTTAAGGGTTTCTTTTTAGGGAGATGTGAAATGCTCTAAAATTAGATGTGATGGTTGCACAACTCTGTGCATATAGTGAAAAAGTTGACTTTGATACTTTAAATGGTGAATTGTTTGGCATGTGAACTATATATCAGTAAAGCCACTTATAAGTAAGTAAAAATAAATATAACACTTTCTGTGTCCTCAAAAAATAAAAAAGTGAAGGCTTGTTGACTGATAAGGCTCTAAAATTAACTGAGGTGCTGAGGGTTCCTAAACTGAGGCTTCTGCAGACGGATAGGAGGGAGGGAGCAATGCTCAGTGTGTCCAGGGGAAGGCAATACTTTAGACCTAACCATAGAATCTTAGGCTTTTCCACAGACATTTCTCAAGTGTGTTTGATGAATAAGCTACTATGAACATATTTATTTTCATCTTGGCTTTCTCAAAAAAAAACATTTAAGGCAGCTATAGTATTTATTGATGTCAAATTTCTTTCCTACTTATGTAAGTGCTAAATTATATCCTTCTTATATAAGACACAAATATGAGCAGACACTGGGCAGGGGAGGTGGAGTGGAGGCTGAAAGAAGGAAGACCCAAATCTTCTTTTTACTATAAGATTCATTCAACAGACAGAAATATAAAAAACTGATTGCCAACTGATTGTCAACTGATTGCCTTAAAAATGAATTTCCAATTTGTAAATAATTTTCCGAACATGTTGTCATTAGTCTGAGGCTAAACATTCAAGCATAGTAAGTAAAAGCATGTATGCCATTGCTGGGTGGGTGGCTGTCAGCATGGAGGCCCAGGAGCTGGGTTGGCAGGATGGAACAGCTAGACCAAAACACAGCTGGGCCTCCAGCTGGTGTTGAACTAGAAGATGCCATTATCGTGAAAGCCTTTAGGGCAAAACCAAGTCAGACAGGGGCATCAGGCCCGACATAGGCAAGGCCTGGCGCTAGTTGGCAGGCTGGCCCAAGCAGCATTCAAGAGACTGGACACCAGTAGAGGTTTAGGGTTCAACCATGCCCCCAGAAACAGCCTAGAGATGCAGGCTGAATCAGGAGGTCAGGAGCTCAGGAGCAGTGTGCTGGAACCTGAAGAGATGAGTGAGTTTACCACCCTGGGATGATTATTTATTCAACAAACATTTATTGAATGTCTACCGCATGTCAGACATAGCCCAAGGGTGTGTTGGTTGATCTCAGGATGAGGGTTGTACACTTCTCTGAAAAGGAGCCTTTGTGCTTCTCATGTAGATAATATTTTGTTACTTAAATCCTATAAATTTCTAGACATTTTCTACAGGAATCTCACTATTTACCAAAATTCCTGTAAGGCTGTGGTTTAAGCACATTATTCATTTTCAAGTTAATGGCTGAATCTCCTCAAATTATGAATATGTTTATGATCAATAAGTAAATAGAATTTATTAATAGTACAGAGTGTTCTTTGGCCTTCCTTCCATGTGTAATGAAATCATTAATCTCTGTAACCTCTGCCCACAAACTAAATTGCACGGAATTCATGAAAAATAGACTATGTGACCTCCATATAAAGTGTATGGATATAAAAGTATGTCTTAATACCCTTCAATTATGTACCAAATTTATGCAGAATCAGTCATGCTCTTTGCAGATTATTGGACAACAGAGAGACACATGAAATGCTAAGAGTGAAATCTAAAAAGACCTTACTTTATTTGATTAAAGATACACATGAGCATGATACACCTTCTTGTACTTAAACTTAAGTATAGACAAACATTATGAAAGAAAGATGGGCAAAAGACACGAGCAGATCACAAAGGAAGAGATACAAGTGTCTGCTACACCAGTGAAAAAGCGAGATATAGATAAAATGAAAACAAAAGTAACATATCAAATTTCCATAATTTTAAAAATGGCAGTCCATGGCAATGGTGAGGGTGAGGTAAAATGAACATTTCCACTAAGTAATGAAAGTATAAATTGGTACAACCATTCTATAAGGTAATTTGTACAAGAACCTGTAAATATTCTTACCTTTCCCCAGTATTTTCATTTCTGAAAAGTTATTCTCAGAAATTCCTATGAATATTTATACCAAGAATGTTCATCAAAGAAGTATTTATAATAGTTAAAAAATAGAAGCAAGCCAAATGTCTGAAAAGAGGAGACTAGTAAAATCATGCAGCATTTATATAGTGGAATATTGCACAGCATTTAAAAACCATTTATTCAATAAGATGGGGCAAAGCCTATGCCATGAGAAAAAACTGTAATTTGAATTGTGAAATAATTATAAAGTTTACATCTATCTGTATATCTATGTAAAGAAAAATGATTGAGAAGATGAAAATACTATATGAAAGCATTTAGGGTTTTGTGCCTAAGTGGTACAATTATAGGTGATGCTGTGTTTTCCAGACATTCTGCTTTGAAAATCTGTTAGTCTTACACTTGCAAAAAAATATACCATTGCTTGAATCATATTGACATGATTAAAAAAGAAAATAGTATTTAATCTCCTAAAAGTGACAAAATATGGTGGTGGAAACAGAATTCAGAGCAGTGGCATTAGTATACTTCCTTCTTGGTTCCTCGTCCATCTGGAGAATGAAGAAGAAAAAAAATTGTAGGTCACTTTATCAGCCTTGACAGATCTTTACCCTAAATACGAAGGCTGGAGGTAGCAGCCACCCTGCAAAGGCGAGAGTTGTTTTTAGGAAGGTGATTATCAGCCTCTTGGAGGAAATTCCAGCACAGCTTCTTTGTGTCCTGAGTCCCATTTCTGCCTTCATCATGATCAATGTTCCCTCCCTGTGCCAGAGGGAACAGTACAGCATAAAGCTCCAAGTGGGTGTAGATTTGCCCTCATCAGTTAGTTCTGCCCCCAGACAGGTTTGGCAGAACCTGTTCTCCCCTAACCTGGCCAGCTGCTCAGATGGTCTCTGTCTGAGTCCCTTTCTTCATGGCATCTTCCATTGCTCTCTAACTTCTTTTTTTAAAATTCTCTTAGTGCTCCCAGGAGAGGAATGGGAATTTTAAATGGCAAGAGGAAGAGAACAAAACACCTCTTCTTTTTATTCCAAAAAGACCCTACTGTTGATGGTGCCTTTTTTTTTAGCCTGTCTCTCCCTTTTCCCTTCTTTCCCAAAAATATGTTTTGCAGTCAGTTTGTAAAAACTAGTGTGAGCTGTAGCAGCCTCTCATATGTGGCCTTCCATCTGTAGCTTGGTCTGTATTATGCATCATATATTTAGAATGTCTAAATTAGTCATGTTCCATGTGCTATTTAAAGAGGAGCAGGAAAGTCAGATGGAAGAGCAAGGCTATTGATCAGGAATGGCTTCTGAACGGGGTTGGCTCTTATCCTCGAATCCCAGAAGTTAGAGAGATATTTTGGGGACATCAAGAGAACAGATGGTCTGTGAAGGCAGCTGGCCCATGTGGTAATTAGTCCATGGAGGCAAGTGGTCATTTTCTGAGCTTGGAGCAGAATTTCACTTCTGTTTGTGTGATTCAAGTTGTGGACAGAGGCTACAGTGAGAACTCCTAGGTCTTGGAAATGTGTGTAAATGAATCAACACAAGTGGATTGATAGCAACTCAGCTCAGCTTTCCAAGTGAAAGGTTCCTTGCAAAAAGATGGGAGGAGTTTTCGTTTTGTTTTGCTTTTAATTTAAAATTGGAGATACTCAACTGTGTTCAATAGGGTTAGGGAAAGTGAAAATACAAGACAGGACACTTGATGCTAAGGTTTCTGGGCCCCTCACTGGACTGAGATGAGGGACCATTTCTCATATCACTTTGTGGCCCTACTACTGAGCAGGGTGCTTGGTGTGCAGACACAGACAAATAATGTTTGTTGAGTGAATAAATGAATTCACAGAGGGTGTAGGAACAAGAGCACAGGTTGAGAGATTGGCCTTGCCCAAGAGGAAAGAGAATGTTTCCTTTGAGACCGAAGGAAAGAATGGCTCTGCAGAGCGATGAGTGAACTTTTGCTTATGTGATTTTTCCTCTGGGAGAGAGACTAGGAATTTAAGGTCTGAACACATAAAAATAATCACTGTCTATTCAATAAATTTCTGACAGTGATGATTTAATACGGCACTTGTATTCCTCCATATCTCTGTATTTCTATTTGAATCTTTAAAGTAGAAAGCTAATTTCACTGTGCATTTGCCATTTCTATTTTAGTAATCATCTTATTTTTCCCACATGGTCAGTCTTCCTTTTCTTCCAAGGATATCCTTGTCCCACTGTGATTCACACCACTCTGCCATTAGCTTGTCTTAAGTGACCTGGCTTTTCCATCTCTCATCTTCATACTGTACCTGTAGGAGATACAGCTCCTGCCCTTCACGTGGAGGCCATTGTTTCTTCTTGGACATGTTTATGCATAATCATAACTGCTTATAATTCATTTTCAATAATCCTACTCTGTAAAATGTGAACCCTTCAATTCTGCTGTGACTTGTGGTTCTAAACCCAGTTCAACTGGGTTATGTGAGGGGTTTCCCCACACATCCAACACGTAGACCTCTGATACCAGGTGGGTGTCCTACAGTTCAGCTCAATTATGACACTATCTACCCAGAGATAGCATCAGATCTCACAGGTTAAGGGTGCAGTCCCACAAGACTGCGCCCCCACCTTCAGATGACAGTCACAAGCTCAGATTATCATCTGTGCTGCTGACTGACCAGCTATCCTTGGGTTTGATTAACTTGCTAGAGGAGCTCACAGAACTCAGGAAAACATTTTACTTATTATATATAAGTTAATATATATATCCCCTAACCTGGCCAGCTGCTCAGATGGCATATAATATAAAAGGATACGATAAAGTATACAAATGAACATGCAGGTAGAAGACATGCATAGGGCAAGGTGTGTGGGGAGGAGTGAAGAGCATCCCTGCTCTCTGTGGGCACCCCACTCTCCCTGCACCTCCTCCAGTTTACCAACCCAGAAGCTCCCTGAACCCATGTACTTTGGGAATTTTTATGGAGACTTCTTTGCATAGGCATGATTGATCATTAATTCCATTTTCAGTTTTTCTCTCTTCTCAAGAGAATGGGGACAGCCTGAAAATTCTAAGCTTCTAATCATGGCTTGGTCTTTCTGGTGACCACCCCTCATCCAGGAGCCCATCCAGAGTCACCTCACTAAAACAAAAGACAGGGGCGCCTGAGTGGCTCAGTGGGTTGAGTGTCTGACTTTGGCTCAGGTCATGATCTCATGGTTTGGGAGTTCAAGCCCCATGTTGGGCTCTGTGCTGACAGCTCAGAGTCTAGAGCTTGCTTCAGATTCTGTGTCTCCCTGTCTCTCTGCCCATCCCCGCTCCAAAAATAAATAAACATTAAAAAATAAATAAAAGACACTCCTATCACATAGGAATTTACAAGGGTGCCAGGAACCAGGGATAGAGACCAATACATGTATTTTCTATTATCTAACAAAGTGGAACTTATTAGACAATCCTACCCCTGTGCTATCTTCTCTTGTAAGTTTGGCTTTGGAGTCAGGCTGCCTGATTTCAATCTCAGCTGAAGCAATTAAGTGTGTCATGTCAGCAGGGTGCTTTCCCCCTCTGCTCCTCAAGTTTCTCTTATCTGTAAAATGGACATTATTAATATCTCCTGGGGTTGTTGCAGGAATATATGTATTAACACAGGTAATATATTGCTTTTATGGCTCTGCCTGGCACAATAAATGTTAATAATTATGACTACTGTTTTTGTTGTATCTTGGTAGGCCCACGGAAAGTATTTTTATAGCCCCAGAAATTTTTTATGCTCTTTCCCTGGCTCCTCATGCCCTTTTGAATTATAGATGACTTTCCTTAAGACACCATGGAGACAGTAGTGGGTTCATTTCCTTTTCTTGACTCATCTTCAAAATATCATTTAATATAAACAAAATTAAAAGTTTTTCAGCAAAGAAATTTTGAGAAGTTCTCGTCACAAAGGTAGAATTTTGATCTAACCCAGCATTAATGTGTTGGGTATCAGTGGGAATATTTGAAATGTCTGTAGTATGTTAATCATAGTTTTTGTGCATACCGTATCTGTTGAAGTGAGGGAGTATCTCTTGAGAAGTACGTGGTATGGAGAATTTTGGATCTAAGATCAATATCAATATTTATTCACATTTGTTGCAGTATATCTTGAAATGTGAGTTTTCATCCTTTCTCATTTCTTTCTCTGAGCTAGCGTTCCAGTCTAAAACCTGAAGGAAAATGTTTTACTTACTAGATTACTGGGTTAATATAAAAGGATACGATAAAGTATACAAATGAACATGCAGGTAGAAGACATGCATAGGGCAAGGTGTGTGGGGAGGAGTGCAACATTCTCTAGCTTTGGCTAGAAAGCTCAGTGATTTCCTGGTCCCTCCGGTGTTTTCCTAATTAGAATCCTATTAAGACATGGATATCATGGGAAGGTTATCACAGTTGGCATGCAAAGAGACACTTCTGTGCTGAGAACTGCTGTGAACGTGGACATGTACCAAGCCCCGTAGCTGAAGTGGCAGACTTGTTAGGTCTGTGGCTTCTTGCCTGTTGGAGTTATGTACAACTGAGTCTTTCAAAGGCTGATCACTTTTCTTATCTGGAAGTTTACCATTATTCTTATTGACTTTTCATTCATCATGTTAATTGCTATTATATTCTAGTTTCCCTGGCCCAGGACTCATTTGTTTTGCCCTTTGCACCCAGTGTAGACTCTGCCAATCCCAACACATGATGGCCCCTTCCTTTACTGTGGGCTGTGCTTTGGATCTGGAAGCAGCTTGACTAAGCAAGAGCAGCAGGAAAAGAAACTCCTCCTTTTATTTCCAGATACCATAGCTACTGTTGGGAGGTGAAATGGTGATCTCTCTTGGGTGTTGGTTGGAGTGAAATCATTTGTCTTTTTAAAGCAATACTGTGTTTTAAGATATAGTTTTTTCATAGTGCTTTTCAAATATTAACATGATAGATGAGTCTCTGGGGCAGAACATGAGTAAATGTTAAAGCATAAGCTTTCAGGAATAAAATTTAAGCTCTTTAGAGTTGTCAGCTTGAAGAAGAATTGAGGTAATTCTTCAGAAGGGAAGCATCATAGGAAAGTGTGAGTTGGCATCTGAATGTAGGTTCATTTTCTTTCCCAAATAGAATAGTTAGAGGTGTTTTCTTTGCCTTGGCTTCCTAAGGGGACATGTAGTAGATCCTGAGACCCCTTCACACAAGTATTGACTAGTAGATAGCCTTTTTAGTTCCCATTCATTCAACAACCTTGAGCACCTGCTGTGTGCCAGGCATGCCCCAGGCATGGGGGATCCAGAAGTGAGCACCCAGACAAAGAGCCAGGCTCATGGAGTTTATGTTCCAGGTGGGGACGTGACTAAACATGAACCTAAGTAAGCAAATTGTATGTATGGTAAGAGAAGGTAAGTGCCTTTATATGGGAAAAATGGAGGAGTTTACAAAGAATGGGGGCTTCTGGGGGAAATACTATAATCTTAAATAAGGCAGACTAAGCCTTGTTGAGATGAAGGCATCTGAACAGAAATCTGAAGAAGGTAAGGGAGCAAGTCATTCATGCACTGAGGAAGAGGATTCCAGAGAGAAACAGCAGCTGGTGCACTGGCTCTGGCAGTAGTCTGCCTCTGTGCTGGAGGAACACAAGAGAGGCACATGTGCTGGAGCGGAGCGGATAAGGAGGAGGAGGGGAGGCGGTGCAGTCAAGGTGGGGGGGGGCATCATGTGGGCCATTTACCCTCAGTGAAATGGAAACACGCTGGCTAGTTTTAAGAAAGGTAACATGAGCTGACCTAAGTTCTAAAGGGGTTATGTTGGATGTTGTGTTGAGAGTGAGCTGTGGGATGGCAGGGTGGAAGCAGGGGACCATTAGGTGGTATCACAGTACCCAGGCAGCAGATGGTTGTGGCCCGGACCAGGACAGCAATAGTGGAGTGGTTAGCAGTGGTCAGATTCTGGGCATACTTTTGAAGGTAGAAACAGTATGGTTTGCTAATGGATTGATGAGAGAAAGAGAAGAGTCTGAGATGACTGGGAATTTGGCCTGAGCAACTAGAACAGTGCACTGCTATTAATGGAGATGGGAAGACTGTGGCTGGACAGAGAGAGAGAGAGAGAGAGAGAGAGAGAGAGAGAGAGAGAGTGTGTGTGTGTGTGTGTGTGTGTGTGTTGCGCATGTGTGTTGGGGGAAAATGGGCGTGTTTTGCAAGTTGTAGATAGTGTCTTTCAGTTGTCTAAACTGCATGAAGCTTATTTTTTGAGAAAATTATAAAAAACATACTCTGATAATAGATTTCCTAAAAAATACATATACAATGCACTGGAATAAATGCTATTTATATATGAGTATACACACACACACACACACACACATATATATATATATATATACACACACACACACACATATATATATATATATATATACACATACACACACACATCATACACACACATACACACACATATCATTCACTCAGTAATTTATAAGTACTTATGATGAGTTAGGCACTGAAGCAAGAATAAAAGAGTTTCCCTACTCCAGTGGGCAGCCAAGTTCGCAGTGATCAGTGACAGTGATAAGGTGCTATTTTAGATCACAGATATTGTACACATACTACATGAAAGCAAGCATACTAGGAAGGAAAGCCATCAAGCTCACTCTTGTAGATTGTGGGGAAGATTGGTTCCCAGGGAAGATATTCTGTGCTGAAGTCTTCACAGAGGAAAGGGAGTTGAAGAGGGAGGGGAAAAGATAGACTATTGGGGATAGGGGTTGGGGCCCCCGGTATACAAAGCCCTAGGGATAAGGCACAGCCTGCTGAATTGGACCCAGAATCCATTTTGACTGGGACTTTGAGTTGGGGTCAGGGTGTGTTGATATGAGGCTGGAGATGTCACTGAAAACCACATGACAAAACGTGTTAGCTTTACATGCCCTCAATGACACCAGGGAGCCACTGAAGGGGGCTGAACAGAATGGTGACACTATCAGAATGTAGAAAATACTGCTTTGGCTGCTCTGTGGTGGACAGATTGTAGGGACTCAGCCTAGGGGAACAGAGATCTATTGTAGTGAGTTATTCAGGGCTGAGGTGATGTTAGCCTGATGTGTTGTAGCAGAATTATGGGTAAGAGAGCTGTGCAATTCCAGAGGTGATGATCGGCTAGATAGTAATAATAGCTGACATTTATGTAAAGCTCACTGCATACCAGGCATGGTGTGGAGAAGGTGTTAAGGATGAATCTTAGATTTGGGCAGCTCATTTAATGCTGGTGCCATTCCCTGCTCCTCTGGAGGGGCAGAGCCAGACAAGGGAAGATGATCAGACCAGTTTTGGTGGGTGATTTTGAGGTTTCTCTGGGATACATAAGAGGAGAAGGCTGAGACAGTTGGGATATGAGTTTTCAGTTCAAGACAAATCAAGTTTAGAGCTGGATCTGGGACTTGTTAGGGGGTTGATGCAAATTTAAACTGTAGCCATGGATGAGGCTCTTTGGTGGTAATGTTTGAGTGAGGAGAGACCTGAAATCAAAACTGCAGGAGCACCCACAATTGCATGATAGGCAGAGGAAGGGCACCTTGCAGGACTAAAGAGGAAGTAGGCAGGAAACCAGAAGAATGTAGTACCTTGAAAGCCGAGGAAAGAAAGCAGTTTTAGATGGGGAGAGTGAGCCTTCACCTCGAATGTTGACAAGAGATAGAGCAATATAAGGACTTACGGTGTCCGCTGGATTTTGCTGTAAGAAGCCATCGATGACCTGGGTTGGTGAAAACATTTTTAGTGGTATGATAGGGCAGAAATCAGATAGCAGTGGGTTGAGGAAAGGAAGGAGAGGAACTGGAGTCTGTGGATATAGACTATGTGATCTATAACTGCTCTGTGCTACAGGGTAGCCCCTCACCACATATGGCTATTTAAAATTAAAATTATATGAAATTTAAAATTCAGTTACTCACTTTCTCTAGCCACATTTCAAGTGCCCAGTAGCCATTTGACAGCACAGATTAAGAACATTTCTGTCATTGCAGAAAATTTTGTTTGACAGTGCTGATCTAGATGCTGAGCAGTGAAGGAGAGAATGAAACAGAGCAGTAGTTAATTCTGAGCTTTGTGTATATGTGTATGGGGATAGATGTGTGTGTGTGTGTGTGTGTGTGTGTGTATTTAATGTGAGCAACATAAGATATTTAGAGCTGGTGGAAAGAGCTCATGTGTCAATGCATGTGTTTTACCTCTGTCCTATCAGGTATAGTGTACAGAAAAAGATCCCCTCCACTCCTACCAGCATTTTTTACCCTTAAGGAATTAATTATTTTGAATACATCAGGGTGTGTTAAAAATTTACGTAGGAAGAGAAAATATTGTTTCATCCATGTATCTCCATAATTTGTAACTTTGCACATAAAATGGGATTGATATATGTTTGTTGACAAATTCCAAGTTGCTTTGGAGCACCAGTGTTCTAGTGATGTAATGCATTCCATAATCACATAGCAAAATGAGCTGAGCACTTTCCATGCTCCAGCTACTGTGCTGGGTGTCGAGGATATAGAAATGAATTTTGACTGAGAAT
The DNA here is from genome assembly GCF_016509475.1 of Prionailurus bengalensis. Classification (NCBI taxonomy): domain Eukaryota; kingdom Metazoa; phylum Chordata; class Mammalia; order Carnivora; family Felidae; genus Prionailurus; species Prionailurus bengalensis. The sequence continues at coordinate 39,440,136 of NC_057344.1, read as the reverse complement.
GTATTTATGTCCCCAGATGTGCACTCTCTTTCCCAAGGGTGCTTCCTAGGCCCACTTGGGTGCTTCCTCACACTTATTTGGGAGTCAAGGGGAGTTAGGGAAGCTTTGCCAAAGTCCTTGGTCAGGGTAATCAGATAAAGGTCTGTGATGCTATATCCCCAGCTGCATTGCACTCCCTAAGTCATACCTGTCCACATGTGGTTACTGAGTTGCTAAGCGCCTCCCCATTTTTTAGGCCTAGGATGTAGCCAAAATTTTAAAATAAGACAAAACCCCTATTCTAGTTGGGAAAAAGACATTGTAAACACACAAAGGTAAAAACAGGACAGTGATTAGTAAGGTGCTGACTGGGAGTATGGGGCAGATTGTGAGGGGGAACATCCAGAGCACAGAGGGGCTCAGCAGACTGGAGCAGTGGTCAGCATGGCTGGATGGGAGAAAGATGTGACTGTAAGAGTCATTGTGATTTTATTAGCCACACGTGAGAATCTGTCGCATTCTAAGGCTAGTGTCTGATTACTGACAGCCTTTAGCATTTGGAAAAAGAAGTTTACTTTGATGTTTCCAGCAATGGGAAACATTTTAGGTGATTGTGCAGGAATGACCCTTTGCAGGTGGAACCTACCAAGTGCATGGCCCTGGTGTGCCTCTAATTAGCGAGCAAGACCCAGAGCAGTGGAGAGCGGGCGTGGGATGCATTGCTCCTGCCTGCACTTGATGCTGTGTGAAAACTTCAGTTTAACCATTTAAGAGGAGTAAAGATTCCCCCTTGGCCTCGCCAGTGTGGTCAGGTCCAGATCTCACTGCTGGGTTAGACTTGGTGGGATGTGAAACAAGAGGAATGAGCCCTTGTACTCATTTTTCTCCTCAGTGCTAGATGTCAGATCTCTAGCTTAGAGAATTAAAGATACCCAGTGATGCTTCAGCATCTGAGCTGTTTGCTAGGTTTGTATAAAATACACTATCAGAATTTAAGGAGGCAACTGAAATATGCATTGCTGTAGTTATTTATAATTCAAACTTAGGAAAGTAAGCCTACCATATTGAGAATTATTCTTTAAGGGCTCTGTCACAAAGAGGTACCTCATCCTGTTGTTTATATCACACCTGTTCTTTATGAGTTCCAGTATGCAAGAAAACTCCTGAAGATAGGCATTAGTGTGATTCATGGACAGGAATCTTCTTCACCCAAGTCGAGAGATGTGGCTCTGCCTTCAGGTTCTTGTTAAATTTCATAGCTTCTGAGGGAACTTAATGCAGAATACTAACTGTCCAGGTTTTCTGTATCTGTATCTGCATGAACATCCCTTCATTCTGGGTATTTGCTTGGTTATAATTTTACTTCTTACGCTTTTGAACTGTATTCCTTTTGTGTGGCACCAAATTTCTTTGTAAGCCTCAGTTATTACAGTTAAGATATCATAAGCAAATGAAGGAGAATAAGACAGAATTAATGAGAAAAATCAGAGGGATGAAGTATCCAGATATTACAATACAATAATAATGGAAGAAAAAGAAGAAGAAATCCAACTGTATCAAATTATTGACATTAATAAAACCAAAGACCAGGATACAGGACACCAGGACCACTGACCCCCAAATAACACTTTGAGAACCCTGGTTCTCACCATGGATTGAGTCCTCCAGTCTTTAGAGTCCTCTTGGTCTACTCAGAGAAGAGACTCATATGAAGAAAGACAGCCTGGAGTCTTTTATAGCAGTGGCCCTTGAGGTGCCTTATCTGTGTCAGTGACAGCTGTGAAGTCTGCCATATTTATTGGAGTGGACGGGGCCCTGGACCCAGAAGACAATTTTTACAGATGTTTTATAGATGGGCCCCTGTCTCCAAGTGTATTTCCACCTGTCTCTTCCCTGTTCCATCTCTACATCATAACCAACCCTATCTCATAAGAGCAGTCATGCCTGAGACCATGCTCATGATGTTCTCATGCTGCCGGTATTTCGTCTTCACATTTTTTTCATGGAAGTGTCCACTGTCCAAACACTAACCACCTAAAATGGATGTTATATAACAAGGAACACCAGGGCTTATCAAGATCATTACTGGTAAGCACATGGCAAAGACGCACCATGTACTTAACGGCCCTTTTAAGGAGAATGACAAGTGCAGAGGGCTGGTTCTCTCCTGGTTTCATGTTGTTCACTCCAGTTTCATTTGACTATGAAGCTTTCGAGGGATAAAAACCTGTGTCACATTAGGCCTCTGTAACATTAACACTCCTTTACTGATGCAGTTTGGAGTAATAGAGCAGTTCAGTGGTGGAGAAAGGGGAGGCATTATTTCTGTCATTACTTAACTCCTAGCATCACTCTGAAGAGTACTAGTGCCCCGTGACTGTCTGTCAATGACTTTGCCTCCATTTGGGAATCCCTAGATGTGGAAGCTTTGAAATTATATTCCCTAGAGCAGTGCTTTTTAACCTTGGCTGCACATTACAATCTCTTGGGGTGCACAGGCTGCACTACAGACTAATTAAATCAGCCTCTTGGTTGGGGGCTGGGCATCAGTATTTTTAAGGCTCCCCAGGTGATTCCAGTGTGCCACCACAGTTATAAGCCACTGCTCTAAAGGAGTCGGCAGATCTAGAGCTGGAATAGCCTTTCAAGGAATGGTTCTTGAACCAGTACCTGTTCCAGGGGCTGGTTCCTGGAAATTGTGATACTCTTTGGTAGAAAATCATGAAATATATTTGACCTCTCAAAGGTACTAGTACGTGACCTTTGTTGAGGTGAGAGAATGCAAGTCTTTCTTCCCACATCCCTAGGTAATATCTCTAGGTAATGTTCCCAGGTAAGATATTGTGTGTTATACATGTACATGTATCCACACTGCAGTCCCTATGAGATAGGTCTTTTATTCTGGTCATCCTTATTTTACAAGTGAGGACACAGGAGTAAAGAAAGGCTCAGTTGCTTGCTCAGGAATACATAACTGGAACTTGAACCTGGGAACCCTGGCTCTGGAGTCCGTGCTGCTGTCTACTGCCTCTCAGTCCCCACAGAGAGAGAGTTAACATTGATTCATTCAATGATGAATGAATCAACAATTTACTGAGCACCTATAATGTGCCAGGCACTAATCTAGGATGTCGAAGCACACTTACTCACACTTTTATTATTGAACTAGGGATGGCTTAACAGATACCAGACTGTGTACCACTGTCAGAAAAATAAAGTCGATTGTTTCAAAACAATTATCCTTGGTAGATGTTCTGGAGTATCATCTCTTCTATATCTAACAACCTTATAGAGCAAGTTAACTATTTACTGGAATGTATTTTTCAAAATCTCTGAGACTTCATTTTTGATCCATGGATTATTTAGAAGTGTGTTACTTAATTTCTAAGTGTTCAGGGATTTTCTTGTCTTCCATTATTGGTTTCTACTTTGAATCCATTATGATCAGAGAGCACACTCTATGTAATTTCAATTCTTTTCAAATTTTTGGTTTGTTTTATGGCCCAAGATATAGTCTGTCTTATTGAATGTTCTATGGGTGCTTGAAAAATAAGTGTATTATGCTGTTGTTGGGTGGAATATTCTCTGTGAATGATATCCTGTTGGTTGATTGTGCTGTTCGTATCTTCCTGATTTTGGGTTAGTGCAGGGAGAGGGGCCAGCACGGTTCCCCAGCTACTTCAACCTCATTGGGAAGAGGGTACATGGGACAAGAACCCTGGCATGCCCTGGGTCGGGCCACTGACCAAGAAGCCATTGGCAGGCAAAGCCCCATCCAGTTGGGGGAAGACCCCGTGGCCCCATAAGGACACGCGTCCACCAGGAGTGGGCCCATCAGGAAGAGCTGGGAGCCATGAGCCCTGTGTGCCACCCGGGATCCCGGCCAAGCTGCCAGCACTCCTCAGGGACTCTCTACCCGCTATGCCAAAGCTGTCTAGTGTCCAGCCAAGTAGCCCTGGGCCCAACCTCTTCCTCCAACGCCCATCATGGGAAATTTGGGCAGGAACTCTTCCCCACGGGAGGTCACGGGTGGCTCCAATGCCCACTGCAGCACCTCGCGTGCCTCCAAGAGCCTCAGTGATTCTGACATCAACCTGAGTGCCCTCCCACACTGGAGAAAGTGGCGCATGGGCCGGCAAGAAAGAGGACCCCCCTGGGGCCCATGGAATCCTTTGAAGGAGCCACAGGTGACCTATGCTTTCCTGACAGCCCACTGCACAGGGCAGATGTTTAGGGACATGCCAGCCCTCTGGGGCGATGAGGGTGTCCCAGTCCCACAAGCTGGCTGGTGTTGCCCTGAGGCCAGCCTCCCCATCGGGCCCATGTGCCCTGGGGCCTCCGTCTACTTGCACAGGCAGCCACTCACCTCACATGGTGGGGGCAACAGCGAGACCCTGGCCATGAAGACGACATCCCACTGAAAGACACAAGGACACCTGGGGTGTCTGGTGGTTCTCTCTGTTGCTGACAAGGGGATAGATGTTCCCAACGATAATTATAGAATTGTCTCTTTCACCTTTCATCTTCATCAGTTTTTCTTCTGTCTTTTGAGACTCTGTTGTTTGAGGTACACCCGTGTAGGATCATTGTGTCTTCTCCGTGGATTGAACCTTTTATCATTTTATGATGTCCCTCTGTCTCTAGTAATTTTCTTCATTCTTGAAGTCTGCTTTACCTCACATAGCCACTCCTTTTTTGTTAATGTTTGTATGATATATCTTTCTCCATCCTTTTTCCTTCAAGTTACCTAAGTCATTTATTGAATTTGAAGTGAGTTTTTTGTAAACAGCCTATCGTTGTGCTTGTTTGTTTCTTAACCACTGTGCCAGTCTCTCCTTTTACCTGGTATGTGTGGACTACTTAGACTCAAGGTAATTATTGATATGTTCGTTTCTGTCTCTCAAGTTAACTATTTATATAACTGAGGTACATTTTTATTTTAGAGAATTCACCAAGGATTAAATGCAAAATAGGTATCCGTAGCTACTTAACCAAGGGGTCTTTGTTTATTTGTGTGATGTTATAGCCAAAGTAAAAGTTTGATATCATCTACTTGAAAGGTTTTCTAGGTTAAATTTATTGTAGCCATGCTGAATTTTATGGGGTTTGGGGGTCTCAGCTGCCAACATTTGTCCATGTGTTTTGTGGACCCAGAGCCTCCTTTTTTTTTCTTAGAGAGAGAGAGCTGCGCCTGTGTTCCTGTGGGGGAGGGAAGGGGCCAGAGTGAGAAGAGGAGAGAGAGACTCTTAAGCAGGCTCCACACCCAGCGTGGACTCAGGTCAATCTCACTACCCTGAGATCATGACTTGAGTTGAAATCAAGAGTTGGGTACTTAACAGACTGAGCCACCTAGGAGCCCCCCAGAACTTCTTTCTGAGGAAAATTTTAGTCCTATCTGGGGAACTCCTTCTGCCAAGTTCCATACTCAGGTCCAGTGGCCTTACATTCTGGTACATGCCTAGTGAGTCATAAGGGGATGTCAGTAATACTATGAGCACAGTAACTGATAATGTTTTCATGTGCTGTTAGTGAGCAGCATAGCACATTTATGTATTTACATGCTATTATGAAATACGTTCCAGTTATTATTGCTGCAATACAAATTATCCCAGAATTTAGTTGCTTGAGGTCATCATTTTCATGTGGTAACAGATTATATGGGTCAGGGATTCAGAAGGGGCACAGCGGAGATGGCTTGTCTTGCTACAGCATGTTTGGGGCTCCATCTAGGAAGGCTAGAAGGCTGGGGCTGACAGGTAGGGGCTTGAATGGACTTGAATCATCTGAATGCTCATTCACTCCCAGGTCTGGCAGCTTGGCTATGATGTCCTGAGGACCAGGACTGCTAACTGGATTGCCTGTGCATGGCTTGTCCTTGCAGTGTGGCTTCTTGATAGCATGGCAACCTCAGGGTAGTTTAACTTCTTATGTGTTCCAGAAAACAAAGTGGAAACCACATCACTTCATGTGCTCTCTTAGGCAAAGCAGTCACAGACCCACACAGATTGAAGGCTGCAGGGTACAGTAGCATAGACCAAATAATCCATCATGACTTACTTGAGAAAAAATATTTAGGGAGTACCATCTACATAGGTTAAATATTATCTATTTTTATAAATTTTCTAAGTTAAAAAAATTCCTTATATTAAACTGTCACCAGAAAACCACCTGTCTTATAGAGCACATTGTTTTGCCTTCCTATGGAATTGTTTCTGTGCTTCAATATACATCAGTGTTATGATATGTTACTAAAGTTGGTGTAGGAATTTTGTAGAGACAGTGGCTCTCTTAATCCTAAGATTACAATTGTGTTTCTTCTGAACCACATACTAATTTAACTAACAAGGGTGATAAGTGTATTGGAAGAATATAAACATGTTTGTTTATGTTTAGGATGGGAAAGGATAACAGAGCTAAGGTCTTATCTTCTGCTGCAGAGTGAATACATAAGAATGAAATGGAAAAAAATTAGGAAATAGAAATATAAACCAGTTAAAAAATTGTATTTCTTTTGGTTTATTGTTATTTCGTGGACCCAGTGAGTTGTGTTTTGTTTAGTGCCTGTGTTGTACATTTGGGAAACTGAAGCTTTGAGAATTGACTTTGTCCAAAGTCATAGAGCAAGTTAATGGTTGAATGGAATTAAAATTCATGTCTGTCTCTCTCTTGGGTCAGATTATCTCTGTAAGATCTTTCTCTGGCTTTGTTATCAAGTGTCACTTTATCACTTGCTACCTCACAGGGGTTCAGTATGACCAAAATGCAGCTTGGCATTCTGAGCAGATTAGTATATTAAAAAGGATGCTCCTGTTGGGCTGACAAACCTCACAGCTCCCACTAGTATTAAAGTTGTCTCTTAGTGTGCTTTTTACCCCAAAGGGAAAACACGTTTTACTCTCTCATTACATGTTGTGTTTTCCCTTGGTGATCAGTGGAGATGTGTATTTGTGTCTGTGTGTGTTTGTAAGGATGTGGAGGAAAGTGTGCATAGGATTCAGTCTTCCAATTGAAAGCTAACCTCAATGGGGGATGGGGGTCTTCAAAACTTTACACTGGTTAGAACATACATTTTTACAGTTTAAGATTCAGATTGTTAAATTTTTCTGACAGTGGTTGCCTGAAACATAAGAAAATCCACAAACCAATATCCAAACAAAACCCAAAAATCTCTGTGGTGCCAAACAGTAAGTCGTCCTTAGTGTGACTCACAAGGCCATTGTGATTTGGAACCTGCCCTTGAGCTTCATGTCTTGCTGTGTCCTTCGCCTGGCCCCTCTCTCAGCCTTACTGAACTTGTGTAGTTTTCTGAATGTACCATAGTCTTCTTCTGTGCTATTGTACACTATTGAATATGCTCGTCAGCCTGCCAGTCCTCGCTCATCCTGTATGGAGTCTGCCTACTACACCGTTCTCCTCCTCAACATCGCTCAGATGCTTGCCTCTCCAGGCAGCTATTCTTAAGTCTCCCAAGCAGAAGTAGGGGTTTCTCACCAGCACCCCTGGCCTTAACCACAGTGCTGTAGCTGCTTGTTTCTGGGAAAGTCTGTGTTTTATTCATCTTTATGTACTGTAGTCTTTTACCAATAGTGGAAAGTGCTTTTTGAGGGATTGTTGAAGGAATGAGTGACTGAATTTATGGGTTAACAGAAGCATATCCCATTATTCACTATCCTCTTCCCCTTACTACCCTTGTGTCGCTGGAATGTTTGGAGGAAATGATATGTCATTCAGATTTCACTGCCAAGGTTTGGACCTTGGGATGGGAGCTTAACTGACTGAACCACCGAGGCGCCCCTAGAATCTGTATTTTCTAAAGCTTTCCAGTTTCTACTGGCATAGACAAATACAAGTCAACTCGTGTCTATTATGGTAGAAAATTGTGACCTATATTGTAGGTCTTCTGATTCTTTTCTTGCTCTTCAGCCTGCTGTGGTTTATATGTAGTTCAGAAGTTCCACAGAAATATACATATCTTCCCCCAAATGTCTAATGACTCACTCTTACAGCCTATTTTGTAAAGCTAAAATGAATTTTTACCACTGACTAATTAGATGAGTTAGTCGAATAGAATAAATGCTTATAGGAGATGCAATTTCCCTGAAGCACAAAGCAGTTGATGTTGATGCTTTGAACATAGACTGTGATTCAATTTTTAAGACTAGGAAGTAGGAACCCTGTGTCATTAAATATCTTATTTAAGGTGGCACAAAGTGAGCAGTGAAGCCAGAGTTAGACCGTGAGTCTCTGGCATAGATGTTGGCCAAACACAGAAGCTGTCAGCGACAGCCAGGAGACTGGGCGTGTCTGGCAGAGGGAAGGAAAATGTTCTAAGTATGAATTATGTTAGTGATTGGGATGTAGGTGTGATATGGCAAAGGGCTTTGCTAACCAGGAAGGTTATGAGGGGGTGGTTGTAGTCAGATTGAAGGTCATGGTATCTGATAAAGGGCTATGGGATCAATGTTTTAAAAATTCCAGTCATTATTATGCATTAGAAATGGATTTCTCCGGGTGCCTGGGTGGCTCAGTCGGTTGAGCGTCCGACTTCAGCTCAGGTCATGAACTCGCAGTTTGTGAGTTCGAGCCCCGCATCAGGCTCTGTGCTGACAGCTCAGATTACTTAAGTGACTTACTGCCAAAATAGAGGATGTACTGCATTTACATTCCCCAACCCATGTCTATTTCTCAAACCTGCTTCGGATTCTGTGTGTCCCTCTCTCTCTGACCTTCCCCTGCTCACGCTCTGTCTCTCTCTGTCTCTCAAAAATAAATAAAAATGTTTAAAAAATGTTTTTAAATAAAAAAAAAGAAATGGATTTCTCAAGCAACAGTTAAAAAAAATCCTATTGCAATATTCTAAAAATTTCCTTGACTTAAATATTATATATGTTAATTTGTGTATTACCAGGCTTTTTACCAGAATATTCAAGAATCCCCATATCTCTGGATCCACAATGATGATTTCTAAAAATGAGTGATTAGATTCAGCCTCCAAGCATGTTTAATACCAGTGTAGAGCACAACAAGAGTGGGGCTTGCACCAGAGCCCTGGCCTGTCTGACCAAAAGCAGGAATGCATTAAATGGCTAATGGGGCAGAGTGGGATGACATAATAATATAATAGTAGTAATGACAGTTATTAAGGTTATTGCTATTGCTGATATCACTGAGTACTTCCCATGTACCAAGCATGCATATTTGCATGTATTAATTTATTTAATCTCTACAACAGCTCTATGAAGAAATAGGTATTAATCCTATTTCTTAAAGATGAGGAAATTGCTGTCCATGAATGAATCAATAATACACTAATATTCAAAGGTGAATTTTAAGACTGACTTTCCTGATATACTTTGGAAAGTTGATTAGCTTTCTGATGTGATCTTTATTGGTGTTTTTCTGTCCTTGATAGTCAATCTTGAAAAGAAAGGAAGAACAGAAAAGAAAGAATTATAAACACCCATTTGATGGTAAAGTTAAGTTACCTTTAAAGAGATTTACCATGACATGCTTTGAAACACAGTGAATTGCCCATCATCTTCGAGCATACCATTTGGAACCTTGAACTGGCTCCTTATTTAACTTCTATGAAGGTCTTAGTTCACCTGTCTGTAAAAGGAAATGGGTAAATGGCTTACCTCATTAGAAGGCTTTTTTTATTTGTCTTTATTTTTTGAGAGAGGTTAAGAGCGGGAGTTGGGGAAGGACAGAGGGAGGAGGAGAAGCAATTCTAAGCAGGCTCCACACCCAGGGCAGACCTGACCTGGGGCTCAAACTCAACAAGGGGCTAGATCTCACTAACGTGAGATCGGGACCTGAGCCAAAATCAAGTTGTACGCTGAACCAACTGAACCACACAGGTGCCCCTAGGAGACTTTTTTAGAACTAAGATGAAATTTGTGAATGTGGTTTGAGAAATAGACATGGGTTGGGGAATGTAAATGTAGTACATCCTCTATTTTGGCAGTAAGTCACTTAAGTAATTGTGTACAGACAAGCTCAGCGGTTGACCAGAGACAGTAACACTGTCACATATTCTCTGCTCTTTAACCTTTTAACTCCTTCTCATTGCTGCTACCTATATCTAAAGATATCTGCTTTTCCACAGCATCCTGGATGTACAGTGTATTGGCAGGAAGTTCCCCAGCTATTCGGAAACATGCCCCAACAATGGCCACTCTGACTTCCCTTAGATGTTTGTTCTGGAATCCCTGCAGAACTCCCTACTATCTTAGTCCTCACTGCTGTTGTCTAGCCCCTTAAACTGTCTTTAGTTCAGGGAGACATCTAGTCTGTGTAATTTTTCACCATTGGTTTCTTAAAGTTATGGAAAGAGATGGATCTACTATTTCTTCATAACAGGTCACAGTCCTTGAAGAACTCAGGGTGAAAAAGAGATCTGTGTAGTTGGGGATCTCGAGGGGCACATTATGTGGTCTGGCCAACTCAAGGGCATAGAGAGAGGGAAAGTGCAGAGGCCAACTTCCAGGGCAGCCACATCTTGGGCCTTGTCATCTCCTGGAAGAGCCCTGCTTTTTCATTAAACTTACACATCATCAGAAATCCATTTTTCCCCATGACTTCTATTATTACTTCTGACTTCACTCTCCGCATTGTTCATTCATAGTCTGAGCCATTCCGTGCCCTTTGACCTTCCTTTCCTTAGGCCTTACTCCTCCCTTTCTAGCCTGGAGCCCATGATGGATTCCTTTGGCCACTTTCTTCCCAGCCCTCCACACCTGTCCTGCAGAGCCCAGTCCTAGATCACTGTCTTGCCCCCTCCTCCACCTGTCCTTTGTGCTGCTAGAGGAAAGCCCCTGAAAGTCTATGTGTGCTATATCAGTACAAATTTCTGATCTCCAGCCCGGCTGCACTTTGTGCTATCTCCCATCCTCTGGCCACCATCCAGGCTCCCAGCACCCCTCTCAGGGCCCGTATCCACCCTTGGTCCCCTTATGACCTGGGAAGCCTGGCCTCCCTCCCACTTCACTTAGTGTTAGTTCTCATGCCTTTGTTTGGCTTCTTGCCCCAAACCTGCACTACCTGCCCCTTTGCTTTCTTATTTCTGCCCTGCTCTGGAGAGCAGGTGATACTACTCTGTCCAAGGCCATGTCCTTTCAAGGCTGCTGGTCCCACATACCTCCCACTTTCTCATTCCATCTGTGTATCCTCATTGCCTACTTCTCTTTGTTCCTTCCTCTCAACATATGAAGGGTTGTTTCTTTTTCCTATTTTTTGTAACAAAAGAAAACACTGTCAACTCTGTAAGTTCCCTTAGCTACTGTTCTGTTGCATTCATTCCCTTCTTAGCCAGGCACCTTCCTTCCCTCCCTCTTGCCCTTCCTCTTTGCAAGGGATTTCCATTAGGGATGCAGACTTATTCTGGTTGTCCTGGTGCTTACCTTCTAGTGGTGGGAACATTAATGAATAGGCAGGTGATGGCTGAGAGGTGGCAGAGTGATGGGGCAGGGTGGGAGTGGGGAGCGAGACTAGAGAGGGCCTCTTTGAGGAGGTGGCTTTGTGAGAAGGATCCAGTTGTACCCTGGCCTGAGGGAAAGCATCCCAGGCAGAGGGGAAAGAATGGGCAAAGGTCCACAGGCAACAGTAACTCAACAACTTGAAGGAAATGAAAGGAAAATGTTCAACTCCCTCAACTCATTCCTGCCACTTCACCTGTCATCATCCTTCATGTCTGGCTTGCAGCCCTGTCCCTTCTCTGAAGCCCTCATTGGTGAGGTCACCAGTGATCTCATACTTGCCGTCCCGTGGGTCAGTTTCATCCTTGTCGTACTTAACCTTGATGAGACTGGCACCACTGCAGTCCCGCACTCGCTGGCTGCCTGTGCCCTCTTCTGCCTTCTGTGATTTGTCTCACTTCTCCTGGCCTCTCCGCCTCCCTTGCTGATGCACACACATAACTCCTGTGGGGTTGGGACACCCCAGGCCTGCATCCCATGCTCCCTCTCCTCTCCTTACAGACGTCCTGAATGGTCTGACCCACACCCACAGCTTCAGCTTGCAGGCTGGGGACACCCACCTCTGTGCGTCCCAGAGAAGCCAGTCTGCTGCGCTTCAGTCCCCCTCCAGCGGCTCCTGATATCAGCCTCTCCAAAGCTTGACTCAAAACCCTTTTCTCACCTGTGGTTGGAGTCACACTGCCTTTCTCCCTCTCCCTCACTTGCTGTCCCATTTTCTAACCACATTTTCTTGAGTTTTTTCCACTTCTCATCATCTCCCCTGGCACTGTCACAGTTTAGGGCTTTGTCATTTCTTGCTGAATGAATCATTGTGCTTCTCTCCTCATTGCAATCTGATCCCTGTGGTCCCTCGATGCTCTGCTCCCCACCCCGCTGCTATAAGGTGATGGTGCTGAAGTGGTCCTTGTCTCCCCTGTTAACAACCCTGAGCTTCAGGTCAGAGTTCGTTCCCATGAGGATGACCTAGTGGGCCGGCATGGTGTGCCCTACCTGAGTCCCCCCAGCTTCACTTCCTACCTCTGTCCCAGACCTAGCTTTTTGCACTCCAGCCTTGCTGAACTGCCTCAGGTTTGCCATACGTAACACATTGGTTTTTGCTTTTTTCTATCTCTTAGCTTATGCTGATATCTATCCATAGAATGCCCTCTCTGATTTTGTGGTCTTGGCAAACACCCACTCAGTCTTCAGTTCTGGTGAAACATCTTTTATCAAACTGTTCGCACCTTCCAGCAGGTAGACACTTCCTCCTTTCTGTTCCCTTACACCTTAGGTAGACTCTCTTAGGTGCTTATCATACATTTATGGCTGTGCTGTTTACCTATCTACCTTTCTCTCTGAAAGCACAGCGATTGTGTTCATTTTTATATTTCTAATATAAAACACAATCCACAGTAAATAACACCCATAGGTAAAATCAGTAAGGATCAAAATAACCATGTCACATGAATATGAAGCCCGTCAGGCTGGCGGGGACCTGGTGAGGATCCCAGCCCACCGGGGCGCTGGAATCATAACATGCCTTTGCTTTTCATTTATTATCTGACATCTGAGAGGTTTCATGAAGTGACAGGTAGGTTGTAGTCTTGTGGGGGGAAAATGCCTCTGAAAAGAAAGTCAACTGTTAGTAGAAGTGATAAAATAAGGAGGAGCTCTAAGTAAAGTGAGATTCTTAGAAATTTCTGATAGATTAAGAACCAGGTGATGAATTTGCATAGCTCTATAACAAGAACAAATACATACCAAATGCAATAAATAGAAGTAAGATGAGGCAATTCAGGAGTTGTTTCAGCAAGGGCATTAGTCAGTGCAACTGTTTCTTATCAGACGAAAGAAATGTTTGGTGAAGGCCGAAAACCACAATAAACTTGAGTTGGGACACATCCAGAAGTTACTGTGAACGGATGCACTGTGATGCAGCAGAAAGCAAGGCGCATACAGACATTACCCTACCTGAGGAAGAGCTTTAGAGTGGTCACTTTTTATTCGGTTTTTATGGGGAGAATTTCTTATGTAGAGTACCTGAGCATTTGAAGGTTCAGGGCACTCTCAGGAACATCTCTTTCACAATGTCAGATGTCTACTATTTTCCCTAAGAAAACAGAGCCGGCAACAGATGGCACTGTAATAATGTCTCGTTTATCCCACAGGGTCTGGGAATGAGGTACATATTCCTGCTAAGCAGAATTTTCTAACTGAAAATCACTAAAGCACCAGAATAGTTAAAAATTAATGTTAGGAGTAAAATCTTTCTCGGGTATTTCTGTTTGTGTTCTTGAATAGGAGTAAGGAGAATATGCTCTTACAGTGATATATTCAAGGCAAGTTACATGAGCGTTTTTTCTTTATATTCAGTGTCTCAGACATTTTAATTAAAAACAAATAATGTTCTGCCTCCCCCGCACTGTTGTCAGGAGACCACTAGATACTACTGTCAGCATTTCTGCCAGTTCTAGATTCCCTTTTCTCATACACTCTTCTTTTGTTGGTAGAAAGATTTTTTATGAGAATTCCTCTTAAAATTTACTACTTTGAATGTGTTGTAGACTATGAATTTAGATGATTATTGTTTAATAACTGTTACTATTGTGCGTGAAAGTAAAAGAAAAGTTCTAAGGGTGGATGTGAAGATTATCTGTGGGTAAATGAGCCAAACAGTGGTTTTTATGACAGACTTTATATTGTTTATTCTGACTTCTGCATGGTCCTGCATCTCTGCTCTGCTCTGAGCTGTTAATGTTGAATATGAAAAGTGACCTCTAGGAAGCAAACCCTCACACATGGTATGTTCCAGTCAGGCATTAAAAAGTGTGGTGAACACAGGCAGATCACAACTGCCCTGTGACTCAGTTTATTCACCTGTAGAATGACAGGGCTGGCCTAGATGATCTCCAAAGTCCTTAGGGGCCAAAAAACTTAGTTCAGCAATGAAAAATTTAAAATCTCTGAAGACCAGAGTGTTTGGAGGATTGAATGGCCACTTTGGATTGAGAACGTCATGGGAATCCTCCCAAAGGAGGAGGATCAGATTTAGGAGGGCAAAAAAGGTAGACTGGTGGGGAAATGTGTCTTGAGAAAATTCAAGGCCTTTTCAGCAGTTATTGTGGTAAAGTATACGTAAAATTTACCATTTTAACTATTTTTTTTTTAATTTTTTTTCAACGTTTATTTATTTTTGGGACAGAGAGAGACAGAGCATGAACGGGGGAGGGGCAGAGAGAGGGAGACACAGAATCGGAAACAGGCTCCAGGCTCCGAGCCATCAGCCCAGAGCCTGACGTGGGGCTCGAACTCACGGACCGCGAGATCGTGACCTGGCTGAAGTCGGACGCTTAACCGACTGCACCACCCAGGTGCCCCCATTTTAACTATTTTTAAGTGTACAGTCCAGTGACATTAAGCATATTCACATTATTGTGTCACCATCACACTACCCATTTCTAGAACCTTTTCATCATGTCAGACTGAAACTCTGTGCCCATTATATGCTAACTCCCCATTTCCTTCTCCCCCAATCCCTGGTAACCACCAGCCCGCTTTCTGTCTCTAGGAATTTGACTAATCTAGATTCCTCATATAAGTGGACCCATACAATATCTGTCCTTTTGTGTCTGGCTTATTTCACCAAACATGTGGTTTAGGGTTCATCCATGTTGTGGCATGTGTCAGAATCCCATTCCTTTTTAAGGCTGGGTCGTAGTCCATTGTGTGTGTCTACTGTGTTGTGTCCATTCATCTCTTGGTTGAGGTTTGGGCTGTTGCCATCTTTTGGTATTATAAGCAGTGCGTGTATGAACATGTGTGCACAAGTATCTCTTCAAGTCTCTGCTTTCATTTCTTTTGGGTACATACCCAGAAGTGGAACTGCTGGATCATATGTTGATTCCATGTTTAGCTTTTTGAAGAACTGCCAAACTCTTCTCCATTGTGGCTGTACCATTTTCCCACCAGCTTTTCAGGAGGGTTTCAGTTTCTCCAAGGGGAAAAAGTAGTTGTAAATGCTCATTGTGAAGCAGCTTGCCTAGAGCCCATATTTCTCGTGAGGCAGGGATAAGGCCTGCAGTTAGGATAGCACACTGAGGTCACATTATGGAGGGTCTTGAAGGCCTGGACATGGGGTTGGTACTTTATTCTCTAGGCTCTAAGAAGCTTGTGAGAGAGAAGCAGGATTAGAATGGTACTGTAGGAAGGCTGAGGGCCACAGGATATGTCAGGATGGATTGGGTCCTGGAAGTAGGACACGGGTTGGCAGAGGATTGTAGTTATTGTGCTGGGAGACCTGACCCAGGCTCCATGTGGGAAGGTAGGGAAGGCAGGGATGACAGTGGAGAAACTTCTGGGATCAGCAGTGAAGGACTGGGCCACAACCTATGCACATATATTGAGTGAAGGTAGCAGGAGTGTGAGGGTAAGGAGTCGTACCTCCTTGACCTCCAGCATCTTGATTTCTGAGGTCCTATGTTGAGGACAGGTGTAGAGAGGGGGCCTATGTCTGGTTAGCTTCTGGCCTGCTAAAGGGACAGCCATTTGCCGCAGACCAGGGAACTATACTTTGGATGCCTGGAGGTATCCCCATGTAGTTGGTCATCCTAGAGTCTGGTGCCCTTGAGTAAAATAAGATTTTACTTACAAGCACTAAGAACCTTGCTCAGGAAACAGAAACACCAAACTGAAAGTAAACTTAGCATCTATGGAGAGAAAGAAGGGGAAAGAGGGTGCCAGTTAGGGTATCTAAACCAAAATCTAAGCTCGCTGCAAAGTTCTTATTTTGATCTCTAATTAACATAATGCATAAAAATGATGCAATCCTATGCAAAGCTGGTTTGCTTTGCATTTGCTGGTGTGCATGCCACCTCACTGGCTGAAAAATCATTTCTGTCTCAGAAGGCTTCTGTCCCCCTTTTCTCTCAGCCCCTTTGTGTTTCCACCACTGAAGATTTCCAGGAGGCACAGGGATCCATGAAGGAGCGGTCCTTTGTGTTACAATCAGACTGAGGGGGCCTGTGTGCAGGCGTGGGAGGATGTGCCTGCGGGTGTGGTGGGTGGGTGGCTAGGTGTGGGTTTTAGTGGACACAGGTTGCAAGAGAGTTTTAAATAACTTATTTAAAATAGAGGGAATTAAGAGATCTGAATCAGATTTATAAGACATCATTAATTTAATTAGGCAAAGTATGGGGAAATATGCTACAAAGTTGATGTAATAACTGTTTCGAGTCATGGGATGTAGAAGACGATGAGGAAGCAGCTAACATTGTGGTGAGCAAGATTAGCCTGGCTGCTCTGGCCTTCCCAGTGAGGAGTGCCAGGCCTGGAAACCATTTTAACAAAGCTGCCACCCTGTCGCACCAGGCTGATGATACATGCTCTGCGAAAGGCAGCTCCTCTTATGTGCTTGAGAATCATTATGATAAGAACTATTACATTCTCTGGGTTCTTTGTAAGTAGATGTCCATCTTCTCAGATGGGTTTGTGTATGTTTCTACCTGTATTCTCAAATATGTGGGTTCAGATGTTTTATGATTCTTATCCCTATCTAATGCTGAGAAAGAAAGTGACTCAGTTAAAAAACAATCTTTGGCTCACATACGTTTTTATCTGCATGTTAAACTGTCAGCAGCCTTTTGCAGGTTTCTTGCTGTGTGAAGAAGGTATGCTTGCTGACCCCAATAACAGAAGTTTGACAAGGCACAGCCAGCGACCCCTGGCAGGCCTGTTTCAGCTGTGCAGACACGCTCCGTTAGCAAATGCAAACTCCTTGCTGACTCGCCCAGCCTTATTTTTGCCCTGGAATTTGGTGGTTTCCCCAGCTGCTGTAGACAAGTTAGAGGTGGGGAAGAGGCTGTTTCCTCCACAAGCACTAATTGCCTGAAAGAATTAACAGACTTTGAAGGGAACCACTTCACATTTTCAGAGAAGTCCTTTGAGCTTCCCAAGAAATGAACCTTCTTCTTTCTTCCATGAATGACCCCTGCAGGGACTCTGGATTCTGTTCCAGCATGAGCTCAGCAAAACCTCTCTCAGCTGCCCTGATTCTCAGAGCCATTGAGCAGTATGCCCTGTTACCCAAGGAAGCGATGGAGTCTTCCGAAGAGAAGTCAGTCCTTGTAACTCTGCTCTGGTCCTTAAATCATCCGGACTGGCTGCCAGCAGGTTGCGCATTTGGAATCTTGAGGCAGGCCCTTGGGACAGCTGTGAGAAATGAGACTACCTTGAAAATCCGCAGTACCAAACTCCACCTCTCTGTGGCACCTGAAGGAGATCCAGACTTTGAACAGGATCAAAGAGGCTGTAAACAGGAAAAGGGCTGTAAAAGGAAAAGCTCCTATTCTGCAGAGAGTGGGGAAGAGAACCCGGCAGTGTTTGTGGAGAAGTCCTGTTATGCCCACAAGAGAAGAGGGAGTGAGGAAGAAGGGAGGGGTGCTTTATCAGAGGTGTCGAGAGCTATGACTCCCCGCAGGCGGGTATTTCCCTGAGATATACTTTTGTAGCTTCTCCCAAGACTGGAAGGTGCATTCTAGCTAATGTGGGGATTAAGAGGAGGGAAGAAAGATGGAATAGAAAACATGGCAAGTCAGAGGTGAAAGATAAGGGAGCTTATCTGGTGATTGGCTGGATTTTTGCAAGAGTTTCTTCTGACTATAGGAAAAACATACACAATACCAGTGATGTCGGGCAGGCAATGGGACCTAGGCAGCAGGGAATCGTTTGCTTATTTGATAGAAAAATTCTGTTGGATCAGGCCTTTAGGAGGTTCATCCTGAGAGTTGACAGGTCACAACTTCAACCTGACAAATAAGACCGTGGTGTTTTAGTACAAGTGACATGGTGTAGAGCTCATTTGGGGGCAGGGTGTAAATAGATCTCCCAAGTAGTCTGGCTCTGGAGCACTGAGCTGTGCTGCTCCTCAGAGTTAGGAAGGACAATATGAAATTAAATAAGATGTGTGCCTGCCATTGTGTTGGGTATTTTATGTGTTGTGTGCTTTAATGCTTCCAGAAACTTGCACAGCGCCACTCTAAAGTACCCCCAAAATTGCTATGGTCAGTTCATCTGAAATGGCTATAATATCTAAGAGATAATTTTAACATTCTTTTAAAATTAAGGTAGAATAATTATAATATTTATCTAATCATCTTGCTGAAAGTGTGGATAATAGCAGAAAAGAAAAAAAAAACCACGCCATTCCACATCACAGCCAATCCTATTTTGGCATATTTCCTTACAGTCCTTTTTTGAATGCCTCTAATATAAATACAGTTTTGTATCTGACATTACAAACTTTTTTCCATGTTTATGAAGCTCTTCAGAAATGTGATTTTTAAATTGATGGTATTTTGATTTTGGGGGGGATTTTTTAACACGGGAGCATTTGGGGTTTTCTAATAGTTATTATATGTAGAGATTTCATCTTAATTTAATGTTTTCAAAGGTGCATTTTGTGCTAGATCTCAGCTATAAAAAACACTCAGCAGCCAAGGTTAATTTTTGAAACTATCCTTGTATTTCTGTTGACAGGGATCTACCGCACCGAAAGGGATAAAGGCACTCTGTATGAGCTCACCTTCAAAGGGGAGCAGAAGCACGAATTCAGACGACTTGTGTTGTTTCGACCATTTGGCCCTATCATGAAAGTAAAACAAGAAAAGCTCAACATGGCCAACACACTCATCAACGTTATCGTGCCACTGGCAAAGAGGGCGGACAAGTTCCGGCAGTTCATGCAGAATTTCAGGTTTGTTTGTTGGTACATGCCTCCCTTCCTCACTGTGGTGTGTGTTAAATGCTGATATCATTTCCCGGTGTTTCCTGCATTTCCTCTGCCCAATACAAAGGCCCCTTTCTCTTCTTGTTCAACTGTTTTCTTCATATAAAGTTTATCATTTGTATTCGCCTTTCCCTAAAGCAACCAGAAAACTGCCAGACAAGCATTTACTTTAAGAAATGAAAATTCGGAAGGATGGCTTTTCATCAGGATCTGCAAAGATGGCTCACTGCCTGCTGTGTTCAGGCCTAGCTTGAGTTTGGGCTCAGGTTTGGGGACAGCCAGGGGCATGAGTGAGGCCTCTCCCAGACTCTGGAAAGCCATCATCCCCATGGCCCGTGGACTTGGATAGAGGATGTGCGCCTCCAGCTGCAGGAAGCCTTAGTTGTCCTGCTCCTGCAGCGGCTGCCATGGGTTGAATCGGAATCCATTTTTTATTCTAACCTACATCTCCTCAGAGATTAAATTTAGAATTATGCCAAGAAGTTTCCAAGCGTTCATTTTTGTAGCTACTCAAGAAGACGAAGTGCGATTTTATTTTCAGATGCAGTAATGTAGTTTTTACATATGTGTCTTCAAGCTCTCTATTGTGCAGTGTTGGCTCTTGTAAGCTGTTACGACTAACATTTCCTACATTGGTCAGGATTAATTAGCTCACTTAGCTAGCCAGCTTATTTTAAAGATTATATGTGTTAATATGTGTCTAATTATAATCTTGGAAGATCAAAATTTATTTTTAATCTTTTATCATTAAATTCACATTATTAAAAGCTGGTAATGCTCAGTGGAAGGGTGTGGTTGATACTTCTCAAAATTCTAGATAATGAATGAAGTCTTTTTAAAGTTTTACATTTGAAGACCAGCCCTTCTCTAAATAAATTTTAGGGTCAGAATTCAACAGTTTTAGATGAGGCTTTTGTAAATCACCTGGTCATCCCTGACACATGTTCTCTGTGCCATGTAACTGCCTCCTTCACCAGGCAGGCTGCTCTGTTGTTGACCAGCTTCAGATATAAAGCTGGCTATTATTTGGACCTGTAGTCCACCTCCCTGTGATTTATACTCTGTGGGTCTAGTTCTAGCCTCTGAGGAAATGACTGAACTAATCCATTTCCTCTTATACATCATAGTTTTAGATCTTTAAAGACAGCTATCAGAATGTCTGTTGTCTTTTCTTCTCCAGGTTCGGGAGTTGTGCCTTCAGTTGTGACACCATGCGGAGTAGGGTGGGCTGATCTTTTCAACTGTTCCTGATTTGTAGGTCCCCTCTGCGACCATCACTTGAGTGTTGGCAGTGTCCTCTGACTCCAGTAGTAAAGTGTCTATGGAGCTTTGGCTACTCGCAGCCTTCCTTCAGTGTTTCTGCGTTCCCTGCATTCTCTTTAGGATGTCAGAGTGCTGCTGGTTGATTAAGCATGATTTCCTGAGAAGGACTGAACCTGTGGTTGGCACTGAGCATTAAGTCAAATCATTGCTCCCAGCAGCTGGTGTGCCCATTTCTAGCGCTAGTTGACAGTGAGTTTCTTTGGCTAGGAAGCTGCCTAGAGCTTGCCAGATTATGAGCCCTGAAATCTGTGTCATCCAGTCATGAAGGCCAGTCACTGTGCGTGCTGGGCTTGGCAAGGTAGAGCTTGTGCTAAAGGAGTGTCTGCTCAGTCCTCTGCGTGGGACTCTGGGGCCTGGAGTAGCAGGATTCTCTTGGTTATATATGACCGGATTGCAAATATTTAATAATAGGAATAAAACTAGAAGGGAAATATTGTTGAAAAAGGTAAAATGACTAGTTTACCAGTCTCCAACATTGAGATGATGAAATGAAATGTAATGTTAATGTTACATTTCTAGTTAAAACATCTAGTTAATGTTTTAAAATGTGGTACATAGGCAGGAGAGGGTGGGTGGGAAGGCTTGCTATTTGGGTAGAATATTTGGAAGGCCAGTGTGTGCCAGACACTTGACCAGATATAGGGGTAAAGAGATGAGCTCCAGAGATGGTGCCTGCATTCAGGTGGACTAGCATCCACTTGAAGGGAGCTAGGAGCTCCAGGAGAAATGGAGACCAGGGGCAGTGGGCCATAAGAAAGCCTTCCCAGGACAGAGGACACTCAGAAACTCTAGGGGTTTCTGAGTGTGTTGGGTCTCTGAAAAAATGAGATGAGAAAGGGTACTCAATCCTGAGAGTATTTAATTCTGTGTCAGAACTAACTAGTAGAGGTGGATTTCAAAGCAGCCAGCAGAGAATGGATTGTTCAGTGTATGGCCTTAGGACAACTAATCATAGCAGAAAAAATTTAATTCTTATTGCATACCAGAACTCAAAGTAAACACCGCTCAATTAAATATTTAAATAGAATTAATATAAATATAAGAGTATTGGAGAAAATACAAGGGTCTATTTATTAAATATTTGATTTTGTCTTTATGAAATCCCTTCCATCCCAAGATTAGAAGATACTAACTCTGGTTGGCCCTGAAGATGGCATCATGAGTGACTTTTGTTTCCTTCTTTTGAATTCTGGTTTGTAAATTTTTATGTAGTTACCATATGTTTTATGTTTTGTTTAAAAATTCAACGAAAGATTTTATTTTTGGCTCTTATAATTTAAACATGGATTTTTAGTTTACAAAAGTGATATATAGCTATTATAAGGTATTTAAACAATACAGAACACAAGGAATGAATTATTTAAAAACTCCCGGCCTTCCCTCCCCCAATTAATCATTCTTAACATTAATTAAACTCCATTATAGGTACTTTTCTTTGAATATATGCACATAGAAGAATAACTTGCTAACTAGAAATAATTTAATATAACATGAGATATACTATATATTCTGCTTGTAATTAAATAATTACAATTTTACCTGAATTAATTTATAGAAACAAATCTGAAGTATAACTGAAGAAATTTCTGGTCTTTAAGAAAATGTTTCTCATTTGAATTCTCTCTCTCCCTCGCTCTCTGCCCCTCCCCCATGCTGTCCTGGTCTCTGTCAAATAAATAAACTTAAAAAAAAAAAAACAAAAAGAAAATGTTTTTCTGCTGTAAGAGGTAATTAGTTCTGAAGAGATCTCTGTAAAAAATTTCTTAAAAAAAGGTTTCACAAAACAGAAAATATTGGAATTACTATGTATTTTTTTGCTTCATATTTTTAACTTTAGAACAGATTGACTGAAAAATTACAATAACAAGAGGAAATCAGCAGTTATACTTTCTCCCTCTCCTACATCCCATTTATTGTTTTTACCTCATCGGGGTTTGCAGCCTTTATGTTCTGTTTTGTACCCACAGAGCTGGTATTTGGGTGGGTTTTGTGTCCTTGCCAGCAGCCCTGGCAGGAGCGGCTGCAATCCTGAGGTCATGGTTGGCTATGGTGCACAGGCAAGAAAGGTTTCCTAGAAGCATTGTAAATTAAGGCCCCTGGGTGGCTCAGCTGGTTTGGTGTCTGACTTTGGCTCAGGTCATGGTCTTGTGGTCCGTGAGTTCGAGCCCCATGTTGGGCTTTGTGCTGTCAGCTCAGAACCTGGAGCTTCCTTCAGATTCTGTGTCTCCTTCTCTTTCTGCACCCCCCTTGCTCTTGTTCTGTCTCTCAAAACTAAATAAACATTAAAAAAATTATAAAAAAGAAGAAGGGTTGTAAGTGCTTGAGAGTAGAGTCTGCTTATGGTCATTTTAGTTTAAGGATCACTTGGCTGGACTTAAAATCCTCAGGACACTCTTTCCTCAGGATGTTGTAGACATTCCTCTGGCATCCAATGATACTGTGGAGAAGCGTCAGGACGACTTTTTTGGTCTCTCCCGAAAATTTTTGCCTGAAGAATTCCTTCTTTAGTCTTGAATCCTAATAGCTTAATCAGGACAGGTCTCCTCTCAGTGTCTGTTGTTTTCTCTGAGATTTTCCTGTGCTTAATCGAGTTTTCTTTTTTGTTTTGTGGATTCTTCCATGTCAGGAAAATTTTTTGGTGTTTTAATTGTGAATACCTCTCCTGCTTGGCTTGTTGGTGTCTCTGCTTTACAGACACAGTTGCGTATTTCACAGACCTCCCCCATTTATCAGCTTCTCTCTGTTTTGTAATCCTTTGTCTATTATCTGCTTTTACACAGCCTTTTCTTTTAGGTGAGTAATTTGGTTTTCAGATGTCTCTATTTTGTACCTTGCTATTTTTAGTTTATCACTTTTGTCTGTTCGGGCTCTCAACTCACTTTCTTAGCACAGAATGTGCCTTTTAATCTGTTGTTTTTATCATTGCTTCTTTGAATTTTTTATTGAATTCACATTATTAAGGAAGTGTGAAACATTTGTAAGACGTTTTCTTCTGTTTGAATTGTATTTTCTTCTAGACTAGGTTTTTTTTTTTAATGCTATTGCTTTCTTATTAATATCTTTTTCTTTCTTCCTTAAATTGTGTTACTGTTCCTGAAGCACGGTTGCTGTGAGGTGTCTCTTCAGCCTCCTTCTGCATGGCATGCAGATGGCCACACAGGCCATTTGCTCTGACTTTGTGTGGATGGGTTCTCCTTGCCTACCTCCCCAACTTGATGGAGAACTGTTTGTATCCCACTCCTGGCTATGTTCTGAGGGTAGTGTATTTGTTTTATTTGCTGTATTTACAGTCTCCCAAGAACACGGGAAGGAGAGAAAGAACTCAGTGGAGGCTTTGTACAGCTTTTGTTGAAGATTCCCAATTCCTGTGGCTCTTCTGTGCCCTGGGATGGATGTGAGCTGTGCTAGGCTCACTCTGTCTAGTGGTGGATGGGTCTTTGTACTAGAGTGGAAGATGATTTGGCTCTCAGAACAGGCCCTCAGTGGAGGGCTAAGGCCTGGAACATCAGAGAGAATCCGCTCTCTTTGCTTACTTTTCTTACCTTCACCTATTGTCTTCAGCAGCTCTTTCCACTCCCACAAATCAAAAAGAGGAAAGAAGATAAGGTTTTAGCCTTTTGTTTAATGATTGGCTCTGTGTGTGTGTGTGTGTGTGTGTGTGTGTGTGTGTCTGTGTTGTGGGGGTACATGTAAGATGCTTCATCTGTCAGCATCTCCCATCCTTTCTCCTCTTTCTGCTTTTAAGAAGGATCTGCACTAACTGTGGTCACCTTTTTTTTTTTAAGTATTTATTTTGAGAGAGAGAGCACACACACACACAAGCAGGGGAGGGGCAGAGAGAGAGGGAGAGAATCCCAAGCAGAGTCCACCCTGTCAGTGCAGAACCTGACACACTGCTTGATGCCACGAACGTGAGATCATGACCTGAGCCTAAATTAAGAGTTGGACGCTTAACCGACTGAGCCACCCAGGTACCCTTGGTCATCTTTATTCTTTTGCTCCTGCCCACTCCACCTTTTTTACAGGTGTTAGTTCACAAAGTGTAATGAGAACAGCCTTACCGTCCTTCTCTACTTTCCACACAATGTGGAGAGACCACATATTCTGCTTTGGCTCTTCCTTCACCGAGATCCTGAAGTGGGAGTTGGGGCCCCCTGTCTCTCCCCAGACCAGCCATTCCTTGGAGCCACTTTATCACTGCCCTGGCTGCTTCCCTAGCTCTTCTGGAGGAAGTGTCTAGGACTGGAAGCCACATGAGGGGAGAATAGAATCTTCCGTTTCTTCCACTGTCGTCTTTGAAGATTATGTCATGTTCATTAGTCATTTATTGGTAGCAATACTTGATATTTGCCACTATTTTTGGTACCTGGTTTGCAGTGATCACTATATGAGATTAATTTATTTAAAACATTATCCTTCCCCTGCATGTCCTTTAAAATGTAAATGCCCTTTGTTCTGATCCATTTGAATGAGGAATCTTTTACAAGTTGCTTCATATATCTGGGCTTTTGTATCTTCTGTAAAATCTAAGTACTGGTCCAGATGGATCCCCTTGCAGCCCTGACACTCCTTATGACACATAGATTTAGGGCTTTGTTTTGTTTTTCACTTCAGCATTGTTTTGCTAATTACTTACCTAGAAAAGACCTAAATGGCTAAGAATTATAACAAATATGCCTTCTTGGACAGAAGAAAGAGATGTAGAACCTGGAATTCCCCAGAGAGAGTGGCCCGTAGGGAAGACTGGGTCTGAGGAATCAGATCACTTGGGGTGATGACCAGGCATGGGGTAGAATCTACAAGGAACAAAGGCCAAGTTTTCATGCTCCAGACCTGTGTTGGGTATGGGTCCTGGGGACAAAATTGATTCCTGGATACATAGAGTATATGGACTAAGATATTTACTCTCATTATTTTATTTTATTTATTAAAAAAAAAATTAATGTTTATTTACTTTTGAGAGAGAGAGACAGAGGGTGAGCAGAGGAGGTACAGAGAGAGAGAGAGAGAGGGAGACACAGAATCTGAAGCAGACTCCAGGCTCTGAGCTGTCAGCACAAAGCCCGATGTGGGGCTTGAACCCACAAACTGCAGATTCATGACCTGAGCCCAAGTCGGATGCTTAACCAACTGAGCCACCCAGGCACCCCTAGTCTCATTATTTTAATCATCTCAACTAACCCTAAAAATTATTTGTATTTACAAAAACTAAAAATTCAATAAAACCATTTTTATAAAGGTCAGTGGAGAAAGACTCATTAAAAATGTAGAATGTACCTGGAAGCTGGGACTAAAGGCAGACTGCAGATTGTCAAAAATGTCAGCTCCAAAGTTGCTGGCAGACAAAGGGAAGAGGGGAAAACTAAGGCTAGTTTAACTTCAGCCCTCAGTAGTTATTGGAGAGAAGGGTGTTATTTGTTGGGGGAGAAAAGCTTCTTCCTAGCACTAGATCTTAATGGCCTTTATTTAAGAGGCAGTAAGCATTAAATGAGTGATATTCCTAGGATTTACAAGAAATTATGAAGCCAGAGCTTCAATATTGTCATCTCCCTGAGTAGGAGTGCAGTTCACAGGAACAACAACCCCCCAATCTGGCTGCTGGCTGCTGCTTTGTGACTGGTGTGCTCAGTGACTCCACTGTTGTTCATGGAGATGCGATGCCTTTTTACCCTGGCAGGCTTGTTCTCCCTTGCTATCGACCTAGTCCTGGCCCATGGGGGAACCTCACGGTTTCCACATGCTGTTTCCCTCCCAGGAATGCCCCACATGCCTCACCTGGGGTCTGGGGGACTTCATCATCAGGATTCCTTTACCTGTGGCCAAGAATAGAGAGAGCGTACCCAGGAACCTTGCTTCACATTTAGCCCCTGTTTGTATCTGTTTCCCTTTGACCAACAGCATGTTAACTTAAAACCTGATGCCTCCTCCTCTTCCTCCTCCTCCTCCATCCACTTCTTTGTCCTCCTCGTACTCTTCTTCTTTTTCTTTAATCACCTGATGTCCCTTTGAAATTATCCTTGTATTTGCTTTTTGGCTGTTTAGTTTCCCTTGGCTTCTGGGTTATTGGGTTTAAGCTCATCAGTTATTTCATGGTGTAGTTAGTGATAGCAGGAAGAAACTCATAATAACAAAGCTTTAGATTGTCTTTGCATCCTTATTTCTGAGCCTGTCCCAGAAAAAAATAGATTTTTATTCAAATGATTTTTTTATGATTTTTAAAAATCTTTCCCAGTTCATTTCAAGTTTGCTTGATTTTTATTTTGACTACTTCCAGCTGGTCTGAGAACACTTTTTCGTGTTGCTATGATTCTCCTCAGACTTTAGTAGTTATTTTTATTTTATGTTCTTTCTTTCTTACTCTTCTCTCATCCCTCTCTAGGCATTTATATTTTAAGGCAATATCAGGGAAATCTTTTACTTAAATTTTCTTTAATGATTTTTAAATCCCTTTTCTGCTAGAATCATTGAAGAGGTCCTGGAGATTTCTGGATTTTTAAAAAACAATGTCTAGAGACTCTCTGAGAGTGAAATGAGCCTTGAGGGTAGGGCTAAGCTGGTAGACTTTAGAGTGTAACAGAAAGGCTTCAAGTCATCATCAAATATAGGAATATAGGAAACTAATGTAGTTTCCACGGTATCATCCTCCCTCCCACTCATGCCCCTCTACGTCTCCCGTGGGCCCTTTCTCTATTCACACACCAGTGTTGCACCCAGGAAGGTTTTAGGGTTTGTATGTTTGAGAAGAAGTAATCTACATCATTCACCTTACTTGAAGAAAAGTGTCTATTTGGGGACCTAATAGAGGTTCTTTCTTATTTCATGTGAGCCACAGATTATGTGAAAACATCTACCCCAGACTAGAAAATGATCAGCTGGAAATGATTTCATTTGCTATTCTGAAATGGGCACCCAATTGGTTGGTTGAAAGTCAAAATCAGTCTCATTTCGTGACACTGATCAGACTACTGAAATAATGAAATCCAGGAACTGTATAGTAATTTAGCTCGAGGTGAGGGGATGGAAAAGACCCACCAAACCAAAGATGAATATTATTTTTTATAGCCAGATTTCGGAAGGCCCCCATCACATACTTTTTCCCTCTTCAGGATAGAATGTGGTCTTCTTTTCTAATGCCTTTTGGCTAAGCAGTTTTCTCTTGTTGTCAGTGCAGACCTTAGGTAGCATTTGGAGTCTAATGGGCCATTATGTATTATCTCATTTGCATGGGATATAATTAAAGCTAAATAATAGATTTTCTTCTCATACCTGATATATTTGAGTAGAAAATTGATTTAGAAAAGAATAGTAACATAATTTCCTTGCATCTATGCCTTCTTAGCCAATGAAACCCTTTCTCTGCTCCTCTCTACCTGTGTGGAGCCTCTTACCTGTCAAGGCTCAGCTTGAATACTCCTCTTCCATGATACCCCTTCTCCATCACTCAATAGGAATTAATCATACTCTTCTCAGCCCCTTGACTCGTTAGACCTCCAAAGTGTTGCTGCAGAGAGTCCATCCTGCCTTATACTCTTCAGCTGTTCATTCTTTCCAATATGCTGTCAGATCCCTGAGGCAAGTAGGGTGACCAGTTGTACCAGTTTGCTTGAGACTGAGGAGTTTCCTGGTATATTGACTTTCAGTGCTAAAACCTGGAGAATCCCAGGCAAACCTGGGTGGTTGGTCCCCCTACAGGCACCATTAATGATTATTTAAAAAAAAAATCTTATTCCAATGAGAATAATGCATTGCACAACAAAGTTACTCAGTAAATCTTTTTGAGTCCATGTTTCCACTAGCCACTTAATCTGAGGTATAAAAACAAGTACCCCTAATTATATGAAAACATAGTCTTCCTCTGTCTCTCTCTTTCATCTTCTGTGGCAAGATGTACAACCTCTTATGCACTCCCAGTCTTTCTAGTAATCCCTCAGGGACGTTTCACATATCCTCAAATATAAGTTCAGCTTCCACTGACTGCCCAGGCATCAGCTGCATGAAGCAAACTCACTGCTCTGACAACAGAGTTGTTGGCACTCACTAATGCCACGGAAGCTGCTGGTGCAGCCATCACTGTGCCAACACTGCCATGTTTATTCCCCAAAAGTCCTGGCTTGAGTTCCTGACACCCCCTCATAATCTTGTTTTCTGTAAAGAGAGCCTTTCAGTGTTTCCTGAAGCCCCATATCTTTCTAGGACTCACCCATGAGTCCACAGGAGCCAGCTGAAGAGCAGGGATAACACTGGGGATGCACATTGTTTCACAATCACATACCTCTGATGACTCAAGTGTTTTACTGAACCTGATTCTTCCTTAAGATTGTGGTTCTGACCAGGGGAGCTATTTTGCACCTTCTACTGTGGCACGTTGGGTAAAGTCTGGAGACATTTTTGGTTGTCACAGCTGAGGTGGGGGTTTGGGGGTGTTACTGACATCTGGTGAGTAGAGGCCAGGGATGCTGCTGGGCATCCTGAAATGCACAGGAAACTCCTTCCACAGTAGGGAATTATATGGTTCAAAATGTCAGTGGTGCTGAAGTTGAGAACCCCTTTGGGATGAATTCTCTCCCTAAGAGTACAGCACTTCGTCCACATAGTCCTTGGGTTACCCTGTCCCCCAGTCCACCAGACTGCCCAGTCATACCTGACTACTCCCATCAGGAATGCAAGTTGAACAGTCCTTCCCCATGGCCAATTTACATTTGGAGTTTTGTTGAGGGTTCCTCCATGCTCCTCCTGGCCACACAAACTCACTGAGCTTTGTGGTAGAGTCCTAGACCGATTAAGACCAAAGCTGTGAGATTTCATAGGTACATCCTTCATCCTGCTAGGGTAACCTTAGGTATACAAATATCAGGCTGGTCCTTAAGAAACCTGGATTTTATGCCTGGCTGCCTCCAGAGCTTGGGCAGGTCATTGGAACTCCTTTCTTTACCTATGTACTGAGAGTGTAAGCGAAGGTCAACTACCTCTTTCTACCTCGTTCAGATTAGTAACAGAACTCAAAGACTGTGATGTGCTTTTAGCCTCTTGAGAAATAAAAATATAGGTGTGTAAGTGACTAGGATATGTGTTTTCTGACTGCAAATATAAATATATCTTAATTAGTCCCTGTACTCTGTGGTACAATATCCCCTGGGAGAAGGAACTGTTGTTTTCCAGGAAAAAAATGTCTTCAAAAGACAAGGTCTTTGTGGGTTGCCTTTTTGTTTTGTTGTTGGTTTCCTTCCCTGAGCAAAAGCTTTTTATTTTGGTGTAGTCTTTTGCTTTTGTTTCCCTTGCCTGAGGAGACATGTCTAGAAAAATGTTTCTGTGGCCAATGTCAAAGAAATTACTGCCTGTGTTTTCTTCTAGGAGTTTCATGGTTTTAGGTCTCACATTTAGGCCTTTAATCCATTGTGGGTTTATTTTTGTGTATGGAGTAAGAAAGTGGTCCAGTTTCATTCTTTTGCATGTCTGTCCAGTGTTCCCAACACCATTTGTTGAAGAGACTGTCTTTTTACCATTGTATATTCTCTCCTGCTTCATTGAAGCTTAATTGACCATATAATCATGGGTTTGTTTCTGGGCTCTATTCTCTTTCATTGATCTGTGTGTCTTATTTTTGTGCCAGGACCACACTGTTTTGATCATTATAGTTTTGTAGCATATCTTGAAATCTGGGATTGTGATACCTCTAGCTTTTTCTTCTTTCTTATTGCTTTGGCTATTCAGTGTCTTTTGTGATTCCGTACACATTTCAGTATTATTAATTCTGGTTCTGTGAAAAACGTTGTTGGTATTTTGATAGGGATTGCATTAAATATGTAAGTTGCTTTGGATAGTATGGGCGTTTTAAGAATATTGGTCCTTCCAATCCATGAGTATAGAAATCTTTCCATTTGTTTGTGTCATCTTCAGTTTATTTCAACAGTATTTTATAGTTTTGAGAGTACAATTCTTTCACTATCTTGGTTAAGTTTATTCCTAGGTATTTAATTATTTTTGGTGGAGTTGTAAATGGGATTGTTTTTGTTAATTTCTCTTTCTGCTGCTTCCTTATTAGTGTATGGAAATATAACTGATTTCTATATATTAACTTTGTATCCTATTACTTTACTGAATTCATTTACTAGAAGATATTTGCAAATGACATATTTGATAACGGGTTAATAGCCAAAATATATAATTAACTTATACAACTCAAAACCAAACAACAACAACAACAAATAATCTGACTAAAAAATGGGTAGAGGACCAGAAATAGACATTTTTCCAAAGAAGACATACAGATGGCCAACAAACACATGAAAAGATGCTCACCATCACTCAACATCAGAGAAACGCAAATCAAAAACACAATGAGATATCACCTTATACCCACTAGAAGGGCTAAAATAAAAAAAAACACAAGAAATAACAAGTATTGGTGAGGGTGTGAAGAAGGAATCCTCATGGGCTGTTTGTGGGAATGCAAATTGGAGCAGGCATTTGGAAAACAATGTAGAGGTTCATCTAGAAATAAAAATAGAATTGCCATATGACCCAGTAATTCCACTTCTGGTATTTACCCCCCAAAATAAAACAGTAATGAAAACAGTAATTCAAAAAGATATGTGCCTCTTATGTTTATTGAAGCATTGTTGCAATAGCCAAATTATGGAAGCAGCCAAATATCCCTCCATAGATGAATGGATAAAGAAGATGTGGTATAAGTACACAATGGAATATTACTCATCCATAAAAAAGAATGAGATCTCGCCATTTGCAACAACATGGGTGAAGCTAGAGAATATTATGCTAAGTGAAATAACTCAGAGAAAGACAAATACCATATGATCTCACTCATATGTGGAAGAAACAAAACAAATGAACAAAGAAAAATGAGACAAGCAAAAAAAACCTCAGACTCTTTTTTTTTTAATTTTTTTAATGTTTCTTTATTTTTGAGACAGAGAGAGACAGAGCATGAACGGGGGAGGGCCAGAGAGAGAGGGAGACACAGAATCTGAAGCAGGCTCCAGGCTCTGAGCTGCCAGCACAGAGCCCGACGCGGGGCTCGAACTCACGGACCGTGAGATCATGACCTGAGCCGAAGTCCGACGCTTAACCGACTGAGCCACCCAGGTGCCCCAAACCTCAGACTCTTAAATACAGAGAACAAGCTGATGGTTGCCACAGAGGAGGTGGGTGGGGGATGGGTGAAATAGGTGAAGGGGATTAAGAGTACAGTCATCTTGATGGGCACTGAGGAATGTGTAGAATTGTTTAATCACTATATTGTACACTATGTTGTAAGTAGGATTGTGGAGCTAATACAAAGAAAGCATCCATGTGAAATGAAGAGCTTCCCTGAAGGGTTCTTAGGAAGCTGGGGTTCCCTGACACTTATATGGCTTTGCTGTAACCTGACCATGGTCATTATAGAGATGTGCTCTCAGGGGCACCTAAGTTAGCTCGGAGGATCCAGGCATAAACAATCACACCAAAACACAGACATCTCCACATACACAGTCACCCACATACACACTATTTTCTCACACACATTGTCCCAGGTGATGGAGTCTAGTGAGAATTATTTTGAAAAATATAAAAATCACACATTCAGACAGATTGGTGATGGTGTTTCCATAGTACTTGTGCTCATTCTCTCGTAGAGCATTTGTTTATTGTGTTCTAGGTAGTTTTAGTTATGTACAGTAGATAGATAACTTATCAAGGGCAGAAATGTTTTATCCATTTTTTTAAGATCCCCTGGTAGAGCATCTGCCACGTAGTATGTTGCTTGTTTGGTTATTGTTTGTTAAAGGAAGGAAGGAAGGGAAAAATGAGTAAATGAAATGGAACCCTGGAGGAGCACCTCAGAACCAATTCTGCTTTGCCTTTTTGGGAAGCCTCAGCTGGCGAAAGAAGTGTGAAGGGCCAGTGTATCTCTGTTTTATTCCTTGAAAACAGGGAAGTGCTTTGAATAGATTTTTAAATGCCAGCAAAGATGTTACTAGAAAAACAAGAATGCTTTTTATGCAGGCTCAGCGGGTGATCCTCTCCTGATTCTAGGATAAATTTTTTCCAACTACACATGCATTTTGAAAGCACATTTTTCCTGGTGCTTGGCTCCCTGTGTGTTCTTTTATTCTACCCTGGCAAAGAAAGTTAAAGCATTATCTGGCAAGTTAGCAAAAGAGATCTTTTATGGAAGAGAATTTTGTTGTCAGTAGGTATGGTTTAGACTGCAGGGACTGAGGCTGTGAGGGAGCTCTCAGTTTGAAGCAAGCACTTTGTCACATGCTGGGCCTCTGTTCCTGGTTCCTTGTCTGTCTAAGAGCTCTGCCATCAGACTGCATTTCAGAGGCAGCTCTTACCTTTAATTCACGGGAAAGAAACAGATTCTCAGAACCAAGCCTGTGACCAGGACGAGTCCTGCATGCTTCTAGCCTCGGGTCAATATCATCTTCCCTGATATTTCTTCCATCTGGGATTCTCTTCTTCCTCTTCTCTTCCTCTACCCTAACCCTCCTTCAGGCCCCAGCCATTCCAGCTGATAGGATTTGCTGTGTTTTCTGAACTGTCTCCTTGTTATTTGTGCCATGAGGTGTCATTATTTTATTTGAGTTCATTTTATTTCCCAAGCATGTTGAGCAGAGGAACCAGATCTCCTACATCTTTGGATTTCTCCCAGCGAGGCAGTCACTTCTTTTTGATGGCATTATAAAACAAAAAACAAAAAACAAAAAACATTGAATAAATTAGCCTCGCAGTTAGAGCTCAGGGATTTTCAGAAAGCTGTTATGTGGACTGTTGTTTGGGGGGTTAAGGAAAGTAGTGAATATAGAGACAAAAGGAATAAAAAGGAAGGACATGCAAAATGTCAAAATATCACAAAATATCCAACCAGTAGAATCTTTCATTAATTTGCTTCCAGAAAACTCTTATTTAAACTGTGCACACACATATATGTGTACACATACATGTACACACATATTTACACACATGTACTTACACATATACACACATATGTTCATATACACATACCTAATTTATGCACATATCACAAATGTATATGCGGTAAACCCTCAGCGGAGTATCTTACCAGATTAGCTAGGTGTTACCATTTAGAGAGCAGGACATAGGCAAATAAATAAGCTTTGGTAGAGAAAGTAGGTCTAGACCAGTCCAGAGCCAGAGGCCTGGCCCAAAGAGGGCTGTCAGGACCCTGGAGCCTGAGGTGCCAGGTACCTGGGACAATTGGTCACAGGGAGGAGAGACAGGGAAGTAGTGCAGGTGATTGTGGGTGCTCGGGAAGGTGCGACCCAGGGAAGGTGCACAGAGCAGCTGCGCTCCAGCCTGGTCATTCCCTTGAGGTATGAAGAAAGGTTTCTGGAGCCCTACATGAAAGAATCTTTTACCTTTGCTCATTCGGTCTTGAAGACTGTGTTTGGCACACGCAGGAAAGCTCATAGACAAGGATTCTTTTCTCACCTTCTCTGGATTTTAGCTTTCTCATCTGTAAAATGGAATCTATGTTTATGTCTTCTGTACTTCATAGACTTCTTATGGCAAAGAAGGGTAATAAGGCCCCAGTGACCTTTCCATGACACTAGGTGACCCCGATGGGCTAAGCCTGTGGCAGATCAGACCTGTAGCCTCTTGTGTCTGAGTTTCATTTACTAGATCTGCACGTTTAAATTTCATTGTTTTCTCCGTAAGATACATATCAATACAGGTAATTGTGATGGCCAGCCAGAAATGGCTTGCTGACCCATCTCTGCTCTTTCGGTAGTTCACTTAGTTTACTTCGAGAACCTTTTGCACTTTACAAAACAGGTATTTGTTTGGACCTTGCCTGTTATTGTGAACACAGGACCAGACATACATGTGTTTTGTTTTCTAGGGAGATGTGCATCCAACAGGATGGGAGAATTCATCTCACAGTTGTTTACTTTGGGAAGGAAGAAATGAATGAGGTCAAAGGAATACTTGAAAACACTTCCAAGTAAGTACGATGTGAACTGTCATAAGAACTCAGAGTAACTGAGCTCAGAGACATACATCCAAGGATTGAACTTCTGCTTCAGTTTTGTTTTCTTTAACACTGTGGGTCAACTGGGGGATTGAATGTTTGCCAGCTGTGCACCCATCCTTCCCCGAGAGACCACCCCACCTGACGCTGGTCCCCGCTGTGCAGGGCATTAACTTTGACAATTGAGATAAACTTCCCTGAGCTGTAAGGATGGGGCCACAGGCTTCCTGGAGATTCTGCATGACTGGATGTTGTCTCAGCATTGCTGATCTGGGAACTTGATGTCACAGAGTGGGAATGAGGGATGCCATATGTGTGTAGCGAGCTCCAGCTGAGTGCTATCCGTGCTCCAGTTTCATCCACTTAGCAAATGGTCTCACCCTGTTGACTTTCATTCATTATGCATATTGAGAGATTAGGGGGAAGTCAGGAGTGATGGCTAGGACAGGATCATTGATTAAGCCTATTCAGCTGAACAGAAATTA
The DNA here is from genome assembly GCF_016509475.1 of Prionailurus bengalensis. Lineage (NCBI taxonomy): Eukaryota > Metazoa > Chordata > Mammalia > Carnivora > Felidae > Prionailurus > Prionailurus bengalensis. The sequence goes on along the minus strand of NC_057344.1, from coordinate 39,405,114 downwards.
TCTAACACAAAACTTTAGACTTAGGCTTGTATTTTTGTACTTCACTGATCAATTGTATGGGAGAATAAATGAAAGCATCCCAGATGGACTTTTTGCCTACCCAAATAAATGGACAAGTATTTAATAAATATCTCGGGCATTTTCTACTAGTGAGGAGGCCAGAATGGTACAGCCACACTCCCTTCTGGTTTGCTGTGGAGGACTGCAGACCTCACTTGAGCAATCAGGTGGGTGGTTTCTCCATAAGTGAAGCTTGGAGGGTGGTCAGCAGTACTCAGAAGCAGAAATAGTCTGAAGAACTCCATATGGTCTAAATATAAACAGAGCCCCCTGTTTTGAGTTTCTGGTAAATGGGAAGAGGATGATAGTCCACAGATAAGATAACAAGATTGAGAGCACTTTTTGTATTTATTTTCGTACTTTGTTACTAATTTTGTATTAATGGGCACAAGATCAGAATGCTAATTATAATAACTCAAATGTTCTAAAGCAGTCCACTGGTCAAATTTCGTCCATCTCTTGTTTCTGTAAATAAAGTTGTATTGCAATGCAGGCATGCTTCTTTGTTTACATATTATTTATGTCTGTTTTTGTGCTATAACCGCGGAGTTGAGTAGTTGTGACAGAAACAGTATGACTTGCAAAGCCTAAACTCTTACTCTCCACTCCCTTATAGAAAAAGTTTGCTGACCTCTGTTCTAAAGCAGTATGGAATTCAGAGTTTGAAACCAGTAACAGCTTAAAAGCTAGGCCCCTGTGGAAGGGCGATCAAAGAGAGTAGAATAACTGATTATCCGACATGTAAGTAAAATAGAAATCTCTCGACTCCAATGTATTTCAGTATCCTTTTCATCTCTGCTTCAGAATGAGGTGCATGGATTATTAGAATTCACGTCCTCTGCCTAGTGGATAGGTTTTAACATCTCTGGAAGTATCCATTCCTGGGCATGGATCTTTTTTTTTTTTTTTTTTTTTTTCAAGTTTCCCAGTTGCTTCTAACACATAGCCAGGATTGAGAGTCATTGTTTGAGAAAGCGGTGGGCCACCCCAGGGGTTGCCCAGGAGAGGCCTTAATTGCAGCCAGCTGTCCCAGTCCAAGGTATTTTTAAGTAGTTATCCAGGTGACTGTAAAGTGCAGTCAAAACTGGGTCTGTCACCTTCTGAGCACATTAAAGGACATTTGCTGATTAGTATAACAAAATTGACATAAATCTGATGGATAAGTGGAAGGCCAGTTTTGATGTTGTTATGGGAGATACCCTTTCTAGTGACTGGAATGCTTAATGACTCTTATTATTAAGGCGTTCTTCTCTCTATCAAATTACCTGGCAAGCTGAATACTTGGTCAGAAGGTTGCTTGGTGAGCAAAGAATGAATAGAATCTGAACAAGAAAAGTAGAGTCATTTCAGTGGTAGGGACGGTTTACTTAAAGTTTTGGAAAATTCCTAGTGAGTAATCTATCCATAACTGAGAACTTTGTGCTAGAGACTGAGTCCGTCAGTGCTTTAAAGCCGTGCTATGGAAACTCTAGAGAAATTAATTGGAACCCTATTTTTCTGTGTTGATGTTCTCATTGTGCTAACTGGGGATATCTGCAAGGTTGATGTGGCGGGTCCTACCCCCTCCCGGTGTTGCTTTCATCAGACAACCTCCCATAGGATGCCCCACCCTCCGCAGCCAGCTTGAGTTGACTTTAACAGGGCAGCACCACCACACCGCCTTCCAGATCACTCTCCCTAATCACCTATTGCCCGAGCCTCCTACCCAAACTGGCTTTAATTTCTAACCTTGTCTTGACGACTTATTGTCCCCATCCAAACTGGGAGGCGTGGTTCGCCCCTTCGTCCTGGTTCCCATTATTGTCTTCTACTTGGAATTCTCTCCATCCTCCTTTCTATGCACTCAGACCCCTACCCTTTTATCCCCACCCCACCCCTGAGTGCCCACTTCTAGAGCTCTTCCTGACCAGTCCTCTCTCTGAACTCAGACTACACTCCCTGTCAGCATCTCTTCTGTTTGGCACTTGGCATATGATTTGGGTATTCACATTTCTTTCTTTTGTCCTAACTATAGACTATCAGCTGCTTAGTAAGTAGTACCATATGTACCATATCACGTGGCTCTTTGTAACTCTGGCACCTAACATGGAGTCATAGTCAGAAAACATTCAGTGTTTGTTCATCAAGAGAAGGGCAATGCCAGGTACACAGTATATTTGTATTCTTAGTAAACTATATGAAAGCTTGTATAATAAGCCCTATTTAGATGTAATTTTTATCATTCTTTTAAGATGGTAAAATGCATCTTATATTTGAATAATAATAACCATTATTATTTACATGAATTATTTAATATTCACAGCAACCTTATGACACAGATGCTGTCATTAGCCCCATTTCATAGAAGAAGAAACTGAGGCTTGGAGAGGTCATTCCTCAGGCTACCATCCCCACCACATGGGAGAGCCAGGATCTGAATCTCATCCATTAACTACTGGCTTAACATTGCACCAAATTTTTACTCCAGTTTATTTCCTTCTGAAACCCACAATTGTCAACTGAAAATAATAAGAGTTGAAATCAGCCTAAATGATATTTTACTTCATTAGGATACCAGCATTGTGATTAAACTGTTCTAAATGCAGCTAAATGTATATATATATTTAGAATATCTTTTAAAAATCTAGTTCGACTCATGTCATGTTTGTACTCTGTCTCTAGATTTATGCTTACTTGGTTGAGCTTTACATTTCCATTGATGGCTGTAGATCAGTGTTTTGGAAACTGCAATTTGTGATTCATTAGAGGGTTGTGAAAAAGCTTTAGTGGGTTATGTCCAGTGTTTTTAAAACATTGCAATAGAATAGGATAAAAATATCAAAGTGCATTACAAGAAGTAAGGATAAATATTGTTTTAGAACACTATAAAGTGTGTGTGTGTGTGTGTGTGTGTGTGTCTACTGTGTCATGATGTATAACATACTCCTTTGTAAGGGTTGTAGTCAAAATATTAGCAGCTTTTAAAAAGCTACTTCCATAGATAACAGTACAAATCAGTTTCTCAATATCTGATTCTTTTTCCATAGAGTTTTCCATCTTAAGTTGCAGTTAATCTCAGATTAAAGCCTAGCTTAATTTTTCTCAAATAGAAATGTGCTTTGGGAATAACCTGGGGTGCTTTTTAAAACACAGATTCCTGAGATCCAGCTTCAGAAGTTTTGAGTCAGTAGGCCTGAGATGAAGAAGCTTGGTAATGAACACTTGGCAATGAACAACCCCACATGTGATGCTGATTTGGGTGGCCCATGGCCCACACTTTGCTGGCCTAGGTAGACATTTGCTTGGAGCTGTGTATTAGGAAATTAAAAAAAAAAACTGGCATGAGTTAACATTTTCTACATTGTAACTTCATCTTTGTCCAATCATAAGGATACAAAGGCATCTCTCAGAGGTATTATCTCTGAGATCAAAGTACTAGAAATGAGACACTGCCCTGTCATTGCAAGTATGTGACATAAAAGAGGGTTTTTTTTTTCCTGTGTGTTGTCAGGGACCTGCCTTACTATGGTGTGTGTCATCATTTCGTGCCTCTTTGAAAAGGTTTGTTTGACACATCCCCTCAAGGATGTGATTTTTATCAGGACATCCCAGAAGAAAATTGGGGAGAAAGGTTTTATTCTTTATAAATAATTAATTCTTTATAAATAAATAAATTCTTTATTTCTTTTCATTTGTTTCTTAAATTTGCGCAGAATTGTTGCTTTGCTTTAATTTTTCCCTAAGGAATTTTAAGATACTATATCATTTGCTAAAATAAAAAAAAACAACACAGCAAATACTTCCCAAGAAGATAAGGAGTCTTGAACCCTGGGAAGCACCTCACATATTAAGGCAGCATCTCAGGCCTGTGGCCATTCCATTCCTGGCATTTGCAAGAGGGTCTAAGTATGATTCTTCTTGGTACATATTCTGCTCTTTTTGGAGATGTGCCTGTATTAGGTGTTCTAAATTGTTCTTTGGGGGATTTGAACATAGCATATAGAGTATATTATTGTAATAATGTTAAATTTCCTGAGTGTGATTATTATATTGTTATAATGTTATAAAGGAGAGTGGCCTTGTTCTTGGGAGATACTTCTCTTCAAGGGTAAAGTTGTCACCATATCTGCAACTAACCCTCAAATCGTTCAAAGCAGGTAGGCAGGCAGGAAGGCAGGCAGGATGTTAACACTTGGTAAACCTAGGTGAAAGATATGTGGATACTTATATATTATTGTTATATTTGTGAAGGTTTGAAATTTTTTCAAATAAAAATGGTAGGAAAATATATTATGAAAAAAAATTAAATGATATTGTTTATAAAATGAAATATAATTCAACAGTTAAATAAAGGTGATGTCACCAAAAATGGTAGAATAAAAACTTGTGCAAATGCTTTTCATAAAGCAATGAGAAAATGGCTAAAAATGGTCAGAATCAACTTTTTAAGAACTCTAGAAATTAAAAAAAACTTGCAATAATCTGGAAAATGTTTATCCAAGAAAAATGACTGAATTTTGTGCAGCTTTAATTTGCCTTATTCCCACCTTCTCCTTGGCTCTTTGGTAGCCTTGAAATCCAATAACTCACAAGCACAGCAAGAACCACAGCCTGGCAGCCACCAGGGGCCACAATGGGACAGGAGCTCCTTTAAAGCATCATTCCCAGAGAAATGTCATGATCCGACCTGTCTGGAATTCTCTGGAAGTCTCTATTCACAAGGTTGTCTTTATTTGACCTGATTCAGAGCTCTCCCAGTGGAAAAAAAGCCTTTCCTCCAAAACACAATTATAGGAAGTCTGTAATTTTGTGGCTGCCTGAGGTGTGGTAGATAAGAGTTTAGGCAAACAACAGATTAACCAAAAAGCGTAAAAGGTGAGGCTGAGGAGTGAGATCTCCACTGGGGCTTTGAAAAGCTCAAATATATTCCTGGGGATCTAGAAGGCCATGCACACATCTAGGGCTCTGCTCATACTTAGGAAAGATGTGAGCAGGCCCTAACCTTTCACCTCTGGTGGACCTTGAGACTTTGTGCAAGAAGCACACAAAGGCAAAGATAAGCTGTCAACTACCTAGTTGAATGTTGATAGCATGCCCCAACATGTACACAAAATCCATTGGCAAATATTTGGAGACTTATTGGTTCTAGGCATTTAAAGAAATCTCTCTCTAGTCATTAGCTTACCACTAAGTGGTCACACACAACAAAGAATGCAGACTTTACGGAATTAGTTCAGGAAAGTCACTAAACAAGTAACAACAACAGAGAACAACAGCAACAAACCCTGAGAAAGGAGTTGATTCTGATTTCCAGGGTTACATTATTTAAAATGTTAAGTTTTAAACAAAAAATTATGAGGTATGCAAAGAAACAAAAAGTATGGCTCATGCACAGGAAAAAAAAATCAATTATTAGAAATTGTCCCTGAAGAAGCCCAGGTGTTGGACTTACTGGACAAAGACTTTAAAACATCTGTATTAAATATGTTCAAAGAATTAAAAGAAACCATGTTTAAAGAACTAATGATAACTATGAGAACCAAGTCATTCCAATTAGAACTATGTCTTACCAAATAGAAATAGAACTTCTAAAGAAGAACCAAATAGAAATTCTGGAATTGATAAAGTACAATAACTAAAATGAAAAATTCACTAAGGGGTGCTGAGCATGTTTTGAACAGGCAGAAGAAAGAATCTGTGGACTTTAAGATAGGTCAATTGATATGCTTAGGTTTGAGAAACAAAAATAAAAAAGAATGAAGACTTATAAGATACCATCAAGCATGCCAAAATAGACATAGTGGGAGTCCCAGAGGAGAGGAGAGAGATAAAGAGGCAGAAAAAATATTTGGAGAAATAATGGTCCCAAACTTCCCAAATTTAATGAAAAACATGAATCTATACATTTAAAAAGCTCAAAAACTCCAAATAGGAAAATTCAAAGAAACACACAGTAAATATATCATAAGCAAACAGTTGAAAGACAAAGACAAAGAGAGAGAGAGAGAATCTTGTAAGTGGCAAGAGTGAAGCACTAATTGGTTCCAAGGAATTCTTAATAAGAGCAATGGCTGATCTCTTGTCAGAAACAATGGAGGCCAGACAGTGGGATGGCATATTCAAAGTGCTGGAATAAAAACACTCAACCAAGAATTCTATATTCAGCAGAACCATTCATCAGAAATGAAGGGGAAATTAAGACATCCTCAGATAAACAAGAACTAGAGACTTCATCACTAGCAAACCTGCCCTACAAGAAATATGAAAAGGAGTCCTTAGGACTGAAATGAAAGGACACTAGACAAACTCGAATCCTTGTGAAGAAATAAAGACTTCCAGTAAAAGTAACTACATAGGGAAATACAATACAGTATTGTATAAATGTATTTTTTTGTTTATAACTCTTTTCTCCTATCTGATTTAAAAGTTAACTGCATAAAGAAGGATCATCTACCTGTATTAGATAGACACAGTACGTAAAGATGTCATTTTAATACAACACCAAGGAGGGGAGAGGGAATGGAGGACCATGTTTTGTATGCTGTCAAAATTAAGTATTTCTTCAGAAAGAAAATCTGACTAGACTTAGAACATGTAAATGGATTTAAATAGGAATCAGAAAACTTTCCCTAAAGAAAAGGCCAGGCCCAGATGTCTTCACTGCTGATTTCTACCAGTCATTAAAGAACAAATTAATACCAATGCTTCACAGACTTTCAGAATTTACAAGGGAGAACACTTCCCAACTCATTCTATGAGGTCTATGATACCTTAAACAAGTAAAGACATCATAAGAGAAGAAAACTGCAGACCAATATCCCTTATAAATATAGGGTGCCGAAATCCTCACAAAATACTAGCAAACTGTATCCAACATATAAAAAGGATTATACACCATGATTAAGTGAAATTTATCCCAAGAATGCAGGGTTGACTCAACATACAAGAATCAATCAATGTAATACACTAAACTGCATGGCCATCTCTATACACACAGAAAAAGCATTTGAAAAAACAGCGATTTACTTATTCTGGATATTTCATATAATGGAATCCTATAATATATGACCTTTTGTGTCTGGCTTCTTAACAATGGTGTTTTCAAGGTTCATCCACACTGTAGCATGTGTCAGTAATTCACTACTTTTTATGTTATTATTTTTGATGCTATTGTAAATGTGATTAATTTCTCTTTCATTGTATATAAAAACACAAACTGATTTTATGTTATTTTGTATTGTGAAACATTACTGAATTCATTAGTTCTAACAGTTTTTTTGGTGACGTGGTTAGGATTTTTTTTTAGTGTTTGCTTATTTTTGAGAGAGAGAGAGAGAGTGAGAGAGAGAGAGAAAGTGGATGCGGGAGGGGCAGAGAGTGAGAGAGACACAGAATCCAAAGCAGGGTCCAGGCTCCAAGCTGTCAGCACAGAGCCCAATACGGGACTCGAACTCATGAACCATGAGATCACAACCCGAGCTGAAGTCAGAGGTTTAACTGACTGAGCCACCCGGGCACGCCTTTGGTTAGTGTTTTTATGTGTAAGATCATGTTGTCTACAAACAGAGATAATTTTACTCCTTTCTTTCTGATTTGGATGCCTTTAATTTCTTTCCCTTGACAAGTTGCTAGGGCTAACATTTCTATACTATGTTGAGTAAGAGTGGTCTTGTTCCTGATCTTAGAGGAAAGGCTTTTAACTTGTCACTGTTGAGTATAGTGTTAGTTGTAGGTGTGTCATATATGGCCTTTATTATGCTGAGGTATGTTCCTTCTGTACCTAATTTGTTCAGAGTTTCAACATCATCATGAAATGATGTTGAATTTTGTTAAATGTTTTTTTCTGCATCTGTTGAAATGATTAGATGATTTTTATCCTTCATTCTGTTAATGTAGTATATCATGTTTATTAATTTGCACGTGTTGAACCATCCTTGCATCCCAGGGATGCATCCCACTTGCTCATTATGTATCATCCTTTTAATGTATTGAATCTGGTTTTCCAATATTTTATTTGAGAATTTTTGCATCTGTGTTCATCAGGGATATTGGCCTGTAATTTTCTTTTCATGTCATGCCCTTGTCTGGCTTCAGTATTAGAGTAATGCTGGACTTATAAAATGAGTTTGGAACTTTTCCTTCCTCTGCAATATTTTGGGAGAGTTTGAGAAGGATTGGTATTAATTCATCTTTAGATGTTTGGTAGTATTTACTCATGAAGCCATCTGGTCCTGAGGCTTTTATTTGTTGGAGATGTTTGATTACTGATTCAGTCTCCTTGCTTATTATTGGTCTGTTCAGATATTCTATTACTTTATGATTCATTCTTGGTAAGTTGTATGTTTCTAGGAATTTATCTATTTCTTCTAAGTTACCTAATTTGTTTGCATATAATTATTCACAGTAGTCTCATGATATTTTGTTTTTCTGTGGTATTAGTTGTAATGTCTCCTCTTTTGTTTATTAATTTGAGTAATGTCTCTTAAATCTTTCCTAGGTAGTCTAGCTAAATGTTTGTCCATTTTGTTTATCTTTTCAAAAGAAATTTGCTAAAATGGAGTTGTATCAGCTGACTTGTATAAACTTAGAATCTAGAAAAAATTTAGAAAAGCTGCCCGAGAGTATGTTTAGTTTTAAATTCTTGACCATATTTGAATGTTTTCATTAAGTAGAACTCATAAGCAATTTCAATATTTAGAGCTGTTAGATTTAAATTTTAAGTTATACATTGAATATAATACTAGTTTTTGTGTAAATTTTTAAAGTATTTTTTAATGAAGGGCTATTGTGGGAAGTGCCACATTAAGAGAATTTTCTTGTAATGGTGGGAAGAAGTCTGTATGAGAGTAAATCATATTAGGCAACAAGATCTTTTATCATTTTCAATCCAGCAATTCTGGGAAATGTAAGTCAATTAGAGAAATTAAATCTCCAGTAGAAACAGTAGCTTTCTGAGGTCATTGTAACCTCTAAAAGAATGATTGTATATAACTTGGAGGAGTCCCTGTGCACCAAACTTATTCTATAAAAGAAGAGAATTGAATGAGAGACTTGAGAGTTTCATCAGTCAATAATACAATTCAAGAAGAAAAGAAGAAAGAATAATTGTGAGTAATCATGTGGCCTTTCGGAACTGCATATTCTGATTCTTAGTAGGAAATTACATGGCATAGAATTTAGTGCCCTCACTCTACCATGAAAGATGCCCATTTTTCTTACCAGGCCATTACTTTGTGTGTACCACTAAATACTACATTTCCTTGTATGGATAAATTAAATATTTCAAACCAAATTGTATCTTATTTTTCTCAGCTCTCTTTGTTATTTACATATTTTTCATCTTTCTAAAAGGATGGGTTTGTGCCTGTCCTTTGGAATCTGTTGGTTGGAAACTCTTTCTGATGACGTGTGGGGGCTAAAGCAGGACCCACCTGAGGGAAGAAGGAGGAATCTGGGCAGTGCCCTCCAACAGTGACAGGTCTGAGATATACCTAAGCTTTTCCCATGGATTCATCCCTTAATTTATCTGATGCTTCTTGATCACCCACTATGTCCCTACCTCTGTGTGCCACTTACTGCATACTGCCAGATCATCTCGGAAGGTGTAAAAAAAAATGCATTCCCTGCCCGCCAAGAACTTAGAGTGGTGAGGTCATCAAGTATGTGTCTATATAGGCAAAGGCACAAGAAGGCACCGGGCACAGGACAGATGGAGAACTGGGCAAAGTGCATGGGAGCCCAGAGAGGGCACTTCAGTTTGCAGCAAGGCATAAGAGGTAGTGACACTTGACTCAGGTTGTGAAAACTGAGTGGGGTTTTCTCTGGAGTGGATGGAAGAAGTGTATTCCAGAGGCAGGAGGCCCCAGCCATGGTACACCATCAGTGACCATTTTCTGGCTGCTCACTGTGGGGTGGGGGGTTGTGGACAGAGGACAAAACAGGGTCCTTGCCTGTGCACTTCTGTGTTCTGCGTTTTTGGGTTATAGTCTCATGGCTGTGTTGTGCACATTCCCAAACCCACTGCTAGACCCCATTGGGGTGAATCAGTGTTTTGTGTTGAAATGTGTCCTTGCTTTTGCATGGCCTCACTGCCTCTTAATAATACACTATTTCATACACTGTTGAGCAGGAGTACTCTGGCCTAGTGAGCAAGTCCCCCCCCCCCCCCCCCGAGTAAAGATAAGGGATGCATTGAAGGAGGGGCCTGGTTATCTCGCAGAAGCCAATTTCTCTTCATCTCGTTGTGCTCTGTGTTCTGGAGCTGGTGCTGATGAGTTTGAGATGAGAAGAGGGTGTCCGCTTCCAGGCCCAGAGGTTTGACAATGTGTTAATCTCTCTGTTCTGGAAAAGTGGGAAAGTGAAGCTGTTCTGATTCTTTTTCTGGTGTTTCCAGTTCAGCCCCCTTTGTTATTAGAGAATTTCTTTGTTAATTATCAGAGGCCCTTCTTGACAGCAAGAGGAGAGCAAAGGGTTCCTCCAGACATTGGGCAATTATAAGTATTTTGGATGAGTGATCAGGAGGAAGGACCGTACTATTACCCAGCTCCAGACAGACTCATAGCTGAGCTCAGTAACCTGGCAGCCATGCTGGGAACCACAGATGGATGACAGTTAGCCCTGGGCCTTCTCCAATACCCATGACTGGCTGATGGTGCCTCCCAGGCCACAGATGACTCTGTCCCATGCTGCCTCCTTGTGCACTCATGTCCAGCTCCCTGGTTCAGGCCTTCAGTGCAGAGCCAACACTGTTGGCTGACAGTACTGAGTACTGAGGCTGACAGTAACAACGCTGTTGGTCAGTGCTGGTCATGGTGGATGAGGCAGCCAGGCAGAGGTGGGTGGGGCAGGGTTCTTTGCGGAGATGAGGGTTCAGGGAAGCAGAGGTTGCTGGTACCATGTGGGTACCTGCCCACATCGAGCATAGGGGCTGCTGTGTGGACAGTGAGTGGACAGAGCCGAGTGCCATGCCCTGCAGCTTTCTGCATGGCCTGTAGACACACTGAGAGTGGCTTTGGAGTGCATTTTCAGATTGGGTAGTGCTGTGGACATAATGTGGATCATCTCATCCTTGTAGAGAGGTTGAATGAAGAGAAAGGAAGCAGATTGTCTTTTACATTAGGGCCATATGGAGGGTCCCTTGGCATCAGTTTTCCTGAATTCTTTCTCTAGAGGAAGCACATTGAAGCATAGAAACTGATGTTTTAAGACTTTTCAAAAAAGTTCTTCCAAACAAAGGTCATTTCAAACACTAGGCCCAGTGTTCTCCCCACCCCTTTTCCTAGTGGCTGTGAGTGACAGACAAGCTCCCAACCCCCATCTTCCTCCCTCCTCTGCCCTCTGCTGCAGCACAGCAGCTGGAAGCAGGGTTTGGGAAATTTGGAGGCAGAACAAACTAGTTTAAGTTACATATTGGGTAAGTGCATACTTCAAATTACCACTTTCTCCTTGAAATTTGTGGCACTCATCTGTCTCTACCATTCACTCAGTCCTGTCATGTAGTTAATGCGGTTACCTCTGTTTCTAATGCTGCTTTGTGTTCCTTTTTTTTTCTAAGATTTTATTTTTTTTAATCTCTACACCCAGCGTGGGGCTCCGACTCACAACCCCAAGATCAAGAGTCACACACTCCACTGACTGAGCCAGCTAGGTACCCCTGCCATGTGTTCTTATTTAAGTATTCAACGTGACTTAACTTTTGTAAAAATTTGAGATATATATATATATATATATATATATATATACACACACAATGGATGCTGTTCAAGTAGGAAAGTCAGCAGTTCCTTTAACACAACATGTTAAGAGCAGCATTTCTCTTCCTTTGGTGAAAGTTGCTTGCTGTTGTTCAAATATAAAGCATTTTTATACTTGAACTCTCTAATGATAGATCCTGGAAAACCTCCTGGAGGAGGTACCTGAATTATGAGTCAGAAACAAGCTGAATAAGGAAGGCTCTGCTCAAGGACATGCCAGTCCTCCATGCTCTGCCAATTAGCTAACAGATATCCCTGCAGTCTGGGAGGATCCCAAACAGTATGAGCCTTGAGACAAATCAAGAAAAAGACCCACTACTGGCTGTTAGAAAAAAGATGAGCCCCTGGGTGTGGATAAGTCCTATGAGAACTGGCAGGAGACTCCCTTAGAGGAAGAGGGAAAAATGTAGGCACCTCCCCAGGGTAAAACTTTCCTGAAAACCTCCTACTTAGGGCAGAAGGAAGTGGGTTGAGCTTGCCTTACAGGAGCTGGGCTATAGAAAGCTCCAGGAGATGTGAGCAGGACTTCAGGGGCCTCACTCCACCTCCACGTCTTTGCAACAAGTAGGTGGCACTGTCCTAGCTAGGGCCAGGATAGGTCCTGAAGAGGCTTTGGAGCATAACGTCAGTGCTACTCACAGAAAATATGAACTGGGGCCATCTACCGGGAGAATCCCTCCAAAGGTAGAGCGGTGCTGAACTGAAGGCAGAATCTCAGGAAAACAGAATTTTAGAGTGGAAAGGACCCTCTGGGCTCTGTAACCATCAAGTCACAATGAGGAAACTAAGGCAAAAGAAGTAAAATGACTTCCCCCAAATAGATTAGAGGCAGAGCTAGGATTAGAGTCATTCCTCTGTTCACACCTTTAATCACAAACATATGTGGAGCCCCTATTGGGGGCGGGTACGGTTCTAGGCCCTGGATCCAGGTTTACTGACTCAGACACCAGTGCTCTTCCAGTCACCAGGCCTCCTGCCTTGATCTAAATCTGAAAAGTGTGTCTGGCTTTGGACTTAGGTGAAGTTGGGCCCACAGATTCCAGAGATAAAAAACCAAGCTCACTCCCAGATCTGAAAGAAGATGATAAGGAAGGAGTAGCACGACTAGTTCTACTGATTAAATTACCAGATACAAGTACAACTTAGCATTGGAAAAGTTTCTGATTCTATATTTGTGTTGACCTTTACCCTAGATGGTTACTTGGAATACAAACTTTAAAATGGAAATTTTTTTTTGTATTTGTTTTGAATACATCAAGATTAGAGACAAGTGGGGCACCTGGGAGGCTCAGTTTGTTGAGCATCCAACTCTTGATTTTGGCTCAGGTCATGATCCCAGGGTTGTGGGATCAAGCCCTGTATCAGGCTATGCACTGAGCATGGAGCCTGCTTGGGATTCTCTCTTGCTCTCCCAATGTCCCTCTCCCCTCTCTCTTTCGCAAAAAAAAAAAAAAAAAAAAAAAGTGATTAGGGAGAAGTTAGGAATGGGTAGAGGGAAGAGTCAGGCTGTGGAAGGAGAGGAACCATTATGAAAAGAAGGCCCGTGTGAGCAGGAAAAGGGAGATTTGCCGAATGCCAGGCCCCTGCACACACAGGGTTAGGACTCAAAGTAGTTCTCTAGTTCTATCTGGCAGAAGACAATCCCTGTCCCTCTAGGTACAACATGAGTTCCTGGAATTTCTGCTTAAGACATTCCCCATTTCAGGAGCACCTGAGTGGCTCAGTCGGTTGAGCATCCGTCCAACTTTGGTTCAGGTCATGATCTCGCGGTTCGTGAGTTAGAGCCCCGTGTTAGGCTCTGTGCTGAAAGCTCAGAGCCTGGAGCCTGCTTCGGATTCTGTGTCTCCCTCTCTCTCTGACCCTCCCCTGCTCACACTCTGTCTTTCTCTAGCTCTCAAAAATGAATAAACGTTAAAAAAAATTAAAAAAAAGACATGCCCCATTTCAGAAGCTTCTGATGTCCTTGGGAAAGAACAGCCAAGTGAAGAAATGTCTTGGCTTTACTACCACAGGCCTGGGAATCCTCACCTGTGCTAATGATAGCAATTGCTCATGTTTACATACTGCTTTAGACTCTTGGCAGTGTTTATCTAACTAATCACTCTGTGAGATAGTTAAGGTGGGTGTTATTATTCCCATTTTGCAGATGAGGCAACTGCCCTTCCAGGAAATTAATGGGTTTGCCTAGATCACAGAATTAATCTATAGGAGAGCCAGGGTTGGGACAGCCCTGGTGATCTGAATCCAAGTCTGTAATTTTCCCTACCATGCTCTCTTGCTTTACCTAAAGGTGGGGAAGGAGTCCAGGTTTAACCTATTTGGAGATAGATCCACATCAAGACCATCATGCCTGGTCTCTGGAGTTGCATACAGATGGTAGGTGGGGCCATTCCAATGTGATTTTATTTCTTTGGCCCAGTGGTTTCATTAGGTGGTTCAGGAAGCATGGAGATTGCCCTGGGTTCTGTTGACCTAGTCTCCACTTGTTCAAGTTTTCTTTATCACAAAGAATATCCATTAGCCATAACAGTACAGTTTTCATAATGGGGAAATTGCTAGAGAAAGAAAACAGAAGTTACAACTTCACTAAGTGTTCTTGGTACCTTTAATCTCAGTGAGTTTCCAGTGAGTCTTGGTCATTCTGTATCTTCTTGGGTAGTCTCTGTGCCTGCAGGGTTACAAAATATAGGTGGCAAAATGTGGGTGGGCCCTGGTCACGTGTTTTCCGAGGGGGTTCTGTCTGCCTGGTGCATGAGCGCATGAGTGACTGTGTCTGGTCTTCCCTTTTAGAGCTGCCAACTTCAGGAACTTTACCTTCATCCAACTGAATGGAGAGTTTTCTCGAGGAAAGGGACTTGATGTTGGAGCCCGTTTCTGGAAAGGAAGCAACGTCCTTCTCTTTTTCTGTGACGTTGATATCTACTTCACCTCCGAATTCCTCAATACATGCAGGCTGAACACACAGCCAGGTATGGGGATCTGGAGTTGGCTCTTCCCTTTCTCTCCCCCAGGGTGGCCTTCAGCTCTGTCACACACTCATTCTCTTCATGGTTCCCTCTGATGTCCTGCTTCTGAATTGGCCCGATTTTACCCAATGACCAAGAAAAAGCAAAATCATCTGGTTTAATTTCTTCTTTATGTCATGGTGTGGGCCTGTCAGCTGCCGTAATTCTGGGACTCTTTGGCCTAGGTTCAAGTCTAAAACTCATTTACCATTTTCAGCTAAGAGGTTGGCCTGAGTGAACACCCACGGGAGAAAGTGCTGGGGGTTTGGGGGGACATGGACTGGAAAGCCGCCTGACACTAAAGGGAAAGGCATAGCTGTGGGCAGTTCCCAAGGGAGCAAGGGCTCTGAGTGGGAAGAACCCACAATATGAAAATGATTTTCATAGAGTTTGACTCATAGCAAGAGCTGATATTCAGCTGATAACTACTGTTAAAATATTGAAACTCTTCTGTGGAAACTGGTAAAGAGCAAGTGCTTGGGGTCCCTATATCTACTCCTGCTGCCTAAAGTCACCGTGACCCCTCTGGCAACCCTTTAGACTTCCCACAGACCAGCAATTAAAGGGTTAATGTCTGGAAGGGCAGGGAGTATCAGAACTCTTTCACACTCACTCCTGTTGGTTGATACCCAGTGCCACAGCCACCAACTGTCAGTATTTTGGGGTTTTTTTTGTTTGCTTCTATTTTTTATTTTAGAGAGAGGGAGTGAGCCGAGCACATGTGTAAGCAGGGGAGAGACAGAGAGGGAGAGAGAGGTCCCAAGCAGTCTCCACACTCAGTGCAGAGCCCAACATGGGGCTTGATCCCACAACCCGGGATCATGACCTGAGCTGAAATCAAGAGTTGGATGCTCAACTGATTTAGCCACCCAGGCACCCAAGGACTGTCAGTATTTTGAATACCACTTCTTTGCTAGGAGGTCAGAGATATTTGAGAGTCTGTCCCTCTGATCTACCTGTGCAGAACTCCTAAGATCTGTTTTAGGGTTCAGTGATAAGAAAAGGAAAAGTGGATGCAAATATCTGGGACATTTCAGAGGACTGAATATAAGTGTACTAACCTAATAGTGTTGTCTGTTGCTTTAAGTGAATGTTTGTTTTCTGGTTTGCAGGGAAGAAGGTATTTTATCCAGTCCTTTTTAGTCAGTACAATCCTGGCATAATATATGGCCATCATGATGCGGTCCCTCCCCTAGAACAGCAGCTGGTGAGTAATTACCCTGCAGGTGCCTTTGTGTGGCTCTGTTTCATGTCTTTCATTACCAGGGGCACCTGACCATGAGTAAAGGTGAGTGGAAATCTGTGGACTGATTCCCATAGTAATTTTTAAGTTTGTCAGACGTTCTGGCCTTTGCTCCCAGCGCCTTGTTGATTAAAAGTGCTTGCAATATTTAAAAGTGGAAAATAAATAGGAACAGTACCTTACAGAAAGGTAATTTCACACCTTCATAGTTTTCTTATATCATTTTTGGAAACTATTATTACTGCATTATGGATGCAACAAGCACATTTTCTCTTTATTATTACAAACTATATGAGGTAAGAAGGGTGAGATTTATGGTCCCATTTGACAGATGGAAAAGAGAAGTCAGAAAGGGTGGCTCACCCCAGGTCACACAGTGAGTGAGTCAGTGGGGGCATAAGGACAGATCCAGGGCTCTTCCCATCACACTATCATTGTCACAAACCACAGGGCCTTGGGTCCAGGGTAGCAGCAGAGGCATCACCAGCAAGGTAGCTTTTTTTTTTTTAATGTTTATTTATTTTTAAGAGAGAGAGAGAGAGAAAGAGGAAGAGGGACAGAGAGAGAGAGGGAGACACAGAATCTGAAGCAGGCTCCAGGCTCTGAGCTGTCAGCACAGAGCCCGATGCGGGGCTTGAACTCATGAACTACGAGATCATGACCTGAACTGAAGTCAGACACTTAACTGACTGAGCCACCCAGGTGCCCCACAAGGTGGTTTCTAAAGGAACGTTGGAGGGACTTCTCTGCTAAGGTCTTGGCTGCACAGATGATAGATAGTGGAGCCACACAGCCACCAAGAATCTCTGTACACCGAGTGGTCTTGGTGGTGGTGGTGTTGGCAGTTAGTCCATTCAGCAGAAAAGCTGTGCAGGCAGGAGGAAGATGACCCCAGAAGAGGGTCTCTGTCATGCACATAGGCATACCCTATGCCCTTCTGAGACAAAATTCCTCAGGATTATTGTCATCTCAAGCGTGAACTGTTACCTTTTCCTGCAGAGAGATCAGCTGAGTTTGTCTACAGCTGTTTCCAGCTCGGGCTGAATATCGGGGGCATCTGACCTGGGGCTGTCTCTTGTTCATCGCTTTGAGTAGCTCTGTCTCCTCTTGAGGCAAAGCCATTGCTTCTGTGCAATGGGAGAGTAATCAGTTTTCATTGGAAGTTCTTTGAAATTCTTGTGGAGGACTGATTCTGTCTTTAAGCTTCCAGAAATAGCAAAATCTGTTCATTCTCCTGTTAATCCTCTGATTAACCTCTGGCATCTCATTTAGGATCTTTTCCAGAAGGTTTCAGCCTGGTCCCCTGAGGTTGGACGAGGTTTGCTCCTCACCAATCCTAGCATGGTTTCCCTTTGGGCCCAAGCTGGTAATGGTAATGACCAAGTATGGTAATGAGTTCTCTCTCCCCTCAGTGAAATTCTAATACCACAGATATATACTGAATATCTGTTTATGTATCTGTAATTTATATACACAAATATGGCACGTATTTAGTATATGTGTGCTGCATATACTAAACACAGTATATGTCAACACAGTAAGAGTTTTTCACTCCCCAAGAACCAGTTTTTATCTACTTTAGGGTGATATCACTTCTGTGGAGACACAAAAGTTTTTTGTTTCCTTTCCATGAGTTCTCTGTTTCTAATAGTGTTTGGGAGTTGGGGGAAAGGGATACAATAAGCCTCCTTGGTTAAATAAAGTACTTAGTACTTCTTTGCATTTGACATCAGATGTGGTTAATTTTTCAACTTCAAATTCATAAGATCTTATTTGCTTGCAAGGAATTCTTTTCATTTCACACTTTAAAAGTTTTATCCTTTTATTACCATTCCTGCAGGGAAGCAGGTGCAAAGGGGAGCTAGAGGTATGGTGTAGTTAAGCCAGTTTCTCAGATCTCCAGAATTAATGGTCAAGCAGAAACAGAACTCAGATCACTGCATCCATAGCTCGAGCCTCTGAATTATCCTGCAAATGCAGGATATTTGACATTTATTTCCAAATGCACCTTAGAGCTATCCTGGAGCATGCAAATCTGATTATGTTAGGGTTCAGTGTTCATGATGATTTAGTCTAGAGAAACATAGCAGTTGTCTCTGAGACACTGGGGGTTCTCCATCCAAAAAGGATGTGTTGATTATGTTTGTTATTAGATGAGCCATGTATTGAGCACTTGCCACCTGCAGAGAACTAGACTAGACATTCTGGAGGAGTCAGAAGAACTGAAACAGTTTCTTATGCTCAGAAGTGATTGGGGAGGTCACTTTGCTCACCCTCTTGTTTTGTTTTTATAGACTGGCCCAAGATCACACAACCAGCTAGTAGCAGAACTCAGGCCAAAAGCAGGATTTCCTTACCCCAGTGCAATTGAAGCAGATTTGCTAGGATCTTGATGAGGGCTGAAATACAAAGGAAATGATCTGACAAAAATTCCAAAGGAGAACATAAAGCTACAGAAATTAATTTAATGGAGACAGAATGTGTAGGTGCTGAGAAGGTATAAAATAAAAAGAGATGATTAGAGATGGTAAGTTAGGAAAGACTTCCTACCAAGGGTTCATTTCGGCTCATTCATGAAAGATACAGGATATAGATACAGATATAGATATAGATATAGATATAGATATAGATATAGATATAGATATAGATATAGATATGGACAAGATAGAGATACAGGTAGAGATCGACATAGAGATAGAGATAGAGATAGAGATAGAGATAGAGATAGAGATAGAGATAGAGATAGAGATACTCTTGAGAGCCACCCCTGGAATACATCAGTATCAAGGTAAAGGGAGAATACAGATCCAGAATGTAGCTGTAACAAAAATTACCAACGGATGCAAACACAAGACAAATTTTCAGAGCAGCCCTGCAAATGTGACCTTGTTAGTGCCTGTGCTAGTCATTGCTTCTCAGGCCATTGCCACTGCTGTTTGATAACACTGTTTTCAGACTAAAGCCAGAAGCTACATTTATGATTTGTGTGTGTATATGTGTTCAGACTACTTATTTCTTTACTTTTGAGTACAAGCCATTAATGATAAAAAATATGCAAAATGATGGAATTTTATGCTAACATTTAATTTCTTGAGTTTTAAACCTGAGATAAAACTTGCTGATGCTTTAATGTAGAAAGAGCTCAGAGAGAAAGGAATGACTGTCATTTAAATAATTATTAACTTTAGACATTCCACTCTCTTGGCTCAAGCCTTGTACCTGCTGGGGCCACTGCCGGAATCTTCTACCTCTTCTGTCTGTAGACCTTTTCCCTCTCCTATAATCTGGTCTTTCCTTTACCCCCTGCCAGAGATACGTTTCCAAAACACAGATTAATCTCATTTTAAATAATCTTTTATGGCACAGAGCCAGTGGTGTGCTAGTAAATGTTTAACAACCCACACTCTGAAAAGGTGGGGGAGAGAAAAGCCCTGATTCATAGCATTTGCCACTTTCCATGGTGTCAGTACTCCCACTGTGGCCTATTTCAGGCCCCCAGAGTGATGTCACTGAACACCGAGGCAGGAAGAGACTTGTGCAGTCCTGGTGAGCTGGTACTGGCCAGCTGCGGCACCACACTGCCAGCCTTGATTCCTTTGTGGGATTAACTGCTCTCCACAAACTGACTCTGAAACTGGTTACAGAGGGAATGTCTGCAAACCCCAGCACCCGGCACATGGTACCAGCTTGGTAGACACCCAGGCCGGCTGCTCTGCCAGGCAAACATACCCACCCTGTGTGCCGGCCTCCCCCCTCGGGGCCATCTCCTCACCATCTCTGCTGCCTGCGGTGCCTGACATCTCAGTCCACCATGCATCCCACCCATCATTTAAATCCAGTGGCTTTGTGCTCCTCTGTCCAGCGTGTGAATGTTTTAATGGCTCCTGTCCTTGCCCTCTTGGATTATATACCCTTACCTGTCTCTACCCACTTCCAAGAAGTATTTCACCACTAACCTGCATTTTGGTTTAAATTTCTAAAAATTGCTGACTGGGCATAGTCCATCCTTTTGGTCTGCTTTTAAATATTCGGAAAGCAGACACTCACTGAGTTCCAAAAGTAGTGTTAACAGGTGCCGTACTCAAGCCTTTTGGAACCCAGCACTGTGCCTGCTTTATTTTGGGGAATCTCAGTAAGGTGATGAGCTATTATTATGCTCATTTCACAGCTGAAAATTTGAAGCTTAGAGAATAAGTCACTTGCTCAGATTGCTAAGTGGCAGGGCTGGGAACTCAGATCCTGCCCCGTATGATGGAGACTGGGCTAAGGATACTGGGTGGTAGGGGATGTGTCCTGTGGCCTCAGAGTGCTTCCATGAGAGCATAGAGTCGAGCTTTAGGTGGTAGATTCCTGGAATAGGGAACCTGGACGATTCCTGGTCCAATATGACACCCTTCAGAAGACACTTTATCTTAAAAAAAATTTTTGTTTAATGTTTATTTTGAGAGAGAGAGAGAGAGAGAGAGAGAAAGAAAGAGAGAGCACAAGTTGGGGAGGGGCAAAGGGAGAGGGATCAGAGCCTGGAGGATCTGAGCTGCAGCACAGAGCCCAGTGCGGGGCTCAAACCCACAGACCGTGAGATCATGACCTGAGCAGAAGTCGGATGCTTAACTGACTGAGCCACTAGGCACCCTGACACTTTTTTTTTTAAGCAGATACCAATAAAAGAAGACTTGTAGAAAAATGTGGGTTAATATAGACCTTGGAGGAGGTGGCTTTTGAGTCCATTCTTAAACCAATTCTATGACAGCTGTGCCTCCAGAATATCTTCTCAAGAAATGGAAACTGTCACAGCAATCATGGTGTTGGTTTGGGCTCAGCCACAAGTGGCCGAGTTCTCCTGGGCAGGTCACTCTGCTTCCGTGCTGCAAGGCACACGCAGCCTCCCTCAGGACCCTGATAATAAGGAAGGTACAGGGTGGGGTCGTGGAGTGCCCAGCCCAGCTACCAAAGCCCCTAAAGCTCAGCATGTGTGCGGCTCACAGGCAGGGCTGACCACATAATTGGCATGGCCCAGTGCACAGTGAAAAATGCAGGGCCCTTTAAGAATTAAGAATTTGAAGCCCATGAAACCAGGCAGGGAGCCCTCTAAGCGCGGGGCCTGGGGACTGCACGGGTCACATCCCACTGGCGTTTGTGAATGTGAGGCTGGGCGAATGCAACCTCAGTTCTTGGGAGGCTCTCTTTGATTTAGAGGAAATACTCTGCCTGAGTATTTGTTATTTATTTTATTTCAGGGCCCAGATTGCTTCACGGGCAGTTGTCCAAGTCAGCACCATTAAAGCAACAGGCGCTGCCTCCCTGGCTCCCCGCGCAGCTGCAGGGCGGCCGCCTTCCCACATCTTTGGGGAGAGACGCTGATTTGTGCTTTGTGTTTTGGTCCTAATAGAAAATAATCACCCCTGTCACGTGAATCGCCCACAGAGCTTTGGGTCTGGAAACTTCCTGTGGGAGAGCGGGCTCCACAACTGTCCTTTTGTGGTGTGTGCATGTCCCGCAGTGCTCTGCCGAGATCTAAGGTGGGGAGAGAAAGGGTGCTGCAGAGAGTTGAGAGGAAGCCAGCTCTTGAAAGACATTTTTTAAAAATGAGGATAGCACTTGAAAACGGAGCGGCGAAATTCAGGACAGGAGATGTTTTTCTTTTAACGTATAATCTTAGGGTTTCTTCCTCCTCTGTTGTAGTAAACATCATTGGTGTGTATCTTTTCAAAGCTTGAACAGAGCAGTGGAGCTCCTGAGGCCTGGGGCAGAGATTCTAAGAAGTAGAGCCCTCTGAACTGAGAACAAACTGAGGGTTGATGGGGGGTGGGAGGGAGGGGAGGGTGGGTGATGGGTATTGAGGAGGGCACCTTTTGGGATGAGCACTGGGTGTTGTATGGAAACCAATTTGACAATAAATTTCATATATTGAAAAAAAAATAAAGTATCAGGGATGACTTAAATAATAAAACATGACCTAACATGAAAAAAAAAAAAAAAAAAAAAAAAAGAAGTAGGGCCCTCTGCTCAGTCCCCAGGAAGGTGAAAACGTATTTGTCTGTTGGTCCAGAGCTACACAATTCTGAGAATTTTCGCCCTGGAGTTCCTAGGCCTTCTCCGAGCCACTCACGAATTCCCTAGTTGAACTATGTCTGTTCTTCAGGACTGCTCTTCATTCTTTCATTGGAGAAGCACTTATTGAGCACCTGCTGTTTGCTGGATAGTGATCTGGGTGCTGTGAAGGAGACCAAGGCCCTGGGCAGACATTCACCAGTGGTCATAGGGGAAGACAGAACAGAGAAACAGATGCATCAACAGGATAATTTCAGAGAGCCATAAGTGTTGTAGAGAAAGTAAACCAGGCGATGGGACAGAGAGTGACATGTTGGTGTGGGGGGGTGGTGCTGACACAGGCTGGGAGGGTGAGGATGACTGCTCTAGGCAAGTGACATTGGAGCTCAGTGGTGAGCAGGAAAAAGGTGACCTAGATAGGGAGTCTGCAAGTGTCCAGCCTTAGAGACCTGGGAGCCTGGTATGTTCAAGGGCAGAATAGAATGAGACACTGTAGGAGGGGATATGAGATGGGTGAGGCAGGCCAGGGTTGGGTCACATAGGACCTTTGCAGGCTAGAGGTTTTCTCTGGGTTTTATTCTAATTGCATTAGAGAGAATGCAATTAAAGCCCCTGCAGGGTTTTAAATTAGAATGAGCTGTGATCTGATGCATGTTTGAGAGTACTCACTCACAGCTAGGTTGCTCGTTGAGGGCACTAGTCCAATGACTCGGCACAGCTGTGGATGGTAGAGCCTGTCATACGTGAACTCCATCTTGCTCTGACATTATATGCTAAGGGTATGGATCAGATCAGTTTCCACCAAGGGCTAAATTTCAATAGGCATATCAGATAGTGGCGTTCCCTGGCTTGCCAACTTTAAAGCTGACATCAATAAGTGTTTATAAGGTGCATTCCCCAGCTCACAAATCAGTTTGACTCTGTCACATTGTCCCCAGGTGAGGGTCACTCTTTACCTTGTTCAACCTTGCTGGGCACTGCATCACAGCCCAGGTCTGAGCCCTGGCCCATTGTTCTTCCTGTTTGGAGCTTTCTCTTTTAGATTCCATACAGACCTCAGCCAAATGGTTGAAGTTTGGATATTGGCACTTCTCTTTGACTCCATTTTTACCTAGAAGCTTAGAGGACTGTCTGTGTCCTGACCAGCAGAAAAGACATTAAGCCATTAGCTGCAACAGAAACCATGTACCTGGTATGAAACAGAAACCATTTTTAAAAAATGACTCAGTGGAGATTTTTCCAAACTTTCCTGCCCTGCAAAATCTTTCCAGTTGATACTAATGAAATTGTCTTGTCACTTGGGAGATATTGTATAACAGGCCTTTGTTCTGCAGAAGAATTGGAGCACATCTGCTGGGCCACTAATGGACAAAACCTCTCTTGGTCCTTATTTCCTTTCAGCAGCCCTGACGCGTGTGTGTTCACTCTGTGCAGGCAACATCTATGTGTAGGTTGTAATGAAAATAAGGTGCTTCCATGGGTTACAGAGTAGAGAAATGTTTAAGTTCACAGCCCTTCCACAAACCATTTGTGGAATGTAATTGAGGCTGTAGTGGCGACAACATGAAACTTCGGGAAGGTGAAAAAGCAGTGAGGATGCATGTTTGGATAGTAGACCTGGAAAAGACCTTAGCCTCGATTTAGCTCAACTTCCTCATTTATAGGAAAGGAAATAGAAGCTCAAAGAAGTGAGGGACCTGCCTGAGGCAAAAAAGCCAGCCAGTGGTCAAGTTGGGAGGAGATGCTGGTGCTCCTCCCAGCCTACACCCGGCTCTGATTAGCAGTGAACAGAGCCAGACCTCGCAGGCAGGAAAATGCAGAAATCCCAGTGGATGGGGAAAGGGCAGCCTCCTTCCCCTTTCCCTTCCCCAGGAGGGCACTTTCTCCACTAAGCACCTATGTTGACCTCAAGAATGAATCATAGAAAAGAGCTATTAAGGTGTCAGACTTAGTCCCAGAGTGATTTCAGCCAAACAATTACAGTGTTTTAAAAGCCTTGGTGCTTTAGCAAATGCATTGGAAATTTACTTGCCGAGTAAGAGACTGAGGAGGACCAGGTCTCGCTGTTTGAAGACAGTCACTGCTTGGATGGTCTCTCGGCAGCCCTGCAGCTTGCCACCACCACAAATGCTTTGGGGAACAGTTTGGTTTTAAAACAGTTTAAAGATGAATGGACAGAGTCTTTCTTCAGAACCTGGACTCTTGGCGCCCTTTACCTCAGCAAGTGAGACTTAGCAGAGCCGGAGTAACACGCTGCCTTCTCAGGTTTTCTTTTTATTCCCCGAGGGAGTCCTGTTTGTGCCCTGTGCCAGGGCAGCTGAATTCTGAGTTGTTCTCGATCCCTTTTCTCCACTTCCTGAGCCCTTTGCTGGCTCCCTGCCCAGCCCTATGCGAGGGGCCGAGGCCTCCAATTCTCTCTGGCACTGGTGTTGGGCCAGACACGTAGGTGGCTTTTCCATGGCGCTGCTCAAAAACTTGCTCTCCTGGTTTGTTTTTGAGTGTGTGTGTGTGTTGTGTGTGTGTGTGTGTGTGTGTGCGCGCGCGCACGCCTGTGTGTTTTCATGCCTACACCCTAGAAACATTCCAACCAGAGGTGCCAAAAATCACAAGGCCCATTTTGGAACTGGTGACTTCACTGTATTCCTACCCTCTGAAAGGACTCAAATCCATCTGCATTTCCCACACAGGGTTGTGGTTGTGGCTACTGATCAGTGGTGGGATGGGCTCCCTATTGAGCATTGCTTACACAAGTTTGTGAATCCTCTCCATTTTTATCTACTCTATCCTCCCCTCTGAAATGACTGTGCTTTCCCTGCAGGTCATAAAGAAGGAGACTGGATTTTGGAGAGACTTTGGATTTGGGATGACCTGCCAGTATCGGTCAGACTTCCTCAATATAGGTAAGACCAGGCAGAGGGCCGCGAGTCCGCGCCTCTGCTGCCACCAAGAGGCCGTGAGAGGCCACGAGGAAGTCAGGGCAGGTTCCCAGGAGTCTAATGACAAAGGTGGTGCCATTTCCTAGGAAAGGCCCTTCCTCTCATCATGGACTGAGGCGCTGGACCAGGACAGGGCTTGGGAGTGTGCAACACATGAGCCCCTATAATCTCCATCAGCCCCTCTCAGTCACCCCAGTTGTAGCACACAATCTCAGGGAAAAGGCAGTTGTTGCAAAAAAGGCAGCCTCAAGGCAGGTCCCCCCAGTATCTCCTAGTTCTGGCTGTAGTCCCTCTCTTGCAGAACTTTCTGGGCCTCCATAGTAGCAGGGGCCACTGAAAAAAATAAGGGCAACATGAGAAATTTTGGAAAATCACATACCAGAAAATATCCAAATTTCTCTCTGCTGAACTTGCAAAAATTCCAAATGCTACTTCAAGCTCTGAGTGTACAGTCACCATCAACACATACATGTGTGTGTGCACATACACACACACACACACACACACACACACTCCCAGAGCACCAAGAGGAAAGGCCCTTAGGTTGCAGTTGAGGAGACCAAAAGGCAAAGGGTCTGCAGCAAGTGAGGGACATAGGATGAGAACAGAGCATCTCCTGTCCCCCTTGGAAATGCCACTCCCCTCCCCATAGTGGTACCTACTCATGTGCCTTGAAACAGAATTGTGGATTATACATGACTAGGGTATGAATGAACAGGCTCGAAACCTTGATCTTGCGCTCAGGGGCTCAGGGTAGACCCCAAGCTTGGATGGAGTCAGGGAGGCCCTGCAGAGCATGGAGACTTCTATCCCTCCACCTCCCTGTGGGCCTCCCAGAGTCTGCTCCTCTTGCTCTCTCCTGGTGATTCCTGTTCACCCCCGAGGCCTAATGCGTCTCTTTTTAAGATCAGTGACTCAATCTGAGCAGCCCCAGGTTTTTGTCCAGAGGGGAGTAGACTTCAGGGACTATAGAACCCCTATGAAAAGAAAGAAAGAAACAACTTGAAGCTAAAGAAGCAGCAGAGCACCCAGGAGGTTGATCTCTGAGTGGCTGGGTGCTCCCACATACCGGCAACTAACCATAGGTGTTCTTTGATTTCTCTAAGAAATATTTCTAAATGATTATGTGCAAATCAGAATTCTAAAAATGACTAAAATTTTTTCTAAAGCAGATTTCCATTTCAAGAAACTCTGTTTCCTTGTTCTGTGTACAGGGAAGGATTTTTTTTTTTTAAATGGTGTATGTTTATCCAATTTGAATTTAGAATAAGTTGGATTTTCCTAAAGATGGGGCATAACTGCAGTTGAAACGTGTGGGGAGGTGGTGAGGGTGCTTTTCCTCAGTAAGCCATGGCCATGACCTCAGAATCTCTGGGTCACATCTGGACCCAGGTAATTCTTTGCAATCTTGTATTTATTTGTAAGCATCTTAACTTTTGCACCTTCTATTTAATAAGTTGTGATGATACCGATGATAATAAATCAATTACAGATAACCAAGCACTGCCCCTTACATTACTATGTCATTTGGTTATGACATCTAGTTCATTTCAGGATAAAGAAACCAAAACTCAAGAGAGGTGAAGTGGCCAAACCAAGACTCAAATTCTAGACGCCTGACTCAGTATCGTACACTGGCCCACCAGTGGGGTACAATGAATCACTCGTGTACATAGCCCAGCCCTGGTTGGGATGCAGTTTTCCTGTGCGGGAGCCCCTCCCCCAGGCCCAGCGATGGCCTTGATCAGAGCAATGCAGCCTGGGGGCTACAGAGGGTAAAGGAACTACATGATACCTCTGATGAAAGGTGTTGAGGATGACTTTACTCCTTCTTGTACGAATTAAATAAATCTCCTAGGCAAGAAAGGGACAGTGACAAAAAACACAAGTCTTCTCTGGTTCTGTTGGTTTGCAGTGGGCTTTAGGTTAAGAAAAGACAAGGGGCATCTCAGTTTATAAAAGTGAGACTTTAAGGGACCATTACTCTGTGAAGGCGTCCACCATGGAGTGAAACCACATTTTTTGAGTAGAACTTCAGAACTGGGAGGCCAGTCCCTTAAACATGCCTCACTTCACCGGCCTGTGATGGACACACAGCTTTTGGGACCACTTTAGTGTATGAAAGGCAGAGTATTTTGTGGGATGTAGTTTTTTTCATGCTGAGATCCCATTACTCTTCCAGGCTGCAAGCCCCTGCTTCACTTTGTTTGAATGACAGGAGGCCACATTCAAACAGAAACAAGAGTTTCCATTTGAAGGTTTTAAGCTGAAAAGTCTTAACATGGGGCTCAGGCCAACATTAGCACTGCTGATGGCTCTCAGAAGCAGGCAGGTGCTGGGGCTTCTCTTTGCAGTCTTATTCTCTCAAGGAGTTGATGCTGGCCACCACTGCCACCAAGGTCCTGAGTTCCCTTTCCCGGATAGACATGCTCATAACTTGGGGGGTGGGGGGAGCAGTGAAACATCTCCCCTAATGCTTCCTCTCTTCATGCAAAGTTCTGTACAGATCAGAAAGGCAAGTACAGATCAGGAGACTGGCTGCGCAGCTCGATTCAGCGGTGTGTTCTCTCCTGGCAGGTGGCTTTGATTTGGACATCAAAGGCTGGGGTGGAGAGGATGTGCACCTTTATCGCAAGTATCTCCACAGCAACCTCATAGTGGTGCGGACGCCGGTGCGGGGACTCTTCCACCTCTGGCATGAGAAGCACTGTGTGGATGAACTGACCCCTGAGCAGTACAAGATGTGCATGCAGTCCAAGGCCATGAACGAGGCATCCCATGGGCAGCTGGGGATGCTGGTCTTCAGGCATGAGATAGAGGCTCACCTTCGCAAACAGAAACAGAAGACAAGTAGCAAAAAAACATGAACTCCCAGGGATAGATTTGGGGAGATGGTTTATTTTTTCCCTTTTGTGATTACTGAATAAGTGGCTGTGACAAGGAAAAGATTTCCATAAAGGGCAAAAAAAAAAAAAAAAAGAATTCAACTGATTAGTAAAAGCGACGAGGGGGAGAGCCTCCGATTTCCCTCTGCCTGTTTGGCTTTACGCAACAGGAATGAAAATCTTTGCCTGCAAAAGTAGCCCAAATGCATCCCATGTAGTCTCTGACAAAGGCAGAATGATTGTGAGATTATAAGCCTAATGGCATGGAGGTTCTGATTGTGTGTACAGCAAAGTGAGAGCTGTTATCTTTTGTGCTCATTGAAATATTCATGAATTGAGACCAGTTTTGTAAAAAGTTCTTGGGAATGAAAGGCAAGCACATGTCTCCCCATATGAACTATTATATTGGTAGAGCTGTAGTGCCCAGGAATGCTAAAATATCAGAAGACAGGTGAGGAGACTTCGTGATACTCAAAGATACACCCATGGCAATCCTTGTGAGTATATGAAACAAAACCAAATGGACTCAAAAAGGAAAAAAAAAAAGAAACTATTGTATCATTTCCACCCAAGATTAACCAAAAATAATCTGCTCATCTTTTTTATCATCGTTTTAACCATCTCCATTTCTCAATTTTATTTAAAAATGCACTTTTTTGGCTTATGAGTTATATTCTGCTTATTTAATTACCAACTTGCAAGCCTTACTAAGAGAGCACAAGTTAGCATACATTTTTATATCTTTTAAGAAAATACTTTTAGGTATATTATGAGAACTTTTCGTTCAGATTGATCCCCGTATCCAAGGACATGCCAAATGCTGATCCCGTCAGACACCGAATGTCAGATCTTTGGTCATATGGAAGTCATGGTGTGGGGCTACTGATACATCAAGACATATAGATACTTTATCTGAAGAATATTTCCCAAGGGGAGCAACTGAACACTGGAGGGAAAGAAAGATACACTTTTTACCTTAGCAGAAAAGGAAAACTCATTCAGACTGGTAATATCTTGATTTATTCAGAAGTCAAAAATACATTTTCTCCTCAGGAGAACTGGGGATCACTTTCTTACCTGTTTAAATAAACCAAAGTATACTGTGTGAACCAAACAATCTCTTTTCAAAGCAGGGTGCTCTTCCTGGCCGCTGGCTTTCATGAGAAGAAATGCAGACAAATGTATTTTGTGAAAGATCACTCCATCTGCCTGAGTCAAGTGAGATGTAAGACTTTGCTACATGTTCACCTACCCCCACCTAGGGAAGTAACTATTTTTTAAATGACGCAGTTCTACTGAGTCACTAAGATGCTTCTGAAAATGGCATTTTATTACAGTTTCCAACTATTTAAAAAAATAAATACAGTTAACATTGAGTGATTTCTACATTCATGTGAAAATTATTTATTAGCCAGCACCAGATGCATGAGCTAATTATCTGTGATTCCTTGCCTTCTGTTTGCCCCCAGTCAACTCATTGTTTAAAAGCTTCAGGAACATTCAAGCTGTTGGTGTGTAAAAAAAAAAAAAAAAAAAAAAAAAGAGAGAAAGAAAAAAAAGAAAAAAATGCATTATATTGATTTGTACTGGTAGTTCACAAATTTTAATCAAAACGCAGGACATGAATGTAAGGTGGCATTGGAGAGCTAATAAAATATGATTTGTGGATATGATTTCTTCTTGGAGCAAGAATGCCATGTTTTTAGTTTTGGGAAAACTTTTTACATGTGCAGAGACCAGGATTTCTCAACCTTGGTGCTAGAGACATTCTGGGATAGATCATTCTTTGTTGTGGGGGCTGTCCTGTGCACTGTAGGACATTTAGCAGCACCTCTGGCCTTCACCCACTAGATGCGAAGAGCATCTCTCACCTAGGCTGACAACCAAAATGTATCCAGTCATTTCCAAATGTCCCCTGGGGGACATAAAACTACACCTGGTTGAGAACCACTGGTATAGAAGGAGAGAACCATAATGAAAACTCTGGCTGTGAATACATTTTACTTGTCCTTTTTATTTTTTTTAAAGCTGATTTATTTTGAGAGAGAGAGTGTGCACACACGTAAGTGGGGGGAGGGGCAGAGAGAGAAGGAGGGAGAGAATCCCAAGCAGGCTCCATGCTGCCAGGACCGAGCCCAATGTGGGGCTTGATCCCATGAACCATGAAATCATGACCTGAGCTGAAACCAAGAGTCGAACACTTAACCGACTGAGCCACCCAGGTGCCCCTACTTGTCCTTTTTAGTTAGAAGAAATTGAGAAATGGTTCCCAAGGTCCCTTTCTAATTGAGTTTCATATTTTCACATACCCTGGTGATACTAGAGATTCTGGGCACGTCTGGCTTTGTGGGACTGACCAGCACACTCCTCCTATATTCTTCCAGTGTCTGGAGGACGTACTTCCAATAGGCAGGCAACAGGAAGCAAATGTGATCATGGAATTAGGTCTAAGTGTCCTGCAGATGCTACAGTCCCAGGCTGTACTGTGGGCTAACTAGCCATTTGTGCTTGTTTAAATTGCATCTCACAGATGCCTGAGGCAGCGATTAAGAACTGAGTTTCAGCAATTGGTTAAGAATTGCTGAGGGTAGCTGAAGAGAAGATGAAACAGCATAATATTAAACCATTTCTCCCTTTTTAGAACTTAGCTAAAGCAGTTTTATCAACAAGTAGGAGCCCTCTTGGGGCATCTGGCTGGCTCAGTGGGTAGAGCATTCACCTCTTGATCTGGGGGTTGCAAGTTCAAACCCCATGTTGCGGTAGAGATTACTTAAAAATAAAATTTTAAAAAACAAACAGTATGAGCCCTCTGAAAGTGCATGTAAGAGGGGATCTTAGTTTGAGCTGCTATATCAAAAATACCTAGACTGGGTGACTTAAGCAACAAAATGATTATTCAGGTCCTAAAGGCTGAGAAATCCAGGATCAAGATCCGGTGTCTGGTGAAGACCCATCTCCCTGCATCCTCACAGGGCTGAGAGCAGAGGGCTGGCTGTCTTCTGGGCACTAATTCCATCGTGGAGCCTACCTCATGACCTAATTACCTCCCAAAGACCTCACTTCCAAATACCATCACATTAGTGCTCCAACATCTGAATATTGTAGGAACACAAACATTCAGTCCATAGCAGGACCCATCCCCCTTCCCTGGACCAAGACACATACAAAAGAAGGGTTGGTGAAAGCGCCACTGAAACGTTACATTGAGGGGCTTGGAATTTAACCTCAGCAGCAAAGGAAAGCAGTAATGAACTCTGGTTTGAAAGACCCAGTCATGACATCTTCTAAAGGAAAGATACTGCCAAGGAAGCACTGAGTCTTGTGTTTAAGGTTCGTTCCAACTCTCTACATCCTCCCTCTGTTCTTACGGTATAGAAGTCACCTGGTAACTGGCCCAGCCGTCTCTCTGGAGCTGGGGTCTCTGCTACAGACCTGGGTCTTCTCTGAGCCCTGGTGTGCTGACGCAGCCTTGTGAGAAGTGCTTGTTTGCCCCACCACCCACTCCCCATCCCAGCCAGTTAACTATTCACCAGCACACCACTGCCTCCCAGTGACATACCTGTTCTCCTTGTGCTGGCGTTCGTCCAGCCATCTACTTTGCAGCACCCCTTCTGTGTTCATAAATGTGGGCAAACTGGCTTCTCTCCATACATCAACAATGAAAGAATCAGGCCTAGAAATTTGCAACAGGTGAACAGAATCTCACACAGCCCTGCTTTGAAGATTTTGTCACACTCAAGTAGACATCATACGCAGTTCTGAAATGTATGAAAATTGCTGCCCAGAACCTAATTTCAATAAACTTTGTTTCAGGGAAAAGCTAATGTTATCTAATCTTATCAGTGTTCAGTGTGGTAGTTAATACCAAGGCTTCCCCGGCCAGACTGCCTGGGCTCAAATTCTAGCTTTTTCACTTGCAACCTATATGATCTTAAGCCAGGCACTCGGCATCTCTGTACCCGTTTCCTCATTCAGGACAGTGAATGCAGTCACATCTGCCGTACACATGAGGCACATAGCAGGTATTCACATTCAGCTATTATTTGATACCAGTTCTGCATTCACAACTATTATGCTTCCCAGCACGTCCATAGCACCTCTTGGGCCAATATGGGTCGCACATTAGAGATCATGAACCCATCACGTGTGCACCATTGTCCTTTTATTTCTGTTATTCTGAAAACAAGGTCCATCTACCTGAAGAAGGATAACTAGGAATGTAAATTTTAATGGATAACTTCTTCCTTAAATTGCACACTCAGTAATTTGGAGTCAATAATTTGGAGACATTAGGGAAACAGGTGTTTGAGGTAGGGTGCATAGCCAGGCACCTTCTGTACAGAATGCCACTCTTCTAAGACAGGTAATATCATTATCCGGGTGCAGAAGTGGTAATGAACTCTCTCAGAGGCCCAGACTGAAAGTGGCTGGCTTGTCAGGCTCACACATCATGGCCCCATCCTACCACCAGCTCCAAAAGGCTTGAAGGTCAGGAGACGAGGGTAGACAAGGGAGTTTGGGCTTGGGACAAGTCCAGACTCTGTGATCTTGTGCCTCAGTTTCCCACTGTTTCTCTACTCTTCAGCCCACCTGAAAAATCCCCTGACAGTGACCAAAAACAACACAGTGATCCAGAAACATGGATTGTGCCGGGCTGCTTCCCTCCAGCTGCTGTGAAACTCCATGACAGTCGGGCTCTGCAGTCTTGGAAGCAGACCTCCAGCAGGATCCCAGGGCCGTGCACTTCAAGGCTGCCTTGAAAGGGAGGGGAGAGCAAGTGGGAATAGCGGCCTTTTGAAAAAGATTTGACATTGTTTCTGAGAATTGCCGATCAGAGATAATGCCCTTGGGCGGTCCCTTAAAGGTGGGTGTGTTTTACTCCCAACACCCAAGTAACTGGCAGCTTTGTGTGATCCATATTCTGATTAGCTTTATATTTGAATTCAAAGCTGTTTCTCCTGGCAGGACTCTGTGCTTTGCTGTTGCTGCCAAAAACTATGGGGACTGTGCCAGCTGGTCGGGGGCTTTGGGTGGTGGTTTTTTCAATACACAGAGAATGTTCTCTCAGCAGAGGTGCCTTTCAAAATGTGTCTGTGACGCTGATCCTCTGAACATGCCCTCTGGAGTGGGCAACTCCAGGGCCCCTTGGCTGTGTCTGCCTTTGCTCTTCCAAGGGAGGGTGTAGGTCACAGCCTGGGAAGAGAAGCAGGCCCTGCCTCTGGGCTGTCTCTGCCGGTCAGCCAGTCACCCAGAGGCTCAGGGAGGGCCAGGACACCTTCAACGACCTCTGCCCAAGACTCATCAAATGTCCTTTGGTGGCTGGCTTTGCAGACAGCCTGTCTGCCACAGGCAGTACCCAGGTGGGACACTTGGTGAACTGGCCTTACTCTTCATCAACCTGAGTCAGGACATCAGCCTGAATTGAGGTGAGCACAGTACTGGAGGGGATTCCCTCCACCCCAGTTAATCCCACAGTCTCCAACCCCACCCCAGTCTGCTACCAGACCAGTACCCTCCAACCCCAGAGTTTAAAGAATTTCAACAGCAGTCATCACCTGGCCTGCTAGGATGTTAAACCCCATTTGAAACAGTTAAGAAAAATAAAAATTTAAAAATAAAAATGGACAGCAAACAGCAAAACCCTCAAGTTAAATTCAAAGAAAGGCTGAAGGAAAAAAATGTTTTTAACTATGTGTTCTTTCTTCTAGTCATTAGTCTCGAACAGAGCCATGTAAAAATCACACCTAGAATGTGTGAGGCTGTCAGGAATAGCGGTGGTGTGTTTAGGAAGCATTTTCTAGAGCTCCGCCATACCACTGAGAACACCTCCAGGAGATAAGGTGTTTGCCATGAGGTTTGGTTGTTGAGGCACAGTGTGGAGGAGGGTAACCAGGATCTTGACTCAGCTGATAGGAAGATTTCGTGAAGGGAAAATAAAAGCTGATGTAGACTGACGACGGTGGCAGGGGCTTGTCCCCTCCCTGCAAGTCGGTTTTAGCAGTGGCTAAACCTATCTGGTTGACCTATTTGGGAAACAAAGCAGAGTTAATCCCAAAGGGATCTGGGTTTGTAGTAAGTGTTCTGGTCAAAAAGGCAGGCAAATACTTGGGGATTGGTGACCAGGAGTTCCAGAACAACTGAATCAATTTGTCAACCATCAATTTTGGGTAAAGACTGATACCTTGGGGATTGTCAAAATTCGACAGTAGGAGAATGCCGTCTCTATGCCATTTCTAGTCTAGACTAAGGTAGAAATCTCTCTGTAAGCCATTTCAACTGGCTAATACATTGTGTGGCTCATAATTATATCTCTTACTATAAAAGTTTCCCTTTCCCCCCAAAAATTCATCCCAGAAACTGTAGCAAATGGGTCATTACTAACACAGCCCATTGGTTATATAAGCCGAGGTGCTAACAGAGGAGCATGGAGTGCAGGGATCCTGGCTTTGTTGGACCCGTGATTCACGTAGAATAACTACCATTTGCAGAGAACAGTATAAATGCCAGGCACTTTACATATTTCTTCTTTAAGCTTCAGAACCCAGTGGGTGACTGAGAGCTGAAGCTGAGATGCTTAGTATTTTTTTTTTCTTTTAAGATTCCACTCAGCTGGTTAATGATACAACCAGGATCCTGACCCTGACTTTATCGAGCTAACTCCAGACCAGTGTATTGTTACCACACAATTAAAAAAAGCACTTTTGTCGTGTAAACCTCCTGAGAGTTTTCAGTCTGGGGCAGCAGGAGGAAGTGTAAGGATCCAGCACAGGGACAGAAGGAAGCACAGCAAATGCACTGGAAATAGAACGATAGAGTCCACAGTGGAGGCAGGAAGAACAGAACTGACACACTGCAGAATAGTCTGTGGTGGGGAAGGAAAAGAGATGAGGAGCTCTCCGGAAATACAACAGAAAAGGAGGGAGAGATGAAAATGATGAGGATGAGATTACAAGAATGGAAGGCAGAGGGCAGAAACGGAAGGGAAGGCATAAGGCAAACAGATGTGTTCTTTAAAGATGTAATTGAAGAAACTTACCTTCTAAAAAAAAAAAGACCTGTGGGATGCAGTCTGAAAGTATTTATCACATTCTTAGCAAAAACGAAAGCAGAGGTCCAGGGAGATACATCCACGCGTCCCCTGTCATTTTTGTGTGTGTGCATCACACAGCAGGCGTCCCAAGGTATCTGTGTGCTCACACGTGCCTATAACATGTATTTGAGAAAGTTGGCTCACAGAGACAGCTGTCTTTATGGAAAGGAGCAACTGTAAAACTTCAGGCCATGAACTTCTTTTTTAAATCTACAAGCAGATTTTGTGCCACATGAGCACCTGCCATTCTTTTACTTCAAAGGATGGTTAATTCCAGAGTGTAGCTCAGATGGGCAATTTTTGATATAAATACATCTAAGATATTTTAAGTGACCTGTCCATGCCTCGTTTTCACTTTTTCTCCCCTTTCCTGATCCTTTTTCTTCTTAATTCTATCTTTTTCCTCTTCCTGGTCTAAGGTTTGGACCCACTAACATTTCTTGGCATTACTGAGCTCCGCTGGGGATGCTGAGGGACAAAGTAACTTCCTTGTGCATCCTCCCATAGCAGGGTAGGGTAGGAGACCAAAACCCAGGGCCTTACAGGTGATCTGATGGGGGGGCGGTTAATGATTGTGAGGGTCTGGCAGTAGAGGGATGGCAGCCAGAGAGTCTGGAATGACTAGAAGAGGAGATTCTAGAATCTCATTGAGGGAGTTGAGAAAGAGAAGAATTGACATAGGCAGTGAGAGGCATTTGTGCACAGTCCCAAAGTGATAGGCAGACTGGAGTGCCCGAGACTGGAACCTGGACAGTAACAGGAGAGGAACATCCTCGACCAAGAAACCTTAGGCAGGTTAAGGGGGCTGGGCTTGTTGAGGCAGCAGAAGGAGGGGACCAGGACCAGGGTATGGACATCCTTGCTTTAGGTCATAACTAGGGTCAGACACAGGGAGACTGTGTCTAATAGCTGAGCTGAGAATTCGGGCCCCCCCACCCCCATTTAGTGTTAATCACTTTCTGAATTCTTTACCATTCTCTCTCCCTGAGAATTTTAAGTACTACTCCTGGCCATCACGTCCATTGTTTGATGATGTGATCATTGTTTGTGTCAGTTTATTCCTCTGAATATTAATAACCACAGGATAAAATAGTATATAACTCAGATCTGCTTCCCCTTGTACTATGTTAATTCAGTCAGGTCATTTGCTGTTTCCCCAGTAGGATGTGATTTAGTGTCCTTATATCTGGGTATGACTGTACTTATTTCCTCCAAAATAATTCTAGGCAGAGGATGATGCTGGAATCATATGTCTTCATAATTATTAGTGACTATAGGGTACTTTTCTATTTATTTCAAAACCTTAAGATTTAAAAACTGAATGAAATTAGTAAAAATCAGTTAGTAAAAACACCTTCTTTTAATTAAAATAGAACTACCATATGACCCAGTAATTCCACTTCTGGGTGTTTATTCAAAGAAAGCAAAAATACTAATTCAAAAAGATACATCACCCCTATGTTCATTGCAGCATTATTTACAGTAGACAAGAAGCAACCTAGGTGTCCATTGACAGATGATTGGATACAAAGATGTGATACACACACACACACAGGAATATGACTCAACCATAAAAAAGGGATCATGCCATTTGTGACATGGATGGACCTTGAGGGTGTTATGCTAAGTGAAATAAGTCAGAGATAGACAAATACCCTATGGTTTCATTTACATGTCAAATCTAAAAACATACGAAACCAAGCCAAACTCACAGATAGAGAATAGATTTGTGGTTGCCAGAGGGAAGGAGGGTTGGGGGGTGGGCAAAATGGGTGAAGGGAGGTCAAGAGGTATAGACTTTCAGTTATAAAATAAGTAAGTCATGGGGATGTACAGTATGGTGACTAGAGTTGATAATACTATAGTGCATATTTGAAAGTTGCTAAGAAAGTAGATCTTAAAAAAGTTATCACAAGAAAAAACTTTTTAACTTTGTAAGGTGATGGATGATAACTATACTTATAATGGTGATCATTTCACAGTGTATACAAAATGTCAAATCATTATGTTATACACCTGAAACTAATTTAATGTTAATGTCAAGTACGCTGCAATTTTTAAAAATGTGCTTTTGTATTAGAAGTGAAAGCTGACATTCAGAGAGCTAATGGTGGGAAGATATGGAGACAGAATAGAAGTTTGTGACTTCCTGTCCTGTGCCATCTTTGCAATTCTATAAGGTCACAGCTGTTGAGTCACAGGAATGAAAGCCAAAGACAGGTTCTCTTGGACAAATGTCTCACTGACAGTTGTCTCTCAGACTGTACAAACACACGCGACATTTCAAGTAACACTTTACGATGATCTGTGTTTAAAAACTTTCTCATAAAAACACACGTGTGCACCCATACACACTCACACACACACGTCCCCCACACTCTGTCGTTACATTTCACACAACGAACTGCCTCACGGACTAACTGCTGCAGCCCCTGCTGCTTCTGGAGGAATGCAGATACAGAGACTAGGCCTGAAGTGCAAGGAAGGCTCCATCTCCCCAGGAGAAGAACCTGTGGCTCAGAGCATAGGAGCATCCTTGGTCACTGCCCAGAGGCCAGCACCCCTGCTGAGCCGGAGGCTGGGGTGGGGATGCAGTGGGGCACAAGACTCCTGGCTGAGGGAATCTGCATCCCACTTGGGAGGTTACTCTTCATCTCCCTTTTTCCTTCATTATCAGGGAGGAGACTGTAGAGCAACAAATGGTATGTGATGTGTGTCACGTTCCACAATTACGTGAACTTCTGTGTTCCTTTCCCAGGGCTGCTCTGACAAATTACCATAAACTCAAAGGCTTAGGGCAATAGAAATTTATTCTCTTAGAGTTCTGGAGGCTAGAAGCCTGAAACCAAGGTGTCAGCAGGGCCACATTCCCTTCCAAGGCTCCAGGGAAGGCATGTTCCATACTGCTGTCCTAGCTGCTGGGGGTTGCCAGCACCCCCTGCCATTCCCTGGCTGCGGCTGCATCTCTCCAGCCTCCGCCTCTGTCGTCCCATGGCTGCCTCACCTCTCCGTGTCTGTTTCCAAATCCCTTCTCTCCTGCTAAGGATGCCAGTCATTGGACTGAAGGCCCACCTGAATCCAGTATGAACCATCTTAACTTGATCACATCTGCAAACACCCTGTTCCCAGATAAGGTCACATTCACAGGTACCAGGGCTTAGGACTTCAACATATCTTTCTGGGGACACCGTTCAACCCACAAGTAGTACTCACACAGCTCACTATTCTGTTCTGGTCTACCCCCACCGGTAAGCACCTCATGCCTCATCCTGTGTGATGTGCTCCTGGATGGAGCCAAGGTAGACTGGGCAAGCACCGTCCTGCTCATGGAAACACACTCGCAGATGTCTGCTCATGCCTCTACAGTCCATGGTATTTCTTTACATGTTAAGCCTCTCCTACATTTTTAAACTCCTCATTCAATTTACATTCCCAACTTTTGTTCTTCTGTGTCTCTTACATCCTGGCTCCAGCATGCGTGACAAATGAAGTGTGTTTGCGGGGTCATTTCAGCCACGAGTAAAGGCTTTTTTTGCCAGCTCCCCAAAGCCAACATGGAACTTAATGTAAACACAAACCTGAGACATTTCAAAATGACGCAAAGAGGGGTCATGAAATACTTCACATGAGCTACTAGTTTTTGAAGTAATGCCTTAATTCCTAAAAGGTTTTGATTCCTTCTTTGTTCATTTTATATACATAATTAAGGTTGTATCCTTCATGTTAGGTAGTTGCTGAAATTGGGAATCATCTCTCTTTACTTTCAGAGTGAATATCCTGCAGAGGCAATTTTCTTTTAACATTAAACTCCAGCATTTGTGCAGAAGAGAGATTTCCGTGGGGCTTTAAGGATACTTCCAGTTGATCAGCATTGGCTCTGCTGCAGGGTGACTTTGGCTTCACATACAAATGTCTATTTCAGCGATGTCTGTCCAGAGGAAAGCCCAGCTGGAGGTTACAGGATGACATGTTGGAGACTGTCACTCAAAGAGCTCCAGGTAGTCGGGCGGCTCATCCTGCTGACCACAGGGGTACAGAAGGAGCTCTTTCCCCAGGGAAGTTATAGGTTCCTCCTGTGAATCAGAAGGCATAGGTCAGGCTGGGCTGTGGGGGGGCAGGTTGTTAAGACAGCATAAATAATAACATCATGTCCTTTCTGCCTCCTCAGGGTATATAACTTCTTGCTTGCCCTTAGCTTTATTGGTTTATGACAATCTTTTTTTTTTTTAATTTTTTTTTTCAATGTTTATTTAATTTTGGGACAGAGAGAGACAGAGCATGAACGGGGGAGGGGCAGAGAGAGAGGGAGACACAGAATCGGAAACAGGCTCCAGGCTCTGAGCCATCCGCCCAGAGCCCGACGCAGGGCTCGAACTCACGGACCGCGAGATCGTGACCTGGCTGAAGTTGGACGCTTAACCGACTGCGCCACCCAGGCGCCCCGGTTTATGACAATCTTAAAAGAGATTTTTCTCATCTGCAAATTGCAGATTTTCTCATCTGCAAATTTCCCTCCCAGGCTTGAGTTCTAAGTAAGAGTGGTCTCAGATGTGGTCAGTGTGTGCACAGATTTTTAGCATCTTCTACATTCTCTGCCCCAGTGGGTTCTCCCTGAATATTTGAGGAAGAACTAGGTTCAATGATAAAGGAAATGCAATTAAGAATCCTGATTATCTAGAAGAATTATCAAAGACTAATCCCCCCATTACTTGTCTCAATCTTTTTTCTCGTAATTGCCTTTCATTGCCTGGGCTGCTGCAGGACAACAATTCACAGAGCAAATTTAGTCTGCACATGGTTTCACCTTGTGATATTCCACCAGCTCCGCCAGGGTGGCATGCTGGAGCCGGTCCACACCCAGGAAGCTGTAGGAGTCCGTAGAGGCATCTATGAGGAAATGTTTGCAGCCATCCTCAGACAGATAGGACAGGGCATAGCCTTTGATCCTTTCACTGACTCGGATCAGAAAACTGCCTGGCACACATGTGCTCAGAAGTTCATTTGCTCTCTTTAATGTAAGAATTCCTGTGGGAAAGAAAAGCAGGTATTTCAGCCAAATCATTTCCAGAACTTTCTTCAGTTAAATATAGCTGTGTGGATAAAGTTTTGTAAAAAGTAACAACAACTGTAAGTACATTTTGGTTCTTAAGAATACAGTGCAGTATCATTCATCTTCTGGTATTTGGTAACTGGGCCAGGTAGGTTACATAAGCAAATGGATAATATAAATGAGGGTATGCACGTTTACCCTTCAGAGTACGTTTCCACCTATGCACCCAGTTATCACACCACAGCTGTTAGGTAGCTTCTGTGTCTGGCATCCTAGAAGCATTAGATCTGGAAGGGGACTGGAAGTTGCCTTCCTCAGTTTATTGACGAGGACTCTATGGCCTGGAGAGTGATCCAACATGGTCTTAAACAGTGCTTCTCAACCAGCACAATGTCTAGAAGTGTATGATCGGCATCTTTGGTTGTCATGGGCAGGGAGTTGCACCTGGCAGCCAGTACAGAGAGGCCAGGGACGCTGCTAAACATCCTACAGTGAATAGTACAGCTTCACACAGCAAAGAATTATCCAGCCCAAAATATCAATAGTGCCAAGCTGAGGACCCTGGTCTTGGAGTCAGCAAGTCAGTGACAGAACCAGGATGGATCCAGGTCTTCAAGTGCTTTCTACAGTAGCTATTCCTAAATCATGCTTCAGTGGCATTTAAAGGAATACAAGTATTTACTTATAAACATATATATACACCTATATATATGTATATATGTTTATATATGTATATACATATGCTTCTATATTTATGTCTCCATATGTTTGTCCTAACATATATTCAAAACAATAAAACTCTTCATATATATTAAGTTTTATACGTATATATAGTTTAGATGCCTCATGAATTCACACTAATTAAGACCAGTCTTTCCCCCAACCAGTCCAAACTCATGAGGTTTGACTCATGTTCCCAATTTCCCTTCTTATTCCCATTGTAATTCATCAGATGAATCACTAACATTGCAAAACATACAGAAGGTATGCAAACACATCTTGGAGAGATGGTAACATCGTTCACTTATTCAGCAAGTTCAGATTTGGGAGGAGGAGCGTTATTCTCCC
This sequence comes from Prionailurus bengalensis, assembly GCF_016509475.1. NCBI lineage: Eukaryota > Metazoa > Chordata > Mammalia > Carnivora > Felidae > Prionailurus > Prionailurus bengalensis. The sequence continues at coordinate 39,363,994 of NC_057344.1, read as the reverse complement.
CCTGTTCCCTTTCACCACTGCAGAGAGAAGCTCTTTCTCCTGTTCCATAGTTAGCTCCGTATTGATACTCTGTATCTTATTATTAGCGGAGAAAAACCCAAAAACCTCCTGGTGAAAGGGCAATGGATGGATCATTACAGTCCTTTAGTCTTATTATTAATAAAGTTAACTGAGAATTGAACCCTAATTATCCAGAACAAAACATTAAATAAAACCATCTCTATTTTACTTTAATAAAAGGGGGATTGAAAAATCACCTGTTCTCAGGGCACCTGGGTGGCTCAGTCAGTTAAGCGTCCAACTTTGGCTCAGGTCAAGATCTCACCGTTTGTGAGTTCGAGCCCTGTATTGGGCTCTGTGCTGACAGCTCAGAGCCTGGAGCCTGCTTTGGCTTCTGTGTCTCCCTCTCTCTCTGCCCCTACCCAACTCATGTTCTGTCTCTGTCTCTCTCTCTTAAAAATAAACATTAAAAATTTTTTTTAAAAAATCATCTGTTCTCTCCCAGCCAAGACAAACCACTCAGCCCTTCTCCTGCCTTCTCTTCTCCCATGTACCATTCAGGAGGCCCCAGGGCCTGCACCTTGAAGTCAGAGCGTTCAACCCCTGTGAGGCTCAACCCCAGTGAAACGCCAGGATAAGAACTGGGGATGTTGAAAGGCTTGGCAGATTCCCCCACTCATAGATAGGAAGCATCTCTGAAACAGAAGAAGAGTCACAACCTCTCTCCTCGGGCCTCCAGCTCTACTGTGCTGATGCCCAGCAGGGTTACGAAAGCCTGTGCTTTACCTCCATTACATCCAGTTACCTTTCTGCCCTATCCTTGACAAGACTGGGCCAACACAATCTGTGGCACCACTGATACTGGTAAGCCTCTTGGATTAGCTGCTAAACTGTCTACTGTAGGTGCTCAAATGATACCCATATTAAGTTCTAACAGATATGGACCTGCTGCTACTGTTGGTCTGTTGTACCTTTCTAGACACACCTCATCCTATTGATAGATTCCAGAGGACAACCATAAGCTGAAACAAGGCAACAGGTAACCAGCCTGCCCTGAGACTAAACATGACTGAGGTCTCAAGACTCTGTGTTTGACTGTTATGGAACCAGGGAGATTTTTCACTGACACTGAAAACTCCCCTTCAGAGGTGAGGGGCTAACAAACCACTAGTGAAGGAGAAGCAGCATTCTGGAAAAAAGATTTCTCTCTTCTTGCAGACTTACTGACAGGCTAACTCTGAAATTGCAAGTTACTTCAACAGATGGGGTAGATGTTATAATTTATAACATCAGCATGTTATCCAGATGGATTTAGATTCCTAAAATGAAAGCTACTCTGGAAAATTATAACTGAACCTGGGTTAAGGTAGGTTAAACTCCTCCTAAAATCAGGTCACGCAGTAGCTGTAAATCAAACTCCCCCAAACCTCTCAAACTGTAATTATTACCCATTACACGCAGATCTTGGCACTGTGTAATCTCCAGAGACACTGGAACACAATAAAATGATTTTGAGGCGAATCACAAGTCATAACGGAGACTTGAACACAATGGTACTGACAGCAGGTTCAGAAGTTAAGTGTTATGGAGAGGAGGCTTTGTTCTTTTTGCTTTACAACAGGATTATCATTTCTGAGGAGCACATTCTTTTGGCTCCTCTGATGATACTGGTCCAAATATAATCTGTTGTTCCATCGAGGGCAGTGGGCACATCCAGGGATGCCTGGCTATGATCGCTACCAAGCAGTGAGCTTTGTCTGCTTGCAAAGAGAGTTCTTGAACACAAAGCCAAAATCCAGCGTCAGATATTAATCACCTGGATTTGGGCAATCTCCTTACAGTACTGATCATTCCCTGATTTACCCCTGTGCGTGACTCTAAGAATTCTAGAGCAGCGGTCTTCGTCCAAGCCCCCTAAAGGCAGTGTCACCTCCAAGCAAGTTCCCTCTGACCAGCTCTCTTCACACATATTACAAGAACCAAGCCTATGTGAGTTCATAGGAGGATTTCTGTGCTAGTGAAGAGGGGTAAATAAAAGCTTTCTTTTACTTCCTCAATTTTTGAAATGAATCAGACAGATCTTCACCCTCCCATGCTCTGTTTTAAGCTGAATCCAGGCAGGGTGTGGCGGGACTACTCCAGTCCAAAAGGAAGCAGATGTCACTGCATAAGGTCTAACTGGATGGCTTCTGGCTTTTAAAGACCCTGGTGCAGAACTGGCTAAAACCCCTGAGGGCCTGAATACCCAGCATGGAGGTTCACAACAGAAGGAGTTGAGAGGGAACCGAGAGAAACGTCCCACTCCTTTCTGTGCGTGATGCCAGGGCACTCTCTAGAAAAGTACTATTCAACAGAATTTTCTGTGGTGATAGACATGTCTGGGCTGGCCATGTGGAGGCCACTAACCATATGTGGCTACTGAGCACCTGAAATGTGACCAGTGTGACTGAGAGCCTCAAACTTTCATTTTATTTAAAAATTTTTAATTTTTATTTATTTATTTTTATTCTTTGAGAGAAAGTGTGTGCACAAGCAGGGAAGAGATAAAGGGTGAGAGAGGGAGAGAATCCCAAGCAGGCTCCACTCTCAGTCCAGAGCCCCACACAGGGCTTGATCCCATGACCACTAGATCATGACCTGAGCCCAAATCAAGAATTGGACATCCAACCAATGGAGCCACCCAGGAGCCCCAACTTCTAATGTTAATTTTAATTAACTTTGGTATAAAGAGTCACATATAGTTAGTGGCTACCATATTGGACAGCACAACTCTAAACCCCACTGGGATGAAAGCAGACCTCCATGACAGGCCCAGGAAGACTATTTTTTTGCAGAAAAGACTGTGAACAGATATTAAGAAACTTGAAATAACTCAGAAATTCTAGCATGGCCCTAGTTGAAAATCAAGTGACAGCAACTACCTCACAGAAGAAGGGCAGTTCTCTGGGATGCCCTTCTCCACAGCTTCCTCCTGGAAAATGCCTACTCATCCTCCAAGATTCAACTCAATAGCATGAAAATAGCATGAAGCTTTCTGACTTCTCCCTGAGCAGTAAGTCAATGTTCCTCTACACCTGCTGAGCACCTGGTTCCCACCTCCACCTGAGACTCACCTGGTCTATCCAGGGTCTCACCTGGTTCCCCCTCCATCCTGGCAGGTGCCATCCATAGCTCTGTCAGCGTACTCACAGCACATTCTACTACTCTGTGTCTCCCTGCCCCATCTCCTTGTGATCTCATGGAGGGCAACTGATTTATTTTCACACTCTCAGCACCTGCTACTTAGAAGATGCCCAGAAAAGAACTAATGAGTAATTCTGTCTTATAATCAAGCCAGAAACTTTCTTCTCTAGGACACTTCTATGCAGCTACTGCCCCTATTGTTATTGGTAGAGCATTGTTATCGGTAGAGACAAGGGATACCCTCATGTTTCTCTGAAGGACTGCTAACTTTGTTTATATGTGTACATCTGTATGCCCTACTTCCAGAACCTGGAAAATATGTGTTTCAAAATCAGATGAAAGGTAACCAAATACCTATAACATGTAGAGTTCTTAATGTCTGCCTGGCACTACTCAAAGGGTGCATTATTTCATTGAATCCTCAAAGCGGCCTGACAGCAGGTACTGTTCCTACTCTCAAATCACAGATGAGAAAATCTGCATCAGAGAGAGCATCATAATGTGTTTAAGGTCACTGAGGTAGGCCAGGAGAAGCGCTGGTCTTGAACCCAGGCAGTTTCACCCCAGAGTCCAGGCTCTCATCCACTCAACCTGAATACTACCCCTGTGCTAGTGTTTCACACTGCTCAACGAGCTTCTATTTACTATTTACTATTTAATTCTCAAACAACTCGAAATAAACAGAACTGGTATTATTATCATCACCACACAGATGGGAAAACTGAAGGAGAGAAGGTATGTGCCCAAGGTTATAGGATCAGTCAGTGATGGTTTCAGGTCTCTTGTCTCTTATTCAAGTATTTTGTTTTTTAACCTCACAGGCTCATGAAGTTTTCCTGAAATTGGCTGAAAGTAAACTACAGTATTTACTTCACACATTTCTCACCCGGGCAACATAAAGAAGATGCATTTTTCAGTGATTACTCAAGTACAGTTGCCTGGATGTAGGAGTAACACATCGGTAACCTCTGCAACCTCCCCTAGGCTCAGGATTCCCATTGCGGAGCACAGAGGGTTTCAGCTTTCTCCTTGAGCAGCATTGGGTCTGCTGAGAGCTGCCTGCAGGCTGCTGCCCTTCCAGAGCTCTGCCAGGAGGCCCTCACTCCTTCTTCTGTCATCTGTCCGGCACTCTCTGCCTCTTGGGCTGCCCAGAAAACCCTGCAAGGAGGGGATGGCACTAAGAAAACTTACATGAAGGAACACATCTCTGCTGTTAAGGTGACATCAAAGTCCCACACTGCAAAGTGCCAAGGTTAGGGGTGAGTAAAGAAAAACTGAGTTTTAGAAGAACTCATTTCCAAGTAGCAACCCTGCCAGACGCAAAGGGCACATGCTATCCATAGGAGGTCTTAAACTTGGACGAGAGCTCTATATTTCCCCCCTTCAGCTCCCTTCCACCTTATGCTTTTTTTAACCCCTTCAGTATTTACAGGAAGTATTTTTGGAGAGGCCCTGGGACCTGCCCTAGATTCTCTATATGGCGGGGGGGGGGGGGGGGAGATGTATGGTGATGTCGAGCTCTCACCCTTGGGGTCTCAGGCACCTTAGAGGTGAGGAAAAATAGAGCTCTTAAAATATTATTCATGTTTCCTTAATAATTAAAGAATAAAAATCACATAATTTGTTCTTTCATCATTACCTTAATGATTAACACTTATTAACTAGGGCTTACTATGTGTCACATTCAGCTCTAAATATTCACATATATTAACTCATCGAATTGTTAGAATGATCCTATTAAGCAGATGATATCACTGTCTGCATTACACAGACAGAAGATCGGAAGTCACGTGACTTGCCTAAGGCCACACAGCTGGTTGATGGGGCTGGGATTTGACCCCTAAGATGTTCTCTTAACCACTACAACTGCAGCCTCCTTTCCCAGAATAAAGAGTATCCAAATTTTATAAAGAAACCACATGACAACAAAGAAAATTCTGACAACAAAACCATAGGTTAAAAATACTTCTCAAAAGGGGCACCTGGGTGGCTCAGTCAGTTGAGCATCTGACTTTCGCTCAGGTCATGATCTCATGGTTCATGAGTTCGAGCCCCTCATCGGGCACGTTGCTGTCAGCCCACTTCAGATCCTCTGTCCCCCTCTCTCTGCCCCTTTCCCACTCGTGCTTTTTCTCAAAAATAAACATTAAAAAAAATTCTCTAAATACCAGGATCCCCCTTTCCATAAAAAATCTGAAGTCAAACCCCCAAAGCAGGTCACTCTCTTTTGCCGCAGCCCCCCCGCCCCGGCCCCTCCACCCTTCCCTTGCCTGCTTGGTCCCTCTTGGTCCCTCCAAGAGCACAGTGTGAAATAACACTGGAGTCTGGGCACCAGTAATGGGAAGCTTGGGGTCCCAGGCACATGCAGGCCATGACTCCCAGTGGCTGGCAGCATTAGGATGAGGATAGGTGCATCATTTGTAAAACTCAAGTAAGCAAGGTCTTTGGGGTTAATGGACTATTCTGAACATTAATGGAAATACATACTAATGTTTTTGCAACTGGTTTGCTACACTGGGTAATTTATGAGAAAAGTCAGGGTCTTGGGAAAAAACAAAAACACAACCCACAATGATGCATAGTATTTGCTGCCGAAAAGCTAGCTCTTCTCAAGTCTGAATAAATGTATGTAGCTTTAGCCTCTTTATGTTTTGTCTTCAGTTAGTTTGGAAATCTGAATCCTAGGCAGTCAGACAGGAGAACTATGGAGAATAATTCAAAGTGTTTTGATGCCATTAATGTAGATGAAGGCTTCATGCTAAAATGTAGGTGAATTCCCAGGGCTCCTTGCTAAGGCCATGCTGGTTCCTCTCAACGGTAGGACAGTGGCTGGCAGGGAAGGGGCCTGGACTAGTCCTTCCCTGCCACACTCACACAGGGACATATTCTCGCTGCTGCCTACAGCCTACCCACCCTACGCAGTGTATGAATCATATATGTAAATGAGGCAGTGCTTAGTAAAGGAAGAAACTTGAAAATCTCTTTGTAAGAGGGGGGCAAATTTTGCTGGCTGCACAGTTAAGAAATCTCCACTCCTCGGCAAAATAGTCAAAGGACAGTTTACCACTTATGAGTGCCAATTCGCGTGTTCATTAAAATTTTAGCCTGAAGAAAATCTTGGGCAGTCTCTGAGACTCTGTCCACACGATCTCTCCTATTGTATGCACTTGGTCCTCAAGGCCTGTGTGGCAGGGGCTGCAGGCCAGCACACTGCCAAAGGACAGGGACACGGGACTCCACTTGGACAGTTGGCTCTAGGGAACTTAAGTCCCAGACAGCAACTGCCTCCTCAGAAATGGATAGGACTTGCTTTCCAAGGAGAATGAAAATTTGGAGGATGTGTCAGAAATGGAAGCAATCAAAATAGCTGCAGTGTGAACTATATTGAAATCCCACAGATGTTAAAGGGATTTGCTTTTTAAGTAGCTTAAAATATAAAATATTGGGACTGAAGCATTTAGAGGCAGGTTCAGTTATAAACCATGAAAGCAAAAGACATCCACAAGAAACAAATCAGGATGGAAATACTTCATCAACAGTCTAATTATGTTCATATTTGAATAAGGAATGTTCATTACATTTCAGCAGAATAATGATCAACTCTTGATGCTTAAAGCAAATATGTGAATCCTCTAACAACAGAAGCAATTAGAAAATTCCTAAATCAGAAATTTGTTTATACACTTATTGCTAGCTTTTCCCCACCTTCCTATTCCCAGTCCCTGATGAATTCTAAGCTCCTGAACACTGTCATGTATTAACAGGAGATAGGAAATGCTAATGGAGGGAATGAAGATAGGAGTCTGTGGGTTTCTGAACAGACTTTCAAACTTGTTTTATTTATTTGTTGGCCCTTTGCTCTAAGAAGTGTAAAAAAGCATGCTAGTGAGTACAGATAATTATATATCTACACACTTTGGATACTCCTATTCATGAACCAGAATAAGTAAAATGACTTTGAAGGATGTTAAATTTAGCCAGGAGGACTCTCCAACACTAATCACGAACTTTACGAACTTTCTAGACAATAACGTGTGTTTTAAAGACTGCTAATAGCATTGTGACCAACCAGATGCAAGAAGAAAATGAATAAAAATAAGGACTGTATTTGAGGGTCAAGATAGTCCAACACAATGAAAGGAGGGTGACAAAGAGAGAAGAAAATAATCCTTTTTAAGGAAACAAAACCAAACAGACTTAACTACAGTATACAGGAGATTTAAATTTAGAAAACAGAAGATACGGCTTTAGCAATTCCAGGACTCACTCCCATCTCTCTGCACCTTCCCTCCCAACATCGTGCTCAACCTAAACTGGCAATGTTCTGCTCAAGTTTTCCAAACAACTTTATTCCCTGTTTTGGGGGGTGGTTGTTCTTTTGTCCTTCCAAATTCCTGTTGCCTTCTGGGGTGACCTCCTAGGTTCTGGGATTTTTAAGGACAAACCCTAAATAAATACTTGTCAAAACAGCAAAGGACAGTTTTTGCAGTAATAAAGATCTATTTTATTGAAGTGCTACTTATTCTTCATATATGATGCTGTTATGACAGTATTTTGTGGCAAAATTAGGATTCTAAAGAAGAGAAAAGCAGAGAGAACAGGAAGGGTGAATTTACTCTCAAGCTGTTCAGTTCTGGTAAGCCATAACAACAGAAACACTACGCGCCAGGCACTGTTCTAAGCACGTTACATATATTAGCTGATGAACTTTTTTCTTAATGTTTATTCATTTATTTTGAGAGAGAGAGAGAGAGAGCGGGCAAATGCCGGAGAGGGCAGAGACCATGGATCATGACCTGAGCCAAAATCAAGAGTTAGACGCTTAACCAACTGAGTCACTCTGGTGCCCCTGATGTACTTTAAAAACAAAACAAAACAAAACAAAAAAACAAAAACCCTACTCTATAATGTAGATATCATTATCCCCATTTTACAGAGGAGACGAACATACCCAGATCTAGGGGATCTGGTCTTGGAGTCTTGTGCGAAGCCTGTACTATACAGTCGACCCTCAAACAACACAGGGTTGAACTGTATGGTCCACTTATATGTGGGTGGTTTTCAAATAAAAATAGTACTGTATGCATTTTCTCTTCCTTATTATTTTCTTAATAATGTTTTCTCTAGTTTACTTCATTATAAGAATACAGGCATAATACATATACAAAATAACTGTAATGTTATCAGTAAGGCTTCTGGTCAACAGTAGGATATTAGTAGTTAAGTTTCTGGGAAGTCAAAATTTAACTGTGCAAGAAGTTGGCACTCCACCCCCTGCATTGTTCAAGGATCAGTTGTACCCCCTTTCCATGCTAAGAGCCAAGGAAACTCTGTGCTTCTCGGGCTGTACATTGAAAAAAACATTTTTTTTCTCACATTTATTTATTTTTGAGAGACAGAGAGTGTGAGCAGGGGAGGGGCAGAAAGAGAAGGAGACACAGAATTGGAAGCAGGCTCCAGGCTCTGAGCTGTCAGCAAAGAGCCCAACGCGGAGTTTTGAACCCACGAACTGTAAGATCATGACCTGAGCCAAAGTCAGATGCTTAACCAACTGGGTGCCCCACTGGGGTCTTCATTTTTAAAAGTCAGCTTGAGATATAATTTATATACAATAAAAATTTTCCAATTTTAAGTGTACAAATGATTGATTTTGACAAATGTATACAATTGGGTAACTACTACCACAATAATAATATAGATTGTATTTCTATTACCCCAAACTCTTGTGTCCTTGGGGCATTTTATTAAACATTTGAATGTTACGTATCTGCCTCTTAAAATTCTCCCTGGGATTGAGCAAAATAGTGTCTGGACAAGAATGTGCTTTTTCCTTATTCTCAGAGGTGGCGATGGGGCATACTTATGCTGGGTGAAGATTCCATGACACTTTACATCACCACTGACTGTAAGATTTAGTGAATTAATCCATTTATTGGAGAAACAAATCTCTGTGGTATTACTGTTCACTGATTTAAATTCCAAGTTATATAAAAAACATGACATGGATGTTCCCACTTGTGTTAGCGGTCAGATATGCTGTGACTTTGAAGTAAAATAGATCTGGCTCTGAATATTGCCACTAGTGTTAGAAGTCCAAAAAGAACTTCACATCTTAGTTCCTAGTTCTTATTCTATAAAGTGGAAATAAAAGTTACCTCCTTCAAAGTGTTCAATGTAATGTTTGGCACATATTAGGTCCTCAAAAAATTGCAGCTCTAACAGAATCTTCTGACAAACAATTAGAAATAATAAGAGATTTCAACAGTATTAATGAATTTAAGATCAACATATAAAAACATAATTTCTTTACAGCATCAACAACCAATTATGTAATTTTTAAAAATCCCTTTCAAAACAAAAAAAATTTATATACGTAGAACTAAATCTAGTTTTCCTTATTTTTTTTTTTTTAAAAAGGTGCATGTCCTATATGGGGAATTTATTTAATGATTTAAAAGAAATATAAGAAGAAATTTACTATGTTCATGGATGGAAAAATACAATAATATAAAGATGGCAATTATATCTCCAAATTAATCTACAAATTCAATGAAATTCTATTAAAATTCCCAACAAGCATTTTAAAACTTGATGTGTTGCCCCTAAAAGCCATGTGAGCTATGTGGGGCCAAGAAAGACAATTTCAAAGAAATAGGAAGAGGGAGAACTTGTCCTAATAGATATAAAGACATAATATAAATATATAGTAATTCCCATAAACAGGATCTTGGTATACAACAGCGGGAGCATTACAAATCAGTGGAAAAAGGAAGACTAATGAATGATACTGGGAGAACTGGCTACTCACATGTAGAATAAATTAGGTGTCTATACCATATATCATATACAAAAATAAATTACAGGTGGATTATATATTATACAATAAGCAAAAACCATAAAGGAAAAATAGCTACACTCAACCTCACTGAAATGAAAAACTTCTATGCCTCAAAATGTGCCAAAAATCTAAAATACGTAGTCTAGGAAAAGATATATGCAACCCATATAATTAATAAAGGTTTACTATCCAGAATATATAAAATCCTACAAATTAATATTAAAAACTCAACTGACTAGAAAAATAGTCAAAAGATTATAAGTAATTACAGAACCCCCCTATCCAGGAACCATGGAAGGCTCAGCCTCACTACAAATCAGTGCAAATTAAAATAAGGTGGGGGGCGCCTGGGTGGCTTAGTTGGTTAAGTGCCCAACTTTGGCTTAGGTCATGATCTCATGGTCATGGGTTTGAGCCCTGTATCAGGCTCTGTGCTGACAGCTCAGAGCCTGGAGCCTGCTTCAGATTCTGTGTGTGTCTCTCTCTCTCTACCCCTCCCCTGCTCATGCTCTGTCTCTTTGTCTCTCAAAAATAAACATACGTTAAAAAAATTTTTTAATATAAAAAAATAAAATAAGGTGATTCCACTTTGGACCCATAAGAATAAGGGAAAATAAAAGTTTGGCAACACCAAGCATGGTAAGTATGTAGGAAAACAGAAACTCTTAAAGATTGCTAGTGGGAGTAGAGATTCATATAATCACTTTGGAGGGCATTTGGCAATATTCAATATAATTAAAGATTCATGTAACCTACCCTCCTAGCAATTCCACTTTTAGATATACACCCTGAAGAAATTATCACATATGTGTACAATGAGGTATGTCCAAAAGTATATACCCCACATCATTTTCTGTAATGGCAAAACAAACAAACAAACAAACAAACAAAAAAAAACTATACCAAATATAGAAGGGATGAATGAATAATGATAGTGTGTATAATAACATACAAATATAATTATTAAACACATATAAAGCATTGTATGTTTACACTTTATGTATTATAAATAACATATATTATAATATACTGCACAATAGGTAAAAAAAATGAGCCAGTCTACATTTATAAAAAAGGAAAAATCCAGACAACATAATGTTGGGAGAAAACTCAAGTCGCAGAACAATGCCTGTAACATGATACCATGTAAATGTTAAACACAAGATTGCATGTTTTATAGAAGTATGTATACGTTTAATATATCTTAATATATTTTATAAAAATTCACACACATCTACATATATAATGAGAGTACAAAAATGAGAGAATAAAAATGAAAGGATAATTTCAAAAGAGTGGTTCACCCCCTGGGAGAGAAGTATACAGAATCAAAAAGGCAGTAAAAGAGGGTGCCTTAATTCTTTCAGGCTTTCTTTCCTTTTTTTTTTTTTTTTTAAGTTTATTTATTTATTTGAGACAGAGTGAGAGAGGTGGGGGAGGGGCAGACAGAGAGGAAGAGAGAGAATCCCAAGCAGGTTCCACACTGTTAGAGACATGGGGCTTGATCTCACGAACTGTGAGATCATGACCTGAGCCAAAATCAAGAGCCAGATGCTCAACTGACTGGGCCACCCAGGTGCCCCAGGTTTTATTTCTTATTAAGAAAAATAGATATGAAGTAAATATGGCTTCTAACATTCACTGTACTGTATCCTAGAAAGTAGATATAACATTTGCTACAATGTTGGTCTTAGTCATAGCTTCCTTTGTACTTTTTGTTCAAAATAGTTTATAATAAATTTTTTTTTAAATAAGGAAAGGGAGAAAAATCCTCCATAATGTGGGTAGGCCTCATCCAGTCAGTTGAAGGCCTTAAAAGAACAAAGACTGACCTTGCCTGAGCAAGAATGGATTCTGCCAGTGTTCAGCCTTTGGACTCGAGCTCAGTCTTCCCCGAGTCTCCGGCCGGCTGGCCTACCCAACAGATTTGGGGCCCAGCAAGCCTCCACAGTCACGTGAGTCAGCTCCTCAAGAGGCTGGCCATAGAAGGATCTTCAGGAGAAACAATTGCAGAGGTCCTAAGAGAGGGGTAAGTGTGGTGTGTCAGGGATAGAAGGGAAACGAGTGGTGGAGAGCAATGATCAAGGTAGGGCTCTTCGAGGAATATCATCTGAGACGGGGCCGGAGCAATAATCAGGGGTGGATTAAGCCAGCTTTGTGAGCCCCAGGGAGGAATTTGGGTTGTACTCTCATTGCAGTTTGATTATGTTGAAAACGGGGGACAGCAGAGGAAAGATGGAGACCAGTTAGGAGGCTGATAAAGGAGGGCAGATGAGAGATCAAGATTAGTTATTCACGTGGTGACAAAGTCCAGAACTTTCTCCTACTGAAGGGGCTTAGCAGCAAGGCAAGATGCTCTGGGACATACACTGTAGTTTTCCCAGTCCTCCTAAATGAGTGTGAGTATAAAATTTCCAAATTAACTAACATGAATTACCTTTGCAGAATATTAAAAAATTAGAAAAACGCCCAGTACAAAATTCCTTCACAAGGCCCTCTGTCAAGACTGCTGGGGCTTCCTAGTATTCTTCATGATTCTGTGGTTGCACAGTGTAGTAAGGTGGCCTACAAATTTGCAGGGAGGTTCTTCCCAGGGAGCAGGTAGGAAAGCATCCTGGGAAGGAGCCAGTGTGTACATCAGCTCCCTGGTCTCCAGGCTACTAGGAAGGAACATGGGAAGCAGCTAAGAGATGTCAGCAAGTCATTCCATCTGGGTCCTAACACCAAACTGAACCATGTAAAAGCTAGAAATGTGCTCTGGCTCTAAGGAAAACTAACAAAAAGTGTAAAAGAACTTGAGAATCTTCAATGGGTTCTCCCACAAGTCCCACATAACCAATGGGACCAAAAGTCCAGTAAAAGTTGAGACATTGTGGTCTCTGAAAAAAGCTTGCTGAGAGAGAAGTGGGGAGATGGCATATCTAGATGTGCTTGAGATCATCAAAAGATGCTCATGAAGTAGAGTTCAGCACTGCATTTCAGGATCTCTCTTGTACTTGGGATTTTCCAAGCTCTTACATCTAGGAGATCAGACAATATCCTACTTTACTGCCTCTAATACTGGCCCCCATGGACAGATATTCATCTCATCATTATCCCAAGTGAGGAGGGACACCTGAGACAAAGATCTGGCGCCATCACAATGAATGTTAGTGCTCCCCAGGGTCTTGTCCTTGTTCTTCTCTCATCATTCTTCCCAATTCACTCCTGGAAAACCTCATCCCTCCCATGCTTTTCATTAGGTGCTGATAACTCCAATATATTATCTCTAACATTGTTCCATCAATTCAATTTCCAAAGGAATATTTTCATATGACTGCCCCAAAGACATTTCAAACTCATCATATCCCAGATAAGCTCATTGTCTCCCCTCTTCTTTTTGCCCCTTAATCTCCCATCCTCTTGTGGTCTTTCTTCCAGCTGATAGCATGCCACCTTCTGCCTAGCCCCACAAGCCAGAGATCCAGTAGTTTTCATTTCCCTTGTCCTCTACCCACTCATCCTGTCTAAAGCTAATTAAAAGAAAAGGGTAAAAGTGTGACTTCCACAGTGAAAAATTAGCTGACCAAAACAGTAACATAAGAAAGGCAGTTTCTGGAGTGCATGATAATGGAGGAAGATGGTAAACCAATACAAAAGCTACCATCCCATTATTTTAAACAGGGCTCATGAGCAATAAACAATTATATTTTAAAAATATAAGATATTATCCATCTTTATCATAGAAACATGTGAAATTTTGTCTTCTTAAAACAGAAGATAATGACTTACATGACTATTAATATCATATTATTTACATTATACTGTATATTATTTATTTTGCTTATGACTATGATAAATATTTATACAAATGAAAATAAACAAGTAACAATTGCAACTAATAAGTTATTAAAACTCAAGAATTTATTTTTTAATCAAAGCTCCAACTGGATTTTTAGTTCAACTTTGTCTTTCTCACTTTTATCAACTGTTTCAAATAGAACTGCCTGTTAAAGTACCAGGATTTTGAATTACATGAACCAACATTTTCAATGTCTCACTTCCTGCTGTTCAAATGAACTGCCACCCTTGTAATCAGGGATGACAGCATCTTCTACCCAATGACACAGAAACTACAAAGTACTGATTTCCTCAGTGCTTATCATAAAAAGGAAAAAAGGGGGGGCAATATGAAACAGTGGAGCTAACGTGTAATTGGCCATGCTCTTTCTATTCATCTTTTGACACTGATGTCCCTCTTTCTTCCAATGTCTTCCAAGAAGAATGGGAAGAATGGAGGCTTACGACTCAGTCCTAGGAGGGGGAGGGGCTCCTCAGGGAATGGACAATTACTAAGGCCTAAATTGCCAAAGAACACATATTTTCAAGGAAAGCTAGACAGTTCCATAATGATCTGACTGCAAAAGCAGCCCATTAGCAGAAAGCCTATTACAAATAATATTTTTCTTTTTAGAAGAGTTTGCCATATTATAGGGTTGGGAGCCTATTTTTGTGGATATATTTATGTGTGACATGAATACTAGTTAAACACGATTCAACATGATTCAAACCAATATACCCTTTGCGACAAGTGTGCTCTGTGAGAGAACTTTATTTTTGTCTTAAAGCACTTTTGTTGTACATAGAGCCAATTAGTCCAAATCAACCACAGACATTACAGAAGCAAGCTGAGGCAAGAAGCCCCTTATTTTCTTGAAGTCCAAGAAACTAAGCAGTCAGTGAAATGTGTGCTGGGTACACAGAGGACTTGAATTAATCAAATTTCTAGTGTTAAATGGCTTATTAGGTAATATCTGCTCAGGCTTCAACAAACCCACCTGGCAGCCTTAACTACTTAATGGAAACATAGATCAAAGTAATAGAATTTTTAGGTTAAAGATCATAAAGTTCAATTTCTTCATTTAATAGACGAGGAAAATGAGGCTTAGCTAAATTGACTTGCTACAGAAAAAGATGATTTGCTCAAAGTCACTCAACTGTCAATGGAGAGCTGACCTTTGGATTGCTAAACCAATGCCTTGCCCACCACACCCAAGGGCATATCTGACTCATGGTGGATGGTGGACAACAGGCACTGCCTTTTGAGGGGAGCCCTAGTGTAGGTGACCAGGAGGCACTGTCTTCCCCACCCACCCGGCGGTATTTCATTTGTGGTGATAAATTAGCCCACAGTACATGCAGAGACCACAACCACTGTTTCCTAACTTCATCATGAGTTTGCAACCCACTGAGAAACCTTTGAAAAACTCCTTGTGAAAATAATTTCAAAGGCTCTTCTTGGGCAGCACAAATAAAAGGACGCCTTTATTCTTTTTGCCCTCCTGGTGGATTAGCATAGCTCTGTGCATCGCCAGATGAGGTTCCATTGAGGGAACCTCTGTACTCACCATGGAACCAGGGAGCTATGGCGTCTGAGGCTTTCTGGTAGCCTGCTCGCAGAGGTAGCTGCTCCTCTTTAAACCACCGAATGATTTCCTCTTGGGCATAGCTGGATGCCATCCTCGTCACTCCCTGATTTCTGTTATTTAGAAAATGTTTTTCAAGTTAGATTTAACTAATTTGAAAACAATGCCTTTAGAACTCATATATACCCTATATATATATAATCATGTATATATTATATATATTTGAAAATCTAATTACATGGGCTGAGCTAAAGGGAGGTTATACCCCTAATTACTGCCATCATACAATTCCTTGAGGGCTAGTCAAGAAATAGGAAAGAGGGGCACCTGGGTGGGTTAGTCGGTTGAGCATCTGACTTCGGCCCAGGTCACAATGTGAGTTCAAGCCCCACATTGGGCTCGATGCTGTCAGCATGGACCCCACTTCAAATCCTCTGTCCCCCTCTCTCTGCCCTTCCCCAACTTGTGCTCTCAAAAATAACATTTTAAAAAAATAGGAAGGAACATAAATCTGTCACTTGTCCTTCTGGTCCTGTGGGGCTAGTCATGGCTATGAGCAACTGCTGTGTTAAAACAGAGATTTAATTCATTTTTAATGTGAATAAAAGCTCCATTAACTCCCAGTTAAAATTTGAGAAAATAAGCACTAAAAAGTGAAATACACCCAGCACTACTTTCCTTGGGCCATGTCCTTGCAAACAAAAGAAATCAAATGCAATAAAATAAATTTCCTTCCTAACATTTTCATTATTAAACTTTCTCTTCTTTCTGTTTCCATCTCCCTGACTTGCTTTCTTCTCTCCCACACTTTGAAGAAGTTTGGTTCTGCTAAAGATAGCCTCAGAACTATAAAGTAAAAAGAAAGAAAAATGTATGAAGATTGGTAAAAGAAAAAAAAAGATACAAGCAGCAGAATCATTTTGAAATATATTCAGTAGCAGAACTTAAATTCTGGGATGTAAGTCAATTTCCATTACAAAAGTAACATTGCAATGTAATAAACATATTTCCAAGTCTCACACCACAGCCCACTAATTTTGAGCAGAATTCAGTGTGAAAACAATGAGGAGTTTGGATGAACTACTGGGATACCTGTCATGTAAATTAATGTATGGCTCTTTATGCGTTTTATGGTAACACATGTCACTGTGAGTTACATGTGACATATATGTTAGATGTACATATATGCAGGTACATATTCATATATATACATAAACAGTATTTTGGAGAAAGTAGCCTATAATAGTTGACTTTTTTGGTTATCAGACACTGCACACACATAAGATTACATGATGAGTGCTCTAATTAGCTTTCAAATTAGGTTCTTTTTCTTTGGGAACTCTATGGAGATTAAGCAAAACATCTGAGGACAGCCAATCTCTGTCTTTTCTTGGGCTGGCTCCTAGCTGACCTCGGTCATCACTGTTGTCCCAGCCCAAAACCCATCCATTCTGGCTGCCTCACAAGAAGCATTTCATGCAAGTGTATTAAGTTGGAAAAAATGAGCTAACTGAGCACAGCTCAAAACAAGAATTACCCTTATTAAAGGCCACCTTCATTGCTGTCAATCGCATACACTGTGCTCTGAAAATACTGTGGGTCAGGACGTATTTCAAGGCACAGTCCCACCCTCAAAAGAGCCTGGAGAACGGAGGTAGGTCCACAAACAGCCCTGCTGGGGATCTGTGGTCAATACACAGACAAGCCTGGGCACTGGAAAGGACCCTGTGCAGGATCTCACACCTTTGTGACCTGATCACAGAAGTTTGAGGATACCTGTTTCTGATTGCCTTTCTTGGGTTTTTGTCCATAAGAAAAAAAAAAATGATTCCCCAAACTGTCACTTTGTAGACGATGATCATTTAGTTCGGGTCCCCAAGTCACAAAATGGAACCTTTTAGTTAAGTAGAAATAATTATAGTAGAGGAAAAGGTTCACCTTCCTATTTCCTCTGAGGTCATAATCTCCCTTAGGAAAAGCCCTGAAGATAACTACTGTCTCCAAGCAAAGAGAGATTTGTTTGCTTTTTATTTCTCCATGTTTGTAACCGAGTATTTTTAGTTTTTATTTCAGAAGGCAAGGCTTTCAGACAGTTCTGTTTCACTCAATCACTATTTGATTTCTCTGGTATATTTTAACTATCACCTTTCTACATATTAGAATACGAAAAAAAATCATATAATATCCAGGAGAAAATAATTTTATAATCAGTTAAGTAACATAAAGGAAAGGGGTTTCTGCTATGATATCATTGTATTTTTCTTCATGGATTTTACAAAACAAATTGTTCTAATTTCCCATAGCCTTGGAGGCAAAGGCACTGTTATGACCAAAAAAGTATTCATTCAACAAAGGAACAGTTCCAAAATGTCAACATATGAGCTTGGCTCTGTATCCCAGAACAAGGATTACCATCAAATCTTTAATCCTGAGCAATGAAAACATAACTCTACTGAAGCCATGAAAGTCAGCAAGCCATTAGATTCCTACTTTGATATTGTTTCCTACTAAGAGCAATACTGAGCACTGGTGAAACCCCTGTTGTTTCTGTTTCTCCCCTCATTGGCTCCCCTTCAGCCCAAGGGTGTGGGGGTGCGATAGTAGCATAGGAAGGCACTGAACTCGATGTGCATCCTAAATTACCGGGTATCTTAATTACAACAACTGTGGATATTTTATAGATAAGAATGAGACGAATCCAGACCAGGTATCTCAGGAAGACAGGCTTGGAGAGGAGACTGAATTTAATTTCACAGGCAGCCAGCTGGTCCTTCACTCCCCATGGCTCATCATGCAGTTTGTCTTTAATCAGCCAGTTTCCACCGTTATGCTTAAAGCCATCTGTGTGGCTTCTTACCTAAGAGGCTTTCGAGGGTATCCTGCTGGGGTTAGGAACAGAGGCTTGGGTGGAAGCGGAGGTCTTTTTGGTTTCTGTGGAATGCTTGGGGGGCTTTGTGGTCCCTCACCGCTTCTTCCTTTTTCAGCTGCTAGTGATAACCTCTTGTAGTCTTCCCGCGCTTGTTTAGCCAAAGAGCGTCTCTTCTCATCAGCTGCTTTGGATTTTCGCACTAGGAAAACAAGGCAGGGGGGGGGGGGGTGTTGAGAAAGACCCTGGTCAGCCAACAGAGATGGTGAGAAGACTCAGCTGGTGGAGAGAGCAGTCTCCCAGCAGATTCTGTCATCTGATGATGACAATGAACAATCAGTGTCAACACCTATGACTCACATAGTTCAGGCTTGCATATTCACAACTGCCCAATGTTCACTGCAGACTTCCTATCTTTCTCTGGGAGTTTTAGGACTTTCTAAGAGGGAGAAGGAAGAGGAGGAGGAAAAGAGGAGATAGAAATGGGGTACATGTTTTAGAATTTCCTGCAGTTGGCAAGACCAAGTGGTGAGTCACAGACCAAGTGAGAATTCCAACTGACAGGGGGTCTTTGAATAAAAGAGGTGATGTCACATCCCTCACACACACAGCTCAGGATGTCACCAGCAAAGAGCAGACTATGAGGAACTCCTCAGTGCCGTGGCTCCTGGCTGTGGACAGGATGAAAGAGTGGTGATGTCCACTCCTCAGTCCACAGAGAACTGAACCAAATGTAAATTGGCCTGCCAGAACAAAAAAATAAAATAAAGTGATTCTCACCACAGAGAATGTGTTGATACACATAAAAGCATCCCAAAGTCACCTTTTAATGTTGCTTTGTAAAGCAGAAGGTTTGTTGTTTTGTTTTGCTTTTGTTTTGGCCACACAGTGGTAAAGGACTCTAATGCAGGATGTTAAGACTAATTTTTATTGTGTGTATTTGCACTTCAGCCATTATTGGTCAAACCCTGTTAGGTTTGGCTTTAAAGAGATGCCAAAAATGTTCCATTACGCTAGAATTTCACTGCATAGAAGTGATTGGATCTTGCAAATGTTTTCATTTCACAAAAACTGTCATGTTAATGGTATTCACTGTTATGGAACTGAACACAGTATTCTCCACATCCTGCAAACATTGCCACTCCTGTTCTCTCCCTCAAGTGGTCTCTAGGGATCACCTGGTAGGTAAGCCTTTTTCTGGGTCAGCTGTTTCAAACAAACATTTTCCCCTAGCATCCCTGAGCAGGCTCTGCTCTGCCTTCACCTGCACTGAGCTCTTCCTAAGGAGGTCTATCTTTGGTGGTGCCACCTCTAAAAGGAGTCAGGGTTAGGTGACAGGCATGGGAGGGATGCTGATATATCCAATTGATTATTCCTGGGTTCTTCTATTACCAAGTTGAGTTCAATGTTGAAATTTAGAAAAATACAGGATAACAAGAATTCAAATAAATCTCAGATCCCACCTCTCCAAAAAAAACTAATGTCGACATGTTAATAACCTTCCAGTTCTTTTACTTCATATACTCGAGCATTTTAAAATTGGGATATTTTGGGACACCTGGATGGCTCAGTCAGTTAAGTGTCTGACTCTTGATCTCAGCTCAGGTTATGATTTCAGGGTTGTGAGTTCAAGCCCCATGTTGGGTTGTATGCTGGATGTGAGGCCTACTTAAAAATAAACAAACAAACAAACAAAGGATGTTTTTCATACTATTTTGTAATATTTTTTCTTCTTCAAGTAAAAAAAAGATATAAACATATCCCAAATTCATTAAACACTCTTCTAAAACATGTTTTTTCATAGCTATATACCATTCCATCAAATAGATACGACAGCTGTGATGGTACAAAGATGAAAGGAAAACCTTTCTACTACTGTTCAAAAAGAGACTCATAAACCTTTGTGTAACAACTTAGTAATAATTCTCTCAACAACTACGTTTATTAAGAGAAGGAATTGGCCTGGAGAGTCTAAAGTGTTATGGAGGCCCTGAGGTACTCACAAGATGCCTGCCACTCTGAATCTTCTTTCCAGCTTTTATAAATCTGCTTGGTTTTCTCCCCATCTATTTGTTTCAGTTCCTCATCTTGTGTTTTCTTCATGGATTCTTTCTTCTGTTAAAACAACAACAACAGAAACAAACACTAATGACTGGCAGTTTTCTGTGAGGAGGAGAGGTGGAGGAGGGGAGGGAGGAAGGGGGTACAGGGATGGGGAGGGGACTCAGGTTGGTTTCTGTTTAACTCCCTTGCAGCCCCTGGCTAGGCAATTTGTTGTGCAGGAAAAGCTTGGAGTCAGTGATACCTGAAGCTGACTCTACCGCCACCTAGCTGTACAACTGCATGGCCCCTTACCAAACCTCCCTTAGGCTGTCTTCCCCTAAGTATAATTACAAAATTAAAACTATTTCGGGGCACCTGGGTGGTTCAGTTGGTTAAACATCTGACTTTAGCTTAGGTCATGATCTCGCGGTTCGAGGGTTTGAGCCCTGCGTCAGGTTCTGTACTGACAGCTCGGAGCTTGGCCTCTGCTTCCAATTCCATGTCTCCCTCTCTCTCTGCCCCTCCCCCACTTGAGTTCTCTCTCTTTCAAAAATAAACTAAAAAAAGAGAGAATAAAATATTTCATAGGGTTATATTGAGGGTTAAATAATATTTAAAAAGTGTCTCCCATAGTGTGTAACACAGTAAGAACTCAATAAATATCCATTTTCCTCAAACACAGCACTTCTCTGTTTTAAGTTGAATTCCCTGAAGTAGTGTGTAAATACTGTTTCATGGCACCAATGTAAACACTCTAGTATCTGACAGGTTCCATAAAAATAACAGTACATTTCTACAGCAATCTTAGCTGTATCTCCATGTGCCCTCGCACCAGTGTGTCTAAAAATGTGGTACTTACACATGATTTTAGGTGACCCAAAAAGGAATATTTTTTTGTATTTTAAAAAAAGCAGAAAAATATTTTTACAAAGCATCATCTTTGAGAAAACATAAAATAAGAAACACAAGTCTTCCTTAAAAAGGGAATTTGCTTTTGTTTATTGTAAAATATACATAATATAAAAATTACCACTGTAACCTTTTTAAAAGTTGTGGCAAAATACACATAACATAAAAATGACATTAGCCATCGTGAAGTGGACAGCTCTATGCACCACTACACTGAAGGAACTCGTTTTTAACGAAAGAGAAACTAATACCCCAAATCACTTAGACCTAAAAAGTACTTTGTTTATTTGGGAACTGCCTCCTGAGTGCCTACAAGAAAACTGAATTTAGCACTTGGTCAACTAAATAAGAGCCTTGGTCACCTAAATAATGAAATAAGCTGAGAGGGTCAGAAAAGACAGATCATGCTTTGTTCTCCAGCACAAAAATGATAGTTTTTTTTTTTTTCTTTTGTTTTTCTCTATAGAAAGATAAAGGCTTTCTGTTAAGTTATTTCACCCCAACTAAAATATAAACCTTGATGTCACGGAACTTGTTTTCAATCACTGTGGGAAGTCATAAATCACAGTTAATATAGGTGATAATTCATACACTATATTCCACTTCAGATGTAACTCCTTCCTTCCTTCCTTCCTCCCTTCCTCCCTCCCTCCCTCCCTCCCTTTCTTTCTTTCTTTCTTTCTTTCTTTCTTTCTTTCTTTCTTTCTTTCTTTCTTTCTTTCTTTCGAGAGTGTGTCTGTGCAAGCAAACAGGAGCGGGACAGGGGGAGAGAAAGAATCCTAAGCAGGTTCCACACTGTCAGTGCGGAGGCCCATATGGGGCTTGATCCCAGAAACGGTGAGATCACGACCTGAGCAAAATTGAGTCAGATGCTTAATTGATTGAGTCAACCAGGCACCCCAAGATGTAACAAAACTTTTGTGTATTTATTATTTTCACTTTTTTTCTTACTTTCATTTCCTGCCTAGAGCTAAGCCTCTGCAGTTTGCCAATATTATAAAAACTAAAACAAACAGACAAAAAGCAGCTTCTGGTGTTTTAAATGACTGTTAGGGGTGCCTAACAGTTACAAGTTGATCCTTACTTCCTATTTCATCTATTTAGAAAACCAAGCCAAACTATCATTTCCTTTTTAGAAGTGTTTGCTGGAAACATGTAGGCCCAGGATGGGGATGGTGAGCCAAGCATGGGAAAATCAAGATAGAGGCTGAGGAGTGAAGGAACAGCAGGGCTGAGGCTGAACACTGGTCCATATGCCCACGGGCTGAGGTTTAAACATGAGGACAGGCAGTTTGATGTCAAAACGTCTCCCACAGAAAGTCTCTCATCCCAGCCTGTTAATGGAAATACTCTCCACAAGTTTCCTCAGAGAGCCTCTCCATTGCCTTTAAAGTGGGAAGGCTCTGTTTTATTACCTTTGTTCTACAGAGAAGCTTGGTAAGTGATCTTTCTGCTCATTCACTCTCTTGAATTCCCATGTAATTTCTTAAGTTAGAGAGGGGATGTATCGGCCTATGGCTCTAGGTGTTCTCCTGAGAGGGTGTGAAAACGAATAACTTACATCTTAAAATGTTTGAGAACCACTGATCTAGTCCATTTCCCTTATTTTGGAGACAAGATATTTCAGGCCCAGTCTAAACACTGATGTACCTTAGACCTCAGACCACTTCTCTTTTCCATCTAAACTCACTCTCTAGATGATCTCATCTTTCATCGTGGCTTGAAATAACACCAAGATACCAAATTCCTTACAAGGGTCTACATGATTTCTCAGCACTGATCTCTTTGACCATGTCAAGCGAGCTCTTGCCTTTGTGCTTTTATACTTGCTGTTCCCTCTGCTGGGAACATACTTTACGCCAGTCATCCACATGGCCCCTTCCCTCATTCCTTCAGGTATCCACCAATAGCACCTTTACAGAGTAGCCTTCTCTGACCACCTCTATAAAAAACCAATTCCCACCCTCCCAGCCTTCCTCAGCTCCCTTATCCTGCATCATTTTCCCCCATAGAACTTATGACCATCTGACTTCATAGATGTGTTTGTTGTCTGTCTCCACATCCAGAATATAAGCTTCCTGAGGGTAGGGATTTTATCTATTTTTTCACTGTGTTTCCAAAGCCTGTAACAGTGCCTACCACAGAGGAGAAACTCAGCAGAAATTGGTTGAATAAATACACAGACCCTTTGTCTTTCTCGCTATCATTTGAAATGAAGCAATGTAATCTGGGTAGTGCAACTGAAATTTTCCTTTAGATGCTCTAGAATGGCCTATATTATATCAGCAGTATGCACACCAGGACTATACCACAAAAGTTCATGGCTTCTTGAAGTCTCCACAGGAGCTATCTCAGTTCATGCATGTCCCTGCAGACCAGTCAGGGAATTGACCTCTACTAGAGATCTACTAGATCTGCTAGAGTCTACTGGAATGTGGGCCTTCACCATGACCCCATCTCAGGCCTGTGGTCACTCAGAACCTTCTCTTTACAGCCTCCTATCTTATGCTATGTTTTCAAACTTACTGCGGGTCAAATCCTACCATGGTTTCCAACTGCCAGCCTATGCCCCATTTATTGTGAAGAATGTATGATACAATGACAATCTAGCATGATGGAGGAAACAGGCTTGGCCTGTAGGAAGAATCCCACGTCTGGGTAGATGTGTGAGAGGTCTGCGTGCCCAAAGGAGCTCCTGGCACACTGGGCATGGGCGGCACAAGAGGCTGCTCATCCTGAAGGGACAGGTTCACAGAACCAATGAACACATTAGGAACTTAATCTGAATTCACTATTTCTGCCAAGTTAAATGCTTCATTTATCGCTCTCTGGTGTTGTCTCTGTTTTAGGTCTTCCATGAGGAGTTTAGCAGATATTTCTTGGCATCTGTTCTTTCCATGATACTCAAGACTTTTCCAACCTCCAGATAAACAGGTAAAGATGAATAGCTATGCTCACAAGCTTTTTAAGACAGATTTCACTTTTGCTGCTTTCATTTCTGCATGAGACTAATATATCCATTTGTGAAACATTAGTGGACATGGCTATGCATTTAGCCCCCTGAAGACAGAATGTAAGTCTTTACCTGGTGAAATCCATATGCCTTCATACGATTGATAGAATCTGCCAACATTTGTTGAATATTTCTTGAGGAACTGGAGAATGACTAAAAATTAAATGAAACATGTTTTTATACCATTTAGAACTACAGTGCAGTTTCAGTAGATAATCTGTTAATGCTTCCTTTGTTTCAATGTTCCCTAACCTGCCCCACTCCCATAGATGTATGTACCAAAGCTTTCCACCACCAAAGTCCCTGAGTCCATAATGACTGAGGCAGTAGGTACGGGAGACCTCAGCCTCCCTACTCAGTAGGGGATTATTGCTCAAGACCCTGGAGCTGGTGTTTTGGTCATGACAAGTGGGTTTCTCTTTTTTGTTCCCAGCTGGCCCCAGGGCCCCAGAATGACTTCTAGACATCACCATTACTCCTTAATTTAAGTAATCTTCTTCTCTTAATCCCTGCTTTATGTCATCCCCTGTTTTAGTTCAGACCAGAGAAATGCTTCGTCTCTGCCATTTAACTGCATATGCCTTGCTCCCTGTATAGGACTGGAGGCATGACTAGAATATCAGTTTGGTGCTTGGGAGCCCTGCCCACTTTCTCTGTCTGATCACTCTCCTCCCCTCCCCACCTCTCCCACCCCTGTTACCCAGCCCAGTATCTGGCTTTATGCTGCTCTGGATGGATATCCCAAGAGGCAACTCCTGCCAATGGGGTTCCCAGATCCATTGCCCAGATTCCCTAGTGTCACTCCTGCCTGCCACATGCCAACTGCTCTGGCATTGTGACTGAGCTGGCATATCACACGGAGTGTCTCTTAAGGCCAGGTCAGTTACACAGGCCCCTGTCCCCCTGTCCCTGGCCTGATGCAGAGTCTGGGCCAAGTCCCAGTATGAAAAGTCACATGAGCCTCTCACAACCCATATCACCATGATTTATGTGCCCTGTGCCTGAGGACTCACTCCTGAATTTTGGTATCGATCAGAAATTGTCAGTAAATTTTCAGAAAAAGGTTGGTACTGAGATTCAGTGTGGAGCACAAGATATTTTAGGGTCATTACCATGTCATGTAACAAACCAGTGTGACTACCTCAGTTTTATCCCTTATCTCACAGTAGCTACATTGCTTTTCCCAGCTGCCCTAGAAGTTAGGTGTGCCCATGAGAATAAGTTATTTCCAATTTGTGATACCTGGTATTTGCCACTCCTATTCAAGCCCTTAAAACCTCCTTCACGCATTCCTTTCCACTTCCCACTTCCCCCTTCCTTTGGGCTGAAATGGTGATCACAGTCATACTACTACACCTTCAGTCCCTGAGTGACTCTGTGGACCTGGGCCTCCTGAACCAGAACCATTCTTTGAAGTTCTAAGCGAGAAAGATGAACTCCTGTTGTGTTTTGCCTATTGCTTTGTTGGTCTATTTGTTATAAACGTATAGTCTATTTTAGTTAATAAAATTGGCCATGGCAATTGGTAGTGGCACTCTTCAAGCCCTCTGTTGAGATTTTTTACTAGTCATGGAGAGTGCTATTAATGCTAATTCCACTGAAGGCTACTAGTCATTAAAGGCGCATTATGACCAGGCACTGTGTTAGTAACTTAGTAAGTATTATTTTTATTCCTCAAACACCTATGATGTATGGGCAACACAATACCCAACTATCAGAGGAAGAAACTGAATCTCAGGGGAGTTGTACAGCTTTCTGGCATCATACAGCTGGGTAGTGCCAGAGTTTATACTTTTCCCACTATGTCAACATTGCAATGATAGGAAATGAGTTGTAGGTCAAAAGGTTTCTTTATGCTTATTACTTGGCGAAATAATGACTCCTATAGGTTTCACAATTGCTACCTACCATATTCTATCTCATTTTTATTTTAATATTATAAAAGGATACATAACTGCTCTGGATCTAAAACAGAATAGTACAGTAGCCAGTTCCCTATCTGTGAACAGGTTAGAACTGTTCCAACAGATTTTATACATGTCTGTTCAAAAGTCCAACATGACTTTGAAGAACTTGAATTTGTAGTCTCTGAATAAATTTATTTATTTATTCCTTATTCCACCATAAGGAATGTGAGCTTTAAAAACAGGCCCACTCTCCCTTTATTTAATGATATAAGATCTGTGGGACATCATTTTGCAAAAAGGATCAGTTTCTTCTATGTTGAAAATTAGGAGGGGGGCACCTGGGTAGCTCAGTCAGTAAAGCATCCAACTTTGGCTCAGGTCATGATCTCATGTTTTGTGGGTTTGAGCCCTGTGTCAGGCTATGCATTGACAGTGCGGAGCCTGCTTGGGATTCTCTCTCTGTCCTTCTCCCACTCGGGCTCTCTCTCTCTCTTTCAAAATAAATAAATAAATTGAAGAAAAAAACTTTAAAGAAAAAGAAAATTAAGAGACTGGTAACCACCCTCCCTTGTCTGCTCAAGCACTGTACTCAGGTTCTAGCTACGGAACCAGCCACTAGTCTGTGGCAGGACCTGGACCTAAGCAGCCAGCAGAGCTTTGGACTGGGGATTTGTCACCAGCACTCATCCACCCTCAGCCTTTAAGCTTGCAGACTCTCAGTTGTTTCCTGAATTAGCTTCAGGCTAACAGGACTTGGACAGGTCTCTTCTAACATATATTCTACTTTGTCAAACCTTTTTCCCCCATCACTTGCCAATTACTATCATCTGCATGGCACTTGAAGCACACTGTGTGAGTTATTCTTTGTCCCTTAGAATTATTTGTCAATTGAATGATTCATCTTATACACACATACAGCATTGTTTCCTTACCACTTGCTTTTTTTATTATCTTTTTTCCTATATTATCTATCTACCACCAAGGGCAGACCACCCCAAGATGGACTACATTGGCATGAAGGTAATTTTGAGTTAAAAGCAATCAAAACCCAGCAGATTCAGGAAAAGCTCGTTACCTTCCCACCTCAACTACTTAAAAGAATTTAGATAGAGGTCTTGCTCTAGGAAGAGAGCTGTCACTAGAGATAACTCCATGACACTATGAACTAGGTATAGCAGAGAGAGAGGAATCTAGCAGAGCCTGTTTGATCAATGTCCTCTGTGTCTCATTCTTTCTGAGTGGCCCAGAAAACATTTGTTTTTACCAAACATTTACTCTTTTTTATCATCCTGTGAATTGCAGGAAGTCCCAGACCCCTAGAGCCCCTTTCTCCTTAGTTCAGAATGATATATACACCACATTTTGCTTGACTGTCTTCAGAATTTCCACATCTGTGTGGGTTTCTCATACATAGGAAATTAAATTTGATTTTCTCCTGTTAGTCTGTCTCATGTCACTCTGATTCTTATTCTGGCCAGAAGGACCTCGAAGGGCAGAGGAAATCCTTCCCCGACACCAGCATTTCAACATTCTCACTGCTTTTGCACTTATCAGAAATGATGGGGTTATTAATACTCTTAAGATAATTCAAAATTGGGAGCACCTGGGTGGCTCAGTCGGCTGAGCATCCAACTTCAGCTCAGGCCATGATCTCACAGTTCCTGAGTTCGAGCCTCATGTCAGGCTTTGTGCTGACAGCTTGGAGCATGGAGCCTGCTTCAGATTCTGTGTCTCCCTCTCTCTCTCTGCCCTCCCCACTCATGGTCTGTCTCTCTCTCTGTCTCCCAAAAATGAATAAATGTTAAAAAAAAAAACAAAAAAAGATAATTCAAAACTAAGCACAGACAAATGAGCCAGACAATGAAATGGACCGGAACTGAAGGGATAATGTGACCATCAGCACCATCTGCTGGTGCCATCAGATTTGACATCCTTTCTTTGTCACAAGTTTTAGGTTCTGTTTTCAGTATACCAAAGCTCTGAGTTGGTTCTTGAGTAGAGGAGTCAGAGCATAAATAATTTCAATTAGTTTAACAACCACCCAGTTAATAACTACCTGATACTTCTACTGAAGTACTTCTATATGTCTAAAATATATGGTAAACTCTAAAAACTCTTCACATATACCAAGAACCACATAAAAAAATTCTAGTTTTCAAGGTGAACCAAGATTTGCCATTATTCCAAAGTGCTAAAATAATATGAAGAACTAATGAGGACTTGTATAGAATGGGTTCATTCAGATACACTTACCCATTCTACAAATCCATGAAATACAAGTTCAGTATAGTAGACTGAAAACAGTATGATCCAAGGAGATTTCCTTTATTAAAAAACAACCAGATTATTGGTTCAAAAGTGACTATTTATGATGTTAATACCAGATGGAGACAATCTCAGGAATGCTGTTGCCACTCAACATTCCCAGAGTGAAGATGAAGAGGCTTCTTGGAGAAGGTACCATGCCCCCTCTGAAGCTTCCATATGATGCTATGTTCCAGGGAATATACTTTTTAATTATTCCTATTATTAGAAAGACAGGAAAACTACCCATACCTGCATAATTTTTGCTTTCAAAGCACTTTCAAGTCCGATACATCATTTGACCTTCATTATCAATCCTATAAGAGAATCAAAGCAGGTACTGTCCCTTTACAAAAGAGGTAAGGTGACATGTTAATAGGTAGGAAATCAGAGATTGAAACCATGTCCTCTCAATGTCTACAGCTCAGTCTTTCCACGGGGTGTCCCAGAGAGAATGTGTGCTTGTTCTCATGCATACAAGCCACAGCACCCACTTCCTATTTGCTACATTACAGAGGCTTCTGCAGCTGCTGAAACTCTATGGGCACAGTTAAAGCAATCTTACCTGCTTCATATCCCCTTTATTTAAAAATAAAAACTGCCACAGAATATGACTCCACAAAATAAAGTGAAAACTTGAAAGCCAATGGCATCAGAAGGTAGTAGACTTCCTGCAGACACTGAGTCAGAATGGTCCCTTCTAGTCAGTGCAGGCCCAACCAGATCTGGGAGTGGAGAGCATCTGTATTGACCAAAGAGTAGTGTGTGTGTGTGTGTGTGTGTGTGTGTGTGTGTGTGTGTGTGTTGTGTATACAAATTGCTGTTAAATTTAGAAGTATGGCAATTCATATCTATATAAGCAACTGGATTATCAAAAGATACTGTAGCAACATCTGTATTACATGATTACAAATCATATTTCCCTCAGAGACTATGTGTCCCATGAGAATTATTCTAATTATATTCACTTTTAAAACTGATTTGAGGGGTGCCTGGGTAGCTCAGTCAGTTGTACGACCTACTCTTGATTTTGGCTCAGGTCATGATCTCATAGTTCATGAGATCAAGTTCCACATCAGGCTCCATGCTGACAGTATGGAGCCTGCTTGGGATTCTCTCTCTCTCCCTCTCTCTCTGCCCCTCCCAAACTCATGCATATATGCACATGTCCTCTCTCTCTCTCTCTCTCAAAATAAATAAATAAACATTTAAAAAAGCTGATTTGAAAAACAGTTCGTTCTGTCTTTTAACTTAATACTCACTCTGTTTAAAAGTATGGCTATGCAATTTATTAACTGCAAATAAACCAGAAAACTCCAATAAACATAAGATTTTTAGCATTTAATTTTTATGGTAAAGATTAAAATGATGAATTAACAGGCTAAAACCAAGAGTTTCCTTTTGAAAAATAATTACTAGATTAAGTGTTTAGCCATCCTGTTCTTACACCTCTTAAATCCATGGTATTCCTTAATGGATAAAAGGTCAGAATAATGAAGGCAAAGACTATGTCAGCTTAATTCACTGATAGCTGAGCCCTCAGCAAACAGAACAGTGACTGGCACTTAGTAGGGTTCAATAAATATTTGGTGCATGAATGAACGTACCATAAATTCATGAAGCACTTAATCATTATCAAATATTTAGTCTAGTTTTAATATTAATCAAGAGAGACAATTAAAATTCTCTGAAAATTGATGGCCCATAACTCACCCATTTTGCGAACCAGGTCATTGGAATAATCATATCATGGTATTTCCAGCCATTTTAAATAAAATTTCCCAACGATGACTATAATATTAAACATTTGAGCATACTGGGATTTAGCTTTTTCCTTCTAAAATAATGAGAGAGGCAGAATAATGAAATTGCTTTCATAAAGTTATGAAGGAGAATAATATGGGGTAGAGATATCTTTCAAAGTCCAACTAAACTAACAAGATGAAAAACGGGACAATCAATTTTACTGTTGAAAATATGGTACATGGTCCCTGTGGAATGATTTTACTGAAACATGAATTAGGACAACAGAGACCCTAGAGAGTCTTTCCTTACTTTGCTAACAATGTTCCTAGTAAAATCTATGCACACGGACTACTAGATAGCCTGACTTAAAAGTACAGCAGACTCTAATATTGTGTGTAATTTTATGGAACATCTTTAAATAATATATTGTCTAAGTTTATTTTGTCCATATTAGAGCACTGAACTGTATACTGAATGAACATCTGTCCACTTTCATTGTACCTTCCCCCTATAACCCCTCACAGCGATGTGCAAATAGGAGAACTGGCAGGGACATCGTCGGAAAATGTAATAATGCAGAACCAATAGGGGTTGTTAGGGCAAAGCATTTCAGATATGAAAGACTTTCAAAGGCTGCCCTTACATTTTCACTAGGGACACACCTGATATATGTTCCATGAAAAACAAAATGAAGACAAGCAAGGGAAATAAACTAATTATTAAATATAAAGTATAAGGATAAAATAATAAAAGATTGTTAAGAGAGAAAAGAGTCTTAAAAACATGATTGATATGGGAAGTCTTGACATAAGGGAATATAGGAACCTAACTATAATATTTATATCATACATAATACTATACAAAACACTTCAATATATATTGCCTCATTTCTCATATCCAACCCAGTGATAGGCTATATCTGCCATTTTTAAAATTTTTTTTATTTTTTAAAGTTTAATTATTTTGAGAGAACATGCATGCAAGCGGGGGAGGGGCAGAGAGAGAGAGAGGGAGAGAGAGAGAATCTCAAGCAGGCTTCTCGCTGTCAGCGCAGAGCATGATGCTGGGCTCAACATGGGGCTCAATCTTATGAACCATGAGATCATGACCTGAGCAGAAATCAAGAGCTGGTTGGTTGACTGAGTACCCCAATGCCCTATAACATACTGTTTTTAAAAGCATAACAGTTTAAATGGCTTCTAAGGCCCTAGGATTTTGTAATTCTATCTTCTATAAAATTTTATTCTATAGTCTACCATGAAATTCTACTACGTTACATGGAAACCACTTGGGTAATTATATAACTTTCTGATTATGGCTCCACTCTTGAATTAATAAAATGAGCACAACAAACCCCTTGTCTGTTTTTGCCTAGCATACCCAATACTTTGTCTCTCACAAAAATAATATTGCTTCCTGCATGCATACTAGAAGAGAATATACATCAAGGGAAACAGTTACTAGTTTGGGATTATCCATCTTTTTTCTTCACACCTGTTAAAAAGAAAACCATGGGCCCAAAATGGCATTGCTTAGCTTGAGACCCAAGTCAGTAAACCAAGACTTACTACCTAACATAACTGCAGTTTCACACCCCCAAAAGGTAACCTTAAGCAGTCAGAATGGGAATTTCCTGGTCAGCTCTAGGAATTTTACTGACAGAGCACTCTGTTCCCCTTAGAAGGGTGAGCTTGTCTAAAACAATGGATTCTTTGCTAATAGTTTCCTTTTTCCATTCCCTTTCTACCTTCAAAAACTTTCCTTTTCCAAAACCCTTTAGAGCTCCCTTCTACTTGCTGGATAGGATGTTGCCCAATTCATGAACCAATTAATAAAGTCAGTTGGGTCTTTAAAATTTGCTCAATTAGGGGCACCTGGGTGGCTCACTTGGTTAAGTGTTCAACTTTGGCTCAGGTCTGATCTCAAAGTTCATGAGTTGGAGCCTTGCCTCAGGCTCTGTGCTGACAGTTAGGAGCCTAGAGCCCGCTTCAGATTCTGTGTCTCCCTCTCTCTCTGTCCCTCTCCTGCTCACTCGCACACTCTCTCTCAAAAATAAACATTAAAAATTTTTATCTTAATTTACTCAGTTTTTTGTTACTTAACACATTCATTTCAATCCTCAAAATTCTAGCTTGCATTTCAGGAACACATTTTCCCATTCTATTTACATTGAGGTTCCTTATTATAAGTGTGAGCCCAACTCCCATTTAGGGATTGGCAATATGCCTGTCTGCATACAAGAGCCAGGCAATGCCATAATGGTTCCCAAGCCCAGGCACAGGGCATCTACTCTGGGGTAGGGTGCAGACTTCTCCACCCCGCCTACTCACCAAGCTTTAGTACGTCCCCGATTAAATCACCTAAGAAAAACTGTGATCTAGTACTACTGTTCACCCTTTACAAAACGCACAAGCCACATATAACCAAAACTTGGTTGCTCTATAAGTAGCACTTAGAGATGAATAAAGGTCCAAAAAAAAAAAAAAACAACAACAATTCAGCATATTCTTTTCTATTCTTTAAAGAAGTGGTCTTGATCTTAGTATCTTGCTTCTGAATCTCTCCTTTATCAAGGCAAACAACCAAATTCCGGTTTTAGACAACTGCTGGTTTCTGAGAGCAAGTTTACCTTTGGATTGGAAGTGATGTATGGAAGAAGGAAAACCTAAGTGGAAGTCTTTCATTATGTCTGAAAATAGTTTTACAGGTTGTTCCTTCATTGCTATCTGCTAATGGGAACACAAAGCTAGGAGTTAGAATAACACTTAAAAATATAACCACCACGGCTTCAATGTCAAATTAACAATCAAAGTGTACATTTTAGTAGCATGTTTTTTTGCCAGATCTTACAGTAAAATGACAGACATAAAAACAGATATCAGAGTCTTGGGACAGTGTGCACGCACATGTGCATATGTGCAAAGTAGGGGTAGAGAGGCAAGAGGTGTTATCTCTAACTCTGTTTCTTTAAAGATATGAAGAGGAAAAATCTTGCTCAAGGCTTTTTTTTTTTTTTTTTTTTTTTTTTTTTTTGGAATGCTTTGAATCCCAGATGTTTGTGTTCTAATGTTTTAATCTTTTGTTTTGCAGTAGGGTCTACTCTGAAGGCCATTTCTACAAAAATAACAAATGAGATAAAATCTACAAGTGAGCAGATATAGTTTCATTCAAGGTCCCTCTTGGGGGCAAGGACAGTCAGTCTAGTGATTAATGAATGAGTTCCCCAGCCCCTACAAATTACATATAAACAGAGAAACACCAAGGGGCTTATCTTTGAATTAGCATATTCTGCCACTCTCCTAACCACACTCACAACTGTTTTGTAGTCTCCCAAATTCTCTTGCACAGAGTGGGGAAAACACTGGCTGTCCACATCCAGGATCCCTAAGAATTTCCACTTAGCTGCGGAGTACTCCAGTTCTCACCTAAACTCCCCAGGGAGAGGGAGCCTCACACAGTGCATTATCTGTCATTTTCTCTGGCTCCTATTAACTCCCAGTCAGACTTGTCTTTGCATGGGAATGGCATCTGCTTCCCCACCTGCATATCTCAAAACCTGGCTGGGTGACAGCTAAATGCTGATATGTATCATCACCTCTAGTTCAGCGACAGGCACCCAGTAACACAGTGTTCACTGTGATCCACTGAGAACCACAACACTCTCACTAAATACTAAGCAGAACATTATTTCTGAGTTTCCCAAGCACTAGCACCACTGCCAAAAATAGGAACAGGGTAGGTATTTTGTAGAGGGCAATAGCTTTTCAGAAAAAGAACCATACATTCAACTCTAATCCAGGCATTACTTCAGCCTCCTCTGCAGAATACACAAACCACTGAGGCTCCTGTGGCCTCCAACTCTTCATCTGAAAAATGAAAAGGACCAAGGCTGGGTCTGCGGTAAAACAGCATCTTATAACTGAAGGATTTCAGGGGACAATTCTTGCTGCTTCCATCAGATGGTATTGGGCAAACATCCTCATGTTGATAAATTTTCTCAGCTTCTGTTGTAAAGAAACTGTGTTGCTAATTTAATCCCTACTTTAGAGGGGGCCTTGATTCCTTATAGGATTCTGTCCCAAGTCGCAGAGCTGCCTCTGAAGACTGAAGCCTCCATTCCCAGACTAGAGGTCTCCTGCGTCAGCAGTATGGTTTCACAGTAACTGGTACTGAATCGGGCAGTCTTACTTCTGGCCATTTGTTAAAATGAAAATTTTAAATCAACATAAGTATATTCTTTTAAAATTTTTTCATGACTATTTGAGTGTGTAGAAAATTGCTCTGAGACTGGACTCCAAGTTTTCTAAACTCTGAAGTGGGGGTCAAACAACTATTGTTAAACTGCCCCCCCGCCAGACTTGCTTCTCATGACTCTAAGGGTGAAACAAATTCTTCACCCTTAGAATTGGGGCAAATCTTTCATGATTCTACAAGAGAGCTCCTTGGATGACTCCATCTGCTAATGAATATATAAAATAAATCATTGTTGGGGCACCTGGGTGTCTCAGTCAGTTGAGCATCTGACTCAGGTCATGATCCCAGGGTCATAGGATCAAGCCCTACATTAGGCTCTGCACCGAGCATGAAGCCTGTTTAAGATTCTCTCTCTCTCTCTCTCTCTCTCTCCTTCTGCCCCTCACATGCACTCTCTTTCAAATAAAAAAATAAATAAAATAAATTTTTAAAAATAATTTAAAAATAAAGTAAATCGTTGTTATATTGGTATAAAACGATCGAAATGCAGACCTATACATTGGGCTGTTTAGTGTTCTGGTCCCATGGAGGGAAGGGTACAACTCTCTACATGTCTCTACATTTCACAATCTCTTCTACATTGTGAGAAGATTAGCTATTTCCCAGGAGGGCCAAAAGATAAGAGTTTTGAGTCTCAGGCAGAGGGCTGTGGAGAAAAGCTCAGAATAGGATTGCCAATTGACTGAGAAGGATAAAACTTGTACCTCAATTCCAGAAATGAGACTGGATTAGCCTCAGCCTTGTACTACTGGGCTTGAACCTCACATCTTTGCCTAAATTCTGCTTGAATCTGAAAGTCCAGACCCCATGGTGAGGCTCATCCATTAAAACTGTATGGAAACCATCCTTAACATCTGTAGTGATACAAAAAATATTCTATTTCAGGTCATGCCTACAGGTGTTGTTTAGGACCATGAATGTTTAGAGGTGGAAGAACTTATGAGGAATCATCTCACCAAACATTCCATCTCCACAAGCTAACTCCTATGGCCAACAGTCTAAATAAACATGTAAGGGATTCTTCCTAAAGCTTCCAGATAAGAACCCATGTCAGCCAAAACCTTGACTTCTGCCTTTTGAGACCCTCAACAAAGGACCTAACCAAGCCATGTTGGAATTCTGACCACAAGAGCTGTCATATAACAAACAGGTATTATTTTAAGCCATTTGGTTTACAGTAATTTACTATGGCAGCAATAGAAAATGAACACAAAAAAAGCCTGATTCCTCTTCCATAATATGGCCTATCAGCACCTCAAATGCACCTTCCAAGTCCCAGCCAAAGTACTTTATCCCAATCAGGCTGCCCTCCTCCCTGTATCCCCACAAATGATGCTTTCCATTTTCTCACCACAGACATTCTGCATATCCCCATAACATCAGGCCTACCCCCATCTCTGCCTTCTACAAACCAGTCAAGCCCTGACCTTCTACCCAGCTGGAACTTGATTATGTCCTTCCTTAGTACTAAGTGCTTCTAATCTTTCCTCTAATTCCTGAAGGATGAAGACCTTGTCCTGTGCCTCCTTTGTGGCTCCATAATATCCATCAGTACATGTATTGGACCCTTGGTAAGTATTCGTTAAGAAAAACACTGATTAAATCAATCCAGCCAAATCATGCAAGGTCTTCACCCATGCAGCCTGCACAAAGGACACTCTTACAGCAGGGGCAAGGTTTAGAGTATGTCTAGTTCAAACAACCCCTTGGATTTGTACTGGGATTTGAAAATTTTCAAGAATTCCCAATTATTTCATGTAATTTTCACACACAAAAAAACATGAGATAAACAAGGCAGGTTATTTTTAATCCCCAGTTTTTATAGTTGAGAAAACAGAGGCTCCAAAAGATTGGGAGATTTGCCTAGCCAGCAAATTTGCCTAGTGATAAACCCTACCCCACAGACTCGATGTTGTCACAGTGTAGGGCAGAGATGCCACTCTGAAAATCTGAGAAACAGCTGAGAGAGAAGCAAGCATGTAGAGAATTGAGCTCTGGAAAACACCACTGCCATCAATTAGACTGTCGCAGGGTTTCCGGGCAGTTTGATTTAATTGTGTTTGTTTCTCTACTACTTCCTCAGTCCTTCCTCTTCCTCTTTCTCCATGTTTTCTTATAGAAAAAGATTTTCTGTTTAATTTTAAAGCTGACAACATGTGGGTCTAAACCATTCCTGCTTTAGGGGAAAAACACCAAAAACTCTAATCCCAACAGCATGATCATTACGATGACACAGATGTGGATACCTTCCCTGGGGCATGATGGGATAGCTGGAGCTCTAGCCCTGAGTTAGAGGACCTGGTTTATGGCCCCAGCCCTACCTCTAATCAGGCTTTGTGTAGACCACTGCCCTCGGTTCATCCACTCAGAGAAGAACCTGTTTCATACCTACGTTTGTTGTGAGGATGGAGTGAAATAGCGAATCTAAGTCTTTTGACGGCTGTACAAGCTGCACACATTTTAAACGTCAGATTCCTCACCTCAACCACTAACACCCTAATTACTAGTACTAAGGAAAATCTGCCTGTTTTGCCAAAGACTATCCTAGGCAACCAGCGATGATGTTAGGATGCACTATTTTCTTCCATTGAAACTGGCTGTGGCATTTGTGTAGACTGATTTCATCTTATTCAAAATATTACTGGGTAAACAGGGAGGATAATGAAGGAATGAGTGTGGAATTTAGCCCAATTCCTACAGAGGACTTGGGTCCCTGATGACATGTTCACCTTGACCCTTTCATAAGATAATCAAAGCAGAGTTGAAAAACTCTGGCTGATACAAATGCAGAAATACAGTCTAATTAATCTAATGCCTCAGTACAAATGTAAGGGGTCACTATTTTTTTTTTCAACGTTTATTTATTTTTGGGACAGAGAGAGACAGAGCATGAATGGGGGAGGGGCAGAGAGAGAGGGAGACACAGAATCGGAAACAGGCTCCAGGCTCTGAGCCGTCAGCCCAGAGCCTGATGCGGGGCTCGAACTCCCGGACCGCGAGATCGTGACCTGGCTGAAGTCAGACACTTAACCGACTGTGCCACCCAGGCGCCCCAATGTAAGGGGTCACTATTAACCAAAAGAACTACTTCCCGTAAGTATATGACTCTATACAAGAGCTTCTACAGTGCTGAATGCACATCAATATGTAGGTTGAATTTAACTTTCTCCCACTCTCCACAGCCCTCCAGAGAGTTTAGATAAGACCAGTAAGAGGTGCTTTCAGATTAGGTCCGGAGTTCTCTGATGATGAGATGTCCCATGGAAATGTATTACAAATCTAACAAGGCCATTTTACTTTAGTAAATCTATAATTGGTTTTCCTTGAATACTGTTTATAATTCTAGAAGACTGACTGCTCTTTAAACCTGTCCATGATTATTCAGATAAGCTTCATGATCACTAACTTCAATAAAATTTGCTTGATAATTTTTCTTTTTATAATACATTTTAGGCTGTGTGTAGATGATGAAAGTTTACAGACATGGCAATATCCTTCTAGATATTATAGTTAAAATAAATTATGGATGAAATGTGGAAATCTTAACTGTGCAAACCTGAATTGCATTTTGGAAACATATTGGATGACTCCCAAAGCTCTAGCCTTGGTTTCCCACCAGAGTTCTTGTCTGAAGGAGCAGATCTGGGGAAGATGATGAATTCTGTTTTAAATACATTGTGATGAGGATTAAAGTAGATAAATAAAAACAAGAGCTTTCTGTGATTTAGGGGCAAACCACTTAATTTCTTTGAGCATTAGTCTCTTCATCTGTACAAAAGAAATAGTTGGATTGTCTACCTCACAGGAGTATTGTGAAATGAAATGACTACATGAGAGAAAGCTTTGCAAACTCCAAGTCAAATTATATATCCTTTATTATTATGTATAAAATCAACTTCTATCTATTGCTACTGCCTCAAGTGGCATGTGAAATCCTTGATATCTCTAAACTAGACTCTTCTTCTCTTTTGAAACCAGCTTCTCCTCCACATGTTCATGTTTATGCTGATAAAACCTCCGTCATCTCAGGCATCTGATCTTAGAAACTTGGGTTGTGTTAGAAAGCTTGCCCCTTCCCCACCTACTCAGATCCATAAATGAGCCCTTCAAAATATAAAATTTCAAAAATCTTTGACACTATTCAATTGTTCTTGAAAAAGGGGTCAAAACATAAAGTTGTCTCAGAGACCCTGTCCTGCCTGGCCTTGCTCACCCTGTCACTCAGTCATATGTTCTTCTGTGTCCCTTCTGCACTCCAGCCACACAGCCTTCTTTGGTTTCTCCAACCCCCCCCCCTCCCCCAGCTAGGAAGCCTTCATCCATGCTGTCCCTTAGCTGGAACCACCAGCCCCAGCCATCCTCAGTCATCATCTCCAGCTCCATGTCCTCTGCAAAGCCACCCTGCACTTCCTGCTACTGCTCAAGTTCTAGTGTAATGGGGGTGCACAGAAACATATCCTTTTCTTGGGATCACTTATTATCTTTTGAAAGGATGTGTTACATGAAGTCTCTCTGCTTCCTCAACTATAAAGTTCACTCAGCAGTTCATTCATTCAACTTCATTCTGAAGTTCAGCAGTGATTCTGTTCTTACTCCTATATTGTAAACTCAAGGCCTAGCTCATAATGGGTACTTTTTAAAAGAATGAGTAAATCAGTCAATCTTGAGATCTTCTCTCACTGTGTGTTTGTGTGTGTGTATGCATGTGTGTGTGTGTGTGTGTGTGTGTTACATATGTGTGTGTATAAAAATAACAGCCATGGTATTTATTTTAACTTCTATTTTAATCTTTTGTCCTACTTTTGAAAATGTTTTTTTCTAGGACAGTATTGTAATTCAATCACAAAGGTAAGCATGCTTACTTAATGCTCTTGAAGGAGGTTTTTTTTGTTGTTGCTATTGTTGTTCTTCATTTTAGGGGTGCTAGAAAGGGAATATGCTGTTTGGAGGTAGATTGGTATTAAATGTGAAGTGCAAAGCAGGCCTGGAAGAGCTTGAATGTTTCACTGTAGATGTGAGGAGAGGACCCATGGATGACCCTGGGATATAAACCCAATTTTAGAATTTTATACCCCTAAATATTTTGAGCCTCATATTTATAGGCGTTTTTAAAGTTTCTTCACCTTCCTCATATTAATAAGACAATCAAGCACAAGAGTTAAGGAATGACCTAGGGGTCCTGCAGACCTCTGTTTGAATCCCGGTTCAGTCTTATCAACTATGAGACCTCGGGCAGATTGAATAGCCATATCTAACCTCAGTTTCCTCACCTGTAAAATGGACAAATACAGAAACAGTTCCCAGATCATAATGTCATTCTGAGGATTAAGTGAGATGCTCAGCAGTGTGCTTTGCCACCATGTGGCACCCAGCAGAGGGGATCTGTCATGAGTGACAGCTCAAAGAGGTCAAGAACACACAAAACTAGTGTCCTAGAGCTGGGGACCTGATCAGAAGTCAAACAATTGTAGATCCCTTGTTAATTCTCAGTTTAATTAAATTCCTGGCAGAAGAAGGTACTTCATAATATCATTTTATTGTTCTTCCAAACTATAACCTAAGTAGCAAATGATGTCTGAGCTTTTTGAACCAACTGAGACACAAGAGAATTCAGAACAATTCTGATTATAAAATTCTGTTGAGGAAATAGCAGTCCCCACAGTCACAAGCAGAACCTGGGAAGCCAGGGAGGCACTGAGGTGTAGTCCTCAACCAAAAGGGGAAGACTTGATAGAGAATAATCTACATCACAAATGTGCCAGCGTTCTAGGACTGGAATCAGTCAGCCACAGCCTGTATGCCAGACCTGCCACTGTTAGGTAAGTAAGGTTTTACTGGAACAGAGCCACATCTATTATATTATGTACAGTTGTGACGGAGACCGTACGGTCCACAAGCCTCAAGTATCTACCATCTGGCCCTTCACACACAAAAAAGTTGCCAATCCCCGTTATAGAAGACATATAATAGGGAAAAAATAAACCCCCAAAATACCTTAAAATGCAAAATTTTATTCCTAGAGTTCCTTCTTCACAACTTCAGTCCATGAAAAAGGGGTGCTTTACCTTTGTTGTGAAATAGCAGGAGAGTCAAATTGAACATCAGGGCCTTCCAGTTGGGAGGGATTTTTCCCAGAAAAGTCTGAGAACCTGATGTTCAACTATATTCATCTCAGTGGCCCCAATATCTTTCACTTCCCTGGTTATGAAATTCTGCATGTTTACAGATATGAAAGACTCACTGGAATTTTCTCTTCTTCAAGGGGTGGTGCCAGTCTAGAGCCTTTCCCCAGCTCCTCCTCTTCCGCTGCTTTCTTACAGATATTCTGAGACTCCAGGGTATCTGGTGCTTGCAGATCATAGTACTGTGATCTCGTTTTCAAGCTATTGGCAAATTCTTTGGACTGAGTCTTTCTGAAGAGAAACAAATGTGGAATTATCAAAAACACTCTCCAACATGGATAGCTTTTCCAAAGCAGATGCCTACATTCAAATTATGTGAAAAACAGTAATAGATACCATTTACCGAGTGAATAGGCTGAGCCCTTTGCTAGTATTTTAAAGACATTAACTTAATCCTCATAACAGCCCTCAAGAAAGGGGTTGTTATCCTTGCTTAACTCAAAAAGCTCAAAATAATTATTTTATTTATCCAAGGCTACATAGTGGCACAGGCAGGATTTGAACCCAGGTCTGCCCAATTCCTGTTCAGAAGCCAAACTGCTAGAGCACACTGCCTTCCTCTGATAAGCAGCAAATAATTAGTTTATCTCTGCATGCTCATTTATACGTTAGTTACAGGAGCTGTGGGTAGCATCACCAGCCCTTGGGAACTGAACTGAGGTCCGTATGTCTGCTTCTATCTCATCAAGGGATAACAGGCTTCACAGAAGTCACCCTGGGCACCCTGCAGAGGGGATCAATCATCTGCCTCACTGCTACCACTCAAGTTACCTTCCTAGATCTCCAGCTGATCATGTCTCTTCCTGATTCAAAAACTGCCACCATCCACAGGATAAGGTCCAAAGTCCTAAATCTGGCTTTCAAAGCACTTTAGCACATGGCCCTGTCTCCTGCTATTTGCCTACATATACCCCAAACACTCAGAAGAACTCATCATCACCCAAAGAACCTTATATATTCAAGACTAAGGATCTTGATTATGCCCTCTGCCTGCAGTCTCCTTCCTGACATTCTGCACTGAAAAACTCTACTTATCTTTTAAGGTTCAATTCAGATTTCACCTCTTTTGTGGGTAGGAATCATAGGTCCAGTTAATGCTTTGTTAATAACTTACTTATAGCACATATCACAGCCTATATCAGCTGAAGTTAGTGGTGCACCTGTTTCTCCTCCTAGACTGGAAGCTCCTTGTTCATTTTTGAATCCCCACCACCTAGCACAGGCCCTAAAAGGCCTGCTTACTCAGCTACCTATATCTAAGCAATCTTGTTTGAAGTCCTGAAGCTTGAACTGTCACTGAATTTCTTATTTCTATTCCTGATGCTCAGCTGTGTCAGCCTTTGGTGCTCCAGCATGGGTCTAGTGAAGCCAGTGATTCCTGGGGAAACCACATCCAGATCAAACCCGGGGTGACAAGCAAGGAAATGAAACAGCTGATTTGATCACATTGTGGGAATAAAGGGAACCACCAAAAGTCTAAAGAAACTTGCCCGACAGATCTAAAGTTACTCTTGTGACTCTGCCCACCCCACTCTCCCTCCAGCTACTGTGAAGAAGAGGCATCTTTGCATGACTGTATAATCTGGCCAGCCTCTCACTGGTTTGTAGATCTCATACCTGAGCTCTTCTGCTTCCTGCTCTGCTTTCAGCTGGGCCCTCTCAGCAATAATTTCATTACAGAGAACATCGTAGGGTTTATCTAGATGGTGTTCACCCATCACCCAGACCCAGACTTCCTTATCGGCTCCCAGTTTCCAATGAACAGATTTGCCATTCTCTGCAAGTAAAACAAAATTTAGATTGGACAAATATCTTTAGTCATGGGTTATTATGTTTGCCATCATTAAAGTATTGCGTCTTCAGGAAAAAAGCTATTGGATGAGACAAAGTGCTTCCAATCCGCTCAGGAACCAGCAGCATTCCCAGGGAGCAATGGAGGTGGTAGCAGTGGGTGGCGGCTGTAGCAGAATATGGGAATATGGGAATATGGTTTTTGAATGTGCCCATTTAATAAGTAAAGAAGGTGATATGGGAAGAAGCCATGTATTATTTACATTACCTTCAGGGGAACAGAGCTAACATCAGATATCAGAACCTCTCAAGTCTGAGAGTCTCCTGGAACGCCAGAATGACACAGCTGCTCCAGGGTTTGGTATTTTCATTTTAGAATCAGTCTGGCTTTAATTGAACTCTTAGCCCTGCCACTTCCTAGCTGTGTGCATTGGACAAATTATTTAGTCTCTCTAAGCCTCAATTTCCTCATCTGCAAAATGGGGGTAGAAGCATCTAGGACACAGGATTGCTGTGGGGAGCAGGCAGGCTAGATATGCCATGTATTCCCCCTAGTGCCCAACACATAGCAGGAGTTCACAAGAGGTCAAGTGCTCTGGTCACCCTCCTATTGTTTATTTACGTGGCTGCTCAGAGATTCACACCAGCTTGTGAGAAGATAACACTACCGGTAGTGTGATACTTGGTGAAGCTACTTAAATAACACTTGTTTACAATGGGTCGCAGGGGTTGTATTACATTCTAGTTCCCATACTCCTGAGATGCAGCCACACAGGTCACGCTCCCTGAAACCTGGGGAAAGTGAAGCACACCTGGGAGAGGCCAAAAGGTGCAGTCCCTAAATCTAAAAGCTCCAGAGCAGACCTACCCAGGGCCATTATGGGCCATGTTATGGGTCAAGATCCCTGTGCCCCAAGGACCCCAAACTGGCCAGTGGTGTTGAGCATGGGTAGTAGGGCACCTGATGGAACACAGGCCAGGCCATGCTTATAGGTTAGAAACCCACACTGGGATTGTGTCTCATCTCTGTACATTATGAGAAGGTTTCCAGTTAAAGTATCTGCTGTCCAATGAATTGTTGATCTACTTCCTACTGTTTCCCGAGGATACATTGAAAAAGTGGGCTATTCAAACAGAGATATGTTTTTATTTTGGCACTTTCTACCCTTCTGAGTGCAATGGAGACATTCTACAGTATAATAAAATTCTAAATAGGATACTGGGGTGGAGGGGAGGGGAGACAGAATCTTCACTATAAAAGGAGTCAAATGTATCATTTAGGAGGAAGCTGACTTTGCACTGTTTTCACAAGTGGAGAAACAGTGAAAGTGGCAAGTAGGTCTGAAGGGAAGATCAATCCCAAGTGGGCCTGAAGGCCTGGGGATGGGCCCTGGCCAGCTCTGGCTCTGTGTGAGGAAATGCCAAATGGTAACTTTAGAAAGCTGTCATACCTCATGAAATTCACTTTATTAGGCTCTCTCAGGGCAACTAATAACATTTTTTACTTTGTCCATCTCTCAACCTTCACCTAAATAATTACCAATATTTTTGACAGCAGGAGACAGATGCCCTGAGAGGAGTGTGGCAGAGGGCCAGGGGAGGCAGACAGGAAGGACCCAGGGATTCCAGCAGCTATGCTCAGGACAGCAGGACACATTCCCCGAGAGCACCCTCCATGGGCTGCAGGCAGAACTCTTATGGGAAGAAGGTGTTGCCCTGCAGGGCTGGGTGGGGGACAGATCCCAGAACTGCCTGTGGGCACATGAAGGTGCTAAGAACTATAAGTAGAGAAGGCAGCTAGAGGAGAGGGCGAGAGCCCTGAAATTTTAGAAGCAAGGCAGTGGCGAGAGCATGGTGACGGTAAAGAGATTGCGGCTTGGAGGCAAGAAAAAAGAGAATTGTCAGATTTAGCCAGATGCCAAAAGAGGGCTCTTGACA
Source organism: Prionailurus bengalensis (assembly GCF_016509475.1). NCBI lineage: Eukaryota > Metazoa > Chordata > Mammalia > Carnivora > Felidae > Prionailurus > Prionailurus bengalensis. Next base: position 39,319,615 of record NC_057344.1, on the reverse strand, counting down.
GAATGGCACTGACAATAATATCTGTTCTGAGTCCTCCTCACCCTCAGGAGCTCTTAAATGTTGCCTGAGAGCAGAGACTGGAGGGGCTTCAAGGGCTTCCCCACAACTCCCTAAAACCTTAGGGGAGAATGGAGAAGATTCTAGTAAAACCAATGTTAGCTCTGATACCCTCAGTTTTTTGTTTTTTGGTTTTTTATAAATGTTTATTCATTTTTGAGAGAGAAAGAGAGAACACACGCATGTGAGCGGGAGAGGGGCAGAGAGAAAAGTGGACAGAGGATCCTAAGCAGGCTCTGTGCTCACAGCAGGGAACCCCATGTGGGGCTCAAACTTAAGAACTGTGAGAACTCATGAATGTGAGATCGTGACCTGAGCTGAAGTTGGACACTCAACCGAATAATCCACCCAGGCATCCCTGATACCCTCAGTCTTACACCAAGATGCAGGAAGACTATTAAGGACTCTGTTTAGTGTATTTTACAAAAACTTATTGAGTTTCTAAGTCTGAGCACAATGCAGATGAGCTAAATGCTGCAGGGGACACAGGGAAAACACAGATGTGGCCATTTGTCCTGCAATTCACCTAAAGTCTGAGAGAAACAGCAAGGCATTAGGTTACTTATTTAATGCATTTTATTGCATATCTACTATGTGCCAGGCACTTAGGTAAATATGTGTAAACACTTATAAACAAGACAGACCAACCCCTGCCCTCAGGGAACTTAGATTCTAATTGGAGACAGAAGTTGAACATTTAATTATAAAAGTAATACCACTTGGGGAAGGGGTTGTGAAAGGATGCTATGGAAATGCTTCAAAAGAGGAACTGATCTGTTTGAAGGACCAGGGGAACATACATTATAACCACAAGAGACTTTAAGTCTGGTGAGGATTCACAGGATGGAGAAATTGCTTTGGAAGCACACAGAAGGAAAAAGAAGTTCTGTGAATTGAGTTTTGGTGGATGAACATGGAACTTAGAGAGTAGGGTGTAAGTTTGGTGACCTCCCCAAAGATAGTGCGATGGAAGATCAGAGAAGGAAATCAGTGAAGAGCTATCGGGAATCAGTGTCTCAGTGAGAGCTCAAAAGAGTTTTAGATATCACCTGGTCATGGGCTGAGGATCATGCAGGGGGTCAGTGGGCCACGTGGCATGACTCCCAGACACCTGGCTAAATGATTTAAACTTAGGCCCTGTAGTGCATAAAGCCAGAAAGTGGTAGTAAAGTCCCAATGTTTCTACCAACTCTTTATGTGACCATGTATATGTTATTCTACCTCTCTGAGCCCGAGTTCCCTCCCTGATAAAACAGAGGTAGTAAGTCAGACCTCACAGGCCTGCCACATGATAAAGGCTCAAAAATATTAGTTCCATGTTCTTGATTAAGTGATCAACAAAGAGTCCATGACTTTCTCTGTGCAGGTGGTGCTAAGGTCAGAGAAATGACTTAGGAAATGTAATAACACGTAGGGTAGATCAGGGTAGTGGAGGTGGGTGGTTCAGTGGGTTAGTGGGGACAGAATGGAGGAGCAATGAGGTACCAGGAGGCAGGTACTCAGGGCCTGAATGAGAGAAAGGTCAGTAAGTTACAGGTGGCTGAAAAGGAAGGACTCAAAGATGACGCCAACATTTTGAGACTTACTATCTGGGAGGATAGGGGAGTAATAAGCGGAAACAGTGACAGCAAGAAAATAAATTTGTTTAAAAATAAATAAATAAATTTGTTTGAGGAGTCAGGTAATGAGCTATTTTGGAAATGTAGAATAAATTATTTTTATCTTTACTAACAATCTACATGGAGAGCATCAGTAGATATCTGAACTATGGCACTGAAGTTCAGAAATGCTACCGAGACTGATAGTGTGAATTTGAAAGTTACTTTATAGCTGACCCCACTGAAGCCACTGGCATAGAAGAATCTGCAAAAGGCATGAAGCCTAGTGAGAACCTTGGAAAAGCATGTGCTCCATTTGGGAGGCAAAAGGGAAGAAAAAGAGCATTCTGATTAAAAGAGAGAAAAAAAAAGGACTTCTGATTCCTAAATAATGACATAATATAGAAGGAGCCTAGGGAGAAATGCACAGCCATACAGCCAAGAGAGGAAAAGGGAGCCAGTGCTCTGTGCCATGGAGACACAGAAAGGGGGATGGAGACCCTGGAGGGAGGGCAGTCTCAGGCAGTGTCTGACCTAGAGTGTATTTTTAGGGAGACAGGCTGGGGACAGGCTACAAAAACAGGACAAAAAGGATGGGAAGAGGTGGAGGCTGGCAGTAACTATGTGCTCTGAGGAAGTAAAAGAGGATTCAGTTCTCTGTTCAACAAATACTTCCTGAGCATCTGCTATGTTCCAGGCACTGTGACAGAAAGGGCAGCTTAGGAGCATGGATGGTTGAAAGATTTCTTTCAATAGAAGAAACTCAGGGTTTAGGGAAGGGAGAAAGTAAGGATGCCAGGGAGCAGGCCAGGGGAAGGAGGGCTAGAGGAGAGTGCAGAGAACAGGTAAAGAAGAAAATGTTGACAAGAAGAGGAGAAGAGCGCCTGTCTGCTAGGAGCTGAAAACTGATCCACACAGACCCACATTTCTGTCCCCAGTGGACTTCCTTAAGACAGAGGTATAAACTTAAGAGATCCTAATGAGGTAGGCCCTACATCTTGTTATAATTTAATGCTATCCATGCATTCTGGACTTTCTGTCTACTTCACCTTGAAATTATATGCACTGTTTTGTCAGAGGACAGTGAGAAAGGGACCTTTTCATAGCACTTCCTTTTAATTATAAGGTTTATTCCCAGTCCTTGAATCATGTTTGTACCCTGCAGTGCTCTTCATGCCTGCTATCTTAGGGATTCTCAAGAACTTCTAAAACCAACTTTTCTAGAACAGTGGATTAGTCCTGCTTAGGACTGCACCACAATGAACTGTTGTGCAGAGACTCTCATCCATACCTCATTCACCATATAAAGTCTCTAACTAGGCAATGTTGTAAAATACCACGTAAAAATGGAGTGACACATGCCCTTGGCAAGGAAATGGCCAGGCTTATTCCAGGCCTACCTACATTAGTGCATGACACTGCTCACATCATCATTGTGTCTGACTTCTCCCTATGTGGCGGGCCCAGCAGAAGTGCAGGAGGGAGAGACTGGAGGTGTCAGTGTGGATCATCTCAGGTTCAGGTCAATGCAATGCTCAGGGCTCTCCCTGAACTAAGACTATGCTTCAGAGGGTCAGGAACTGGTTTCTAGCCCAACTAGATCTAACTCAGAAGGTCAACCATAGTAACAGGAGAGGGTGAGAGATGGAGAGAGAAGAATTATATACCCTGTCCCTACAAAAAAGACCAAACTGAGCGAATAGAAGCCAGAGCATCAACATCAGGGGCCTCCTAACAAATTTACATATGAACACAATGGGAGTATCACCAGGGCTGAGGTTATTAAACTATTGATATACTTCCCTAAACTCCCAACCTCTCAGTATCTCCCACTACTCTGGCCTCTCCTCTAGGACAGCCCACTCCCACATCCAGTACCAAAAGACTAGTGCCAGGCCAATGGGCACTTGAGTACTATGGCCATGTCCCTTCTAATTGATGCCCATGCCATGACTGCCATTAAATATTTAGAGTATCACCCAAGGCTATTAATGACCCCATTTTACAATGAGGAAATTAGGGTCATGGAGGGTATTTAACTTGCCCAAGGTAACAGACCTAGTGAAATTGGAACCAGAATTCAAAACCAGCCGGTGAGGTTACAAAACCTGTGATTAAGGTGGCCTCATAATGCACCCTCCAAACCTGAAACATTTCTTTTTCTTTTTTTTTCTTTTTTTTAGAGAGAGAGAGAGAGAGAGAGAGATCACATGAGTGGGGAGAGGGTTGGGGGACAGAACGGGGGGGAGAGGGAGAGGGCGGGAAGAGGGAGGGAGAGAGAGAGAGAAAGAGAAAAAGAAAAAGAGAGAAAGAGAATCTTAATCAGGCTCCATGTTCAGTGCAGAGCTTGATACAGGGTTCGATGTGGGGCTCGATCCCATGACCCTAGGACCATGACCTGAGTCAAAATCAAGAGTCAGACACTCAACCAACTGAGCCACCCAGGCACCCCCAACCTGAAACACTTCTGAGAGCAAAAGAGAAAACCACCAAAAGGGATGCTAGGACAATGAATGTAGACAGGGCTCTGATGGTCAAGCTGGGGTGTGGGGTCACCTTCACATTCCCTCCTGGCCCTGAAGAGCAGGACAAGGCAGGAGAAAGCAAGATCTAGCCCCATGTGCATGCAGAGTCCTATAGGGACTTCCTGAAATTGCTCACGACCATTGCTTTCCCCATTGTATGCTAGACTTGTCAAACTGGGTTAATAATCCTATAATTACTAACACTAAAGTTCATCTTTAAAACTTTAATAAATTTTTATGTTTATTTTAGAGACAAAAGGACAGAAAAGAAGCTGGAGAAACTGCATGGTGCTTGAACTATACCCAGGAAAGTAGGGGGGACAGAAGAAGGTGAGAGGCCTGGCTTGGCAGTATAGGTCTGAGTGTCCCTGGCATATAGATGATGTTTAACCATGAAAGGTAGAGGCAGTACCCCAGGGAGATAATACAGAGACCTTAACCTAGAATCTGTGAACCCTGAGACTGTGAATGAATTTAGGGAGTAAGTGAGCATTGTGAAACTATGCACAAAATGCTGTCTGTCTGTGATCCTCCCAACCCCACCTCAAGGTTACAAAACCACCAGTACAGAGTGGGGTACCCTCGGGGGAGTACAGCTATTCAGGGGTCAGGCAGAGGCAAAAAAGAGGCCATTATGGAGAGGGCAAGAGACCCATGACATCAAGTGAGAGACTCAGAGTGGCAACTCAAGAGTCAGGTAAGGCTGAGGAATCAACTGAGATCAGAACTGAATCCATCAGTGGAGGTCACCAAATGAGTTCCAGAGTGAAGGAAGGGGATGAAGTGCCCCTGAAGGTGGCACAAACAGGTGGTTTACAGTCATTCCTGGAAAAGGGAAGGCTTTGCATGTGGGAATGTGTTCCCCTGGTAGCAATGAGAATGCAGCAAATAAAGTCTCATGAATCCATGTCTGTTTCAAGGGCACACATAGCCCCTCCTGTACCACACACAGCAACAAGATCCCAGCCTACCTCTTAGGCTTCTGTCTGCTTGGAGACCCAATGAGATAACTTCTGGGCAACCCTCTACTGAGTGAAGGCCTCTTGTGTCTGTGTTACCAGAAAGAAATCACACACAACAAAGGCAGGGCCCTGATGCAAGCATATGTTTTCGAAGTGTGCAAGGCACCTACAGACAAAAGTAACTTCTTTAGCTCCAGGTAAGCTCGACATGTGGCATATTTGTTAGGAGCACCCACTTTGGGAGAGTCAGACTCAGGTCAAGCCCAGGTCTATCATTTAACTCGCTGTTGTCCCGGGCAAGCTAGTTAATAACCCAGTCTCACTTTCCTCACCTGTAAAATGTGAACAGTAATTCAGCTTCAGGCTTGGCTGTGATCATTTAATAAGATAATATATTTAAGCACCCAGCTCAGGGTCTGATACTCCATCAGCTCAGTGGTGCTACTTTTATGGTCTAGGGCAGTGCTGTCCAAATGTGAGCTACATCTGTAGCCATACATTTACTAGTAGCCCCATTACAAGATCAAAAGAAACAGACGAAATTAATCTTAATGTATTTTATTTTACCCATGTTATCCAAGATATTATCATGTCAATATGTAGTGAATATAAAATTTTTAATGTGGTATTTTACATTACTTTCTTCCTATCAAGTCTGTGAAATCTGGTAATTTACATTTCTTACACATCTCAGTCCAGACTAATCTCATTTCATGTGCTCAACAGCCACATGTGCCTAGTGGCTATCATACTGGACAACACAGCCTTAGACCTCTAGTTATTTGCCCCCAACAGGCAGAGAAGATACATAATTCTTTTCCTAAGACCACATTTTCCCATTACAGTTTGAAATGATTTTCTGATCTATTACTACGTTAAATCCATATTTCTGTTTTTCATCCCTCTCTACATTAGCCATAAGACTTCTTTTTTTTAAAGTTTATTTATTTTGAGAGAGATAGTATGAGTGGGGAAGGAACAGAGAGAGGGGGAGAGAGAGAATCCCAAGCAGGCTCTGCACTAACAGTGCAGGGCTTGAACAATGCAGGGCTTGAACCCACGAAACAATGAGATCATGACGTGAGCTGAAATCAAGAGCTGAAAGCTTAACCAACTGAGCCACCCAGGCACCCCAAGCCATAAGATTTCTAAAAGGTTCCTGGTATACACAATATGTAAACTTTCAGTGATACTCTTTGAAAACTCACCACGGTAGACTGTAAAGAGAAAACAATGACAAGATGACAGCAAAAGAGCTGCCAAGTGATGAACTATAATGGTGCAAAGGAAAGAGGTGGAGAGGGGCATAAGATATATTTAAAGGGCCAAGAAAAGGACACTTTCCAAAGCCTGGCTAAGAACTGCTAAGAAAAAACAGCAGTAAAGTCAGTGCAGTACAAACTGTGCGGGGGCAGGAACGGGGAGGCCGGGAGCACAGGCCTGATAGGAGTTGAAGTGCACAGTGAGGTTTCAGCTAACAATGGCCAGGGGCTTGGCAGGTCAGCAGAGGACCAGCAATGACACTGCTTTGTACTATCTGTGGCTTTATCTTCAAAGACAGAACAAGATGAAAGACAGAGAAGTGCTATCTTTTAGGGGGAAGTCGGGAAAGCTTTCCTTTTTCTGCAGTTAGAAGAGAAAACTAGTGCAAAATATATTTTTCCAAGTGTTAAATTTAAGGGAGTAATAAACTTTTGACATGAAATACTGATAGAATATTCATTGAGTATATTAATATACTTTTTAAATGACCATTTAATAAGATAATATAAATTTTCTAAAAGGTAGATTCAAACTCTGCAAAAGAAGAATTTAAGCAAAGAAACTGAAATTATTGTCTTAAGTCATCACAAAGGAGACCATTTCAGCAAACAGGAGAGGCCCAAAGTTTTACAAAGAGTCTGGGCCACTGACATTAGGGCAAGAACTCACTAGTCCCAAGGTCACCCACCACAGCAATATGCTATGTTCATAGTATACATGGTGCCCAAAGAGGTCCAGCTATCTCTGATAAACTCTGGCTAAAGAATGCAGAGAGATGCATAAGCCAGTTAAGAAAGACAAGAAAGTCATGTTTCAATTAGGACATGTTACTTACTGAAGGAAAAATTCTATTTTGGGTAGTATAGAGCACTGTGAAATCTAATAAATCTGGGTGCCTACTGGTGGTATGACTTTGCATATATTACTTAACATCTCTGATTCTAAGTTTCTCCATCCATAAAACAGACAATTAATATTAACTTTGCAAAAGTTTAGTGAAAATGAGGCATAATGCAAGGAAAAGTGCTCTGCATAGTGTCTGACAAAATAGATATTTAATAAACAGCTGTTATTGATACCAACGATAATAAATGAAATACTCGTATTTACTTTGATGTCATTAGAAAGGCTTAATTGCGGGGCACCTGAATGGCTCAGTTGGTTAAGTGCCTGACTTCGGCTTAGATCATGATCTCATGGTTCGTGAGTTCCAGCCCTGTGTCAGGCCCTGTGTGGACAGCTGAGCCTGGAGCCTGCTTCAGATTCTGTGTCTCCCTCTCTCTCTGCTGCTCCCCCACTCATGTTCTGCCTGTCTGTCTGTCTCTTTCTCAAAAAATAAAAACATTAAAATTTTTTTTTTAAATAAAGGCTCAATTGGAAAGGTTTTCATTAAAGGCAGTGTAAGGTAAGGTCACTAAACTGACTTCATTTTGAGTCTGTATATACCAACTCCCAAGTGTGATTCATTTTCTCAATCTTTGAAACCCTGAAAATTTATCAAATTTTATTTTTCCTGGCTTAATGAAAAACGAGGAGAAATTGGCCTTGAATGCCTCTGTAAGCGACCTTGAAAACTGTTTTTTAAAACAGCTTAGGTGGGGCGCCTGGGTGGCTCAGTTGGTTAAGCGTCCGACTTCAGCTCAGGTCACGATCTCACGGTCCGTGAGTTCGAGCCCCGCGTCAGGCTCTGGGCTGATGGCTCAGAGCCTGGAGCCTGCTTCCGATTCTGTGTCTCCCTCTCTCTCTGCCCCTCCCCCGTTCATGCTCTGTCTCTCTCTGTCCCCAAAAAAATAAATAAACGTTAAAAAAAATTTTTTTTTAAAAAAAAACAGCTTAGGTATTCATCCATGACAGAATTTGTGTCGGGGGAGGAGGAAGAACAGAAGTGGTTAATGTGTGCTTTTCTATGTCTGTGTGTGTATGTGCTTTAAGTCTTAAGGTGCAAAGAATTCCTGCCCCATGGTCTCAAAAGGCTCTCTCAAGCTACCAGGGACTCCTTGGGTCAGGAAGAAGTACATCTGAAAAATTAACTCTCATTAAAAAATATGCAGTATGGGGGCACCTCGCTGGCTCAGTTGGCACAGCATGTGACTCCTGATGTCAGGGTCATGAGTTTGAGCCCCATGTTGCGCGTAGAGATTACTTAAAAAAATGTGTCATATGACTTTTTCCCTACAGCAGTATTTACATTTTGTTTTTTAAAGATAACTCAAAGAAAAATCTCTTAAAGTATAAGAAATATAAACATAATTGCTATAAAAATGCTGATACAATGACTCTTTGTGTGGCAGTAGAATACTAGGCACTAGTGACTAAGTGGGAGAGAAGTCTTCCTTAATACCCCCAAACCAAAACTGCACAGGTGACTTTTTCCTTCAGCTTATGGTCTGGTTTCAAGTAAGAGATCTGCTTATAGCTACACAAGTTCATGGTAATTGCTATGTGTGTGGAGGTATGTGCATGTAAGTATACACTTCAAACTGATAAACTGCACTATCTCCATAACATTTTCAATAACATTTAGGGTCCACCTACCAAATTGGAACTTGCACCTGGCTTGCTTCTAACTAGTGTGAAATGTTAAAACAAGCCGAGGGCCATTATAGTAACACATTCACAGGAGAGACATAGCTAAGTTTACCTTTCTTTGGTCTGGATTTCACTGGCAAGGACTCCTTTTTTTCCATTGCTGCTTCTCTTTCTTTCCATCGGCGGATCTGTTCCTCCCTCATCTTGAAGAACAGGATCTGTTTCTGCTCTTCGCTGAGCTCTGCCAGCAGATCAGGATCTATGTACATCTCTGATAGTATCTGTTTCAGCATCTTTGCAGGTCTGGAGTCTTTTACACCTGTGGCAAAAGTTCTTGGAAATGGCTTCCAGGTGTGCCTCCCCTGAGCTGGCAACTGGGTGCACCCACAGACCTTCAAAGAGACTCGCAGCAATCCTAACGACCGGGACAATAATTCAGCAGACTGGCTCTTGGTACCTGGCACCAAATATCCTGTCCAAAATTCTGTTTGTGAACCTGTAAAGAGCAACAAGCAAAAAGCAGACAGTATTAAAATTGTAGATGCCAGGCAGGGGCAGGCTTATGAATTAAGCTTGGAGGAAATACAGTATCGCCTTTCATTTCAGACACAAGGAGAAGAAAAGCTGAGGCACGCTTTGTCGAGAGTTTGTGTAACCTCTATCCCGTAATTTCCAAAGATACTTTATCAAAAAAACAAAACAAACCCTAACTTTTTACAGGCCAATCTCAGGGAAACAAAAAAATTAACAGAGATTTGGCCTTCTCCCAACGAAGCAAACATATTATTACCTCAGAGCCTAACCACCAACTGTATGGCTGAGAAAAGAATAAAAGAAAAAAAGGCACAGGAAGAAATTAAAAGGTTCTCTCCAAACAACTTATTTCAAAAGAAAATACTGTTTTTGAGATTTCACAGAATTACCCACCCCAAACCAAACCAAAACAGGGCCACGCTGAAGGAAGGAAAAAGAAGAAATATAAATTAGACCACAATGCAGTTTTCCCATTTCCCCTTAAAAGTAGCACTAAATAAACAAAATTACGTGCTTTCATCTTCACAGGACAAGGCAATTTCCAGACAACCTCCTGGAACCATAAAAAACTCTGTATGTACAGGAGAAAACATTCATGTACATTCTGGAAGGTCACCAGGTTTTATTTAGGTGTACCTGTTCTATATATCTAATTTTATAAAATTTAAATTTACAGACCAGAAAAACTGGGAGAACAGAGACATAACTAGGTTCCTTACAGAGGATCCCTGTTTATAAAAGACTTTATTAGAGGGCTCCTTTAACAAGAAGCCAGGGACTGGTGCACTCACAAGGGGCTTTCTATTGGGGGAGGGGGTGCAATTTCACTGAGGTTTCATCTAATTTATGCGTTCCTGTTTGGTTGATTTTTTATTATTTTTTTAAATTTTAAGTAAGCTCCACACCCAATGTGAGGCTCGAACTCATGACCCCGAGATCAAAAGTTAGTTGCACACTCTACAGACTGACACAACCAGGCACCCTAGATGATTTTTTTTTACTTCATCTTCAATATAGTAGCATACACAAAAAAGCTTACTTACTGAGACTTTTCAGGATCACCTATGTTTAAAAAGTTGTCTAGTAATTTGGTGCTCACAATGCCTCAATAATCTCACCATCTAGCCATGCCTCTCAAATACCTTGATTCTCCAAACTAAGTTCAAACACTCTTAAACCATCCCTTACTTACTTATACCATGGCTCCTCTTACCTAGTTCCTTCATCTTGACACTCACAAAGCCAGACTGTAATGCTCCCTGGCTTCCACTTCCCCTCGTCTTCCTCTTCCTTGCAAAGCTGCTCTTTCATTTACACCAGTCTTTTGACACAAGAGTGCTCAACAGTCGGGGTACCCCTGAATGTCTGCATACACAGCACATAGTTAAATTCATCCCTATTCATTGTGCAGCAGGAACCTTTTTTGAGCCTCTAACTATTCTTGCTAACTGCATCCTATAACTTCCTGCAGCATTCAACTACTGGAACTCAAATGGAACACAGTATGAAGAGAAAATTTTTGAAAAGAATTAAAAGCAATGTTTGACTCTAAATCAGGCAGACATGTCCCTCCCAGGCTCCCTTCCTACCTTTGTATTTTGCTTTGAGATGACCCTCAAAGGCCAGAAGAGCCACAGAACTGATGTCCTGTGATGCTTTTCTGACTTTTGGGTCCCAACAGCTTCTTGAGGGGCCGAGCCAACTAAATCCACACTAAAAGAGAGGTTGCCAGAGGCTGAGCTCTGTCTTCCTAGGAACCACAGGAAGAAATTTGGTTTCTCAGCACACTTGACTGCAGTGCTCTGAGATGAAGTGGTAAAAAACCAAAGTGAATGACTCCTTGATGTTCCAGTAAATATCCTTATGTTGGCACATTCCACGATTCCAGTGACTGACTTTCACAGCAATAAAACATGTAGAAAAGGAGGAACCCAGTGAAGCCTGAGGTTTCAGTTCTGTTTCCTATTTGGAATGGGGTGAATCTTAGCAACAGTAATGATGTGGGTAAAGCCAAAAAACCAAAACCCTGAAAGTGCCAAATTCACATTGTTCCTCTTTCCCCATCCCAGAGTACCCCTAATAATAAGAGCTTACCCACACTATGCCAGCCACCACCTTAAGCACCTTACATACATTAACTTACATAATTTTCACAATTACCCTTGGAGTTCAGTTCCTCCCTATCCCTATTTCACAGATGAAGAAGATGGAAAGTGGCAGAGCTGGGCAGTCTGGCTCGAAGTCAGCTCTACTGTGCTCCACTAGCACAGAAGAGGTTTTTTGTAAGCCCAGAATCAGCACATCATCAGGATATGGTACCACATGTGAAATTTCAGAATGAAGACCAGCAAATTCTTGCAGCAACATAAATGCTGACTTGAAGGTGCATGACACATTGCTTCTGAGGGGCAAAAGCCTCATCCAGGTAATTGTAGCTAAGCTGTGGGGAGGCCAGGTATTGAAAAGACCTCCCCTACCCCCCCTCAACCCCCAAAGAAGGGCAGCAGGGAACTGTCATGGTGGCCCAAGTGTGGATGTTGTTTGCCTACTTTATTCACCAGGTGCTTAGTGTTCTCAGTTTCCCCTCTCACAATCACTAGGAGTAGCACAAATGGTACAGCCTCTCACAGGTATGAAAAGTTCCACTGTACCTCTGTGATTAGATACTCAAGCTCTTTCAGTTTTAGTTTTGGTTTGTTTTGCCTTTTCCGGCAAATGTGGATTTTTAGCATTAAAGTTAACTACTGGATCTTGACAGAAAGACACTGGCTTCCCTGTGTCCTCAGAGAATACTTCGGGACCCAGCTAACAGCTATCTTGAGGTCAGGCAGCTGAAATAATATGCATGCCATTCTAAGGCTGTTGATTCCCACCAGTGTGGATTAACTCCTTCCTCCCCTGTGCTTTCAGATGGAAAATTCACGTTGCACAGAGTGCTTACAGAACATCTAGCAAGGACCCCAGTGTTTGGGCTTTTCAAGAGCTGCGTGACTTGCAGATGTCAGCTACTCAGTTTTCTTATCCATGAAATGAGGGCCTGTACTATACATCTTTGTAATTTGAGGACTATGTCATATAGTCTAGGTGACGTTACAGATACAAGTAGAGACAGGGTAGAGGAAATAGAAACGAGGAAACTAACTAACCAGGGTTTTCCCCACTTTCAGTCCCTGACAGGACAACCCCTGACATTGATTCAAACTTCAAATGACTTTCCCCATCTAACAAACTGGGTGTAGCAAACTTCCAGCTATTCAAGCTCCAATAAAAAGAAAAGCTAAGCTAACTGTTTTCTCTTGTATAGCACTTTTCTTTAAAAAGAGAAATGACAACACCACATCTGCTATTTATTTCAAAAATAAATTTCTAAAGGGTGATAGGATTTTCCAAGATACCACAGATTTGGCCTGATGCTCACATCTTCCACAGCCCTGTTCAACAAAATAAAAATTGTGTTTTTAATGACTCTGAGACCTTGGGTCGGGGGAAACCAGAGATAAAGCCTAAATCATAACAATAATGTAATATGGACCGTAAAACTTTAATGCTAAGAATATAGTTTGAATTCTAATTCTTCTAAAACAGCCAGCTGTTTTCAGACTTTCAGTTATCTTATTCAACTTTACCTTATAAAGTTTATCTACAAAAGGGCAATTTTTGAGGATAAAATGAATTACCAGAGGTGACAGCAATTTGCTAAGTTTTGTACATATATACCTTGCTTCAGAATTTGAAATCACTGTACATACAGATTTATCTAGAAAATTCCATTCATGTGTCAAATCTATGTCCACAAATGCTTTCCACTTATTTATTCACTTTTTAAGAGCTCCAAGTCGTCTCTATTAAGCAGGCGATCAAAAGTCCTTTATAGGGGACTCTGGCTGGCTTAGTGGAGACCTTTGATCTCCCCGTCCTGAGTTCCAGCCCCACCTCGGTGAGGCCCCACTTAGGTGAGGGGTGGGTGGGTAGAGCTTACTTTAAAAACAAAAACAAGGGGCGCCTGGGTGGCTGAGTCGGTTAAGCGGCTACGTTGGGCTCAGATCATGATCTCACGGTTTGTGAGTTCGAGCCCCACATCCAGATCTGTTCTGACAGCTCAGAGCCTGGAGCCTGTTTCAGATTCTGGGTCTCCCTCTCACTCTGCCCCTCCCCCGCTCACACTCTTTCTCTTTCCCTCTCAAAAATAAATATTAAAAAAAATTAAAAACAAAAACCTTTCAGGAGGTGAGGAACACTAAGCTTAGAGAGGGGTGCCATGCTTCCTTCTTCCCTGCGACCCTTGGGAAGCTCTGAGACAACCAGAGAAAACCTACAAACAGTGACTTCTCCCAGTGACTCCACGCCCACCCCTCCAGGCGCCCGCGCGAACCCCGAGAACAGGAGTGGGCAGGAGTGTCCACTTGGCTGAAGAAGGTCATCTCCGGGTTGGCTGGGGCCACGGTCGGGGTCTGCCTCCAGCAGCGGGCGGCAACGCTCGGCCCTGAAGCCGGCCCCGCCCGCGGCGCCCGAACCCTACAGGGAGGGCAGCCCTGGGTGCCGGCGCGCTGGGAAACCGGTTCCCGGGACTCTCCCATAAGGTCTGGGGCGAGGGAGGTCCGCACGGCCCTACCCCACGTGTGCGCGAGCGCTCGTCCGCGGGTGCAGTCGCTGCGGGGCCACAGGCGGGGGCGCCCGAGTGGGCGCAGGCTCGCAGGAGCCGCCGAGGACGGGACAGACGGGAGACACGCGTGGCGCCGGGGCCGCTCTGCTACAGTCCAGAAGCTCCAAGCTATCCCGACCCTCCCACGCGTCCACCTCGGGCCCGCCCCGGCTCAGTGACGCGCGTGCACACACCCCTCAGAGACCCGGAGGCCCGCCCTGAGCCCCGGAACTGCCCCCAGACCTCCCGAGTGCGCTGAAGCCTTCTCCCTCGGGGCTCCCCGTACCACGGCCACAAGCCCCGGCCTCTCACCCGCCCGCAGCTCCAGACATCGGACACCCGACACCGGACACCCGCCGCCCGCCCGGCAGTGGCGGAGGAGGGCCCGGGGAGGGGCGAGTGCAGGCCCGGGCCCAGGCGTCGCTCCGGGCCTCCCCCAGCCCACCTCATCCCTGCGCCTTCCACGCTCCTCCTGGAGTCCCCCGGCCCCACAACACGTACAGTCTTCTCGGCCTCCCCCTCCTGGCCTCCCTTCCCCACCCCAGGCACTTACCCGTGCAGGGCTCTGCGCTCCTCTAGCAGATTGACCCGAGCAACGCCACGTCCAGTTGGGCCGCCAGAAGCTGTCGGGGAAGGGAGGGCAAGGCAGCGGTGCTTGAGAGCGGCACAGGCTGGCTGGACAAACACTCTGGCCGAGATGTTGGCAAACAGTGTCCCTCAGCCCCGGCCCGCCCGCGCCGCCCCACCCGCGACCCACATGCCGGAGTGACTGACTGGGCGCTCACGGCCCCACCCTAGCACCTGGAGACGCTCCAGGGCCAGACGTCGGCGAGGCCGTGTGGCCTGCTGCATCCCGGGCCCCTCTCTCCTGACCGCACACTGCCCCGAGCTGCCGGGGGTCCGGGGCGGCAAGGCCACCGCCCTCCACCTGCGGTCTGTGAAGGCCTGTCGCGCCATCTCAGGATCGGTAGAACTTATTAATATCAGCCGGCCAGGCCCTTTCTCCACTCCAGAGCTCAAGGTTTCCTTCAAGGTGGAGCCTGCGGAGGCGGGCAGACACTTCTCAGTTACACTGAGTCCTGGCAGGCCAAGTCCAATCATCTCTCGGGTTTTGCTCAAGAGTCTCTGGAGCTTACTTTTTTTTTTTTTTTCTTTTGTTGATACTAAGTAATTTATCAGAGTTCAGGACTTTGTCAATTCAGGTGTGGCTTTGTGGGACAGGATGGAGGAGGCAAAAGGCTAGAAAGATGGAGACTGAAAACAGAGATGGAGTTAAAAAATGAAAGAAATCTGTAGAATAGGAAAGAAGGTAAAGGAAACTTGTGAATTGCAGCAAGAACAGGTTGGGGTGGTGCATGAAGGGAGGAGCCGAGTACAGGAAAGCTGGGCAGAAGCAGAGTACAAACGTTGGAGGGCGTTTATCATTGTGGGGAACATTCAGAATGTGGGCAGAAGAACAGCCTGCTTTGGGGAACTCCAGATTGCACATGTTGGGGAGAAATGTGATAAACTGAGCATTCAGTAGTCCTCTCCATAGCCTACCTGATAAATTCAGAGGTCTGATTGCTTCCTTCAAAACTGAACCTTTCTTATTCGTAACCTCTCCAGCCTACAAGTTAGAAAGAGCCTTGGGGCAGAGGTAGTCCTTGAGACCTAGCTATTTAGGAACCATTCTAGGGATCTGAACAGGGGAGAATTTCCGGTTTAGGTTTGGTTCCCACTGCTTATTAAATGAATGGCCCGTGGGTGCATTTCGCTGGATTGTCATTTGCCCCTGGGTAGCTGCTGTGTCCAGTTGAAAATGAATCCTAACACTTCATGGATTGAACAGTTGAAGAACTATAAAGGGTGGTTCATCAGCCAGCAAAATTTCCATAGAACACTGGTAGCAGCCAATTACCTTCCCCCACACGCAAATTCTTTTCATGTCCTGACAAGTCTTTGTAACAGTGCTCCCACTTCATTATTAATCTCTCTGTACTTCAGTTTTCCCCTCTGGATGATAACAATGCCTACTACCTCATGAAGTTGTTGAGAGGGCTAAATGAGATAATACATGTAAAGTGCTTAGAATAGTTCCTGGGTGTTGGGGCGCCTGGGTGGCGCAGTCGGTTAAGCGTCCGACTTTAGCCAGGTCACGATCTCGCGGTCCGGGAGTTCGAGCCCCGCGTCGGGCTCTGGGCTGATGGCTCAGAGCCTGGAGCCTGTTTCCGATTCTGTGTCTCCCTCTCTCTCTCTGCCCCTCCCCCGTTCATGCTCTGTCTCTCTCTGTCCCAAAAATAAATAAACGTTGAAAAAAAAATTAAAAAAAAAGAATAGTTCCTGGGTGTGATGAGTGTTCAAACACATTAACTTACATTATTTCACATCACATACTATAATTTCAAGTTACAACTTCACACAGACTGGATTTTGTCTTCTGCAGTACCTAGACTCCAAGTTAGCCTCAGTGATCCATCCCCACCTTCTAGTGTGTCACTTCTAAGATTAGGTCATAAAAGACCTTGTAAGTGTTTGTCAGGCTGGGCTTCCAGTGCAGGTCTTTGAGGCACTACTGTGGGACCACCAGCTTCAAAATTGCAGTGCAGGTTCTGGCCCAGCAGTCTCCTGGGTGACTGCTAAGTGTTCTTCAGGGAGACAGCAGGGGCAGAGTTGCTGACCCTGTGAACAAAATGAGAGATGCTGAGGCAGGCAAGAAGATCTTTATTCAAAAATGTGCTGGGTTCTACTCCTGAAACCAAGACTACACTGTATGTTTACCAACTTGAATTTAGATTAAAAAAAAAAAAATGTGCTCGGTGCTAGATGGTGGAAAAAAGTGGGAAACACAAAACAGGTCCAAATCTCTAAGGTCTTTTTGAATGAAAAATAGGATAAGCACCAGGATTTTCTTATTCCGATGCTGATAAAAACAAAGGCGTTATCTGGGGGAGAAGGAACTGATGGAATATTTGGAGAAACCAAAGAAATATATAGCTGGAACTAAAATGGTCTTTGCTGGTCTTAAAATGAATGAGAGAGAAGATCTTATTTGATATTTGAAATGGGCAACATCTTCATGAAATGCTCTTGCAACTTAAAAAATATTAGTTATAAGCCAAAATTTTCCAGTTTCAAATAGTGCATGTTTAAGGAAGTCATATTTGATCTTTCTTGATCAGCCTATAGTAGGTTTAACATTTAAAAATAAAAGTTGAAATAAAAAAATAAAAATAAAATAATTAAAAAATAAAGACGTTGTAGCTTGTCTTGGTTTGTGTGTGTCTCTCTCTCTGATCATTCACTCTGAAGGAAGCCAACTCTACATCATAAGCAAACCTGTGGAGAGGCCCACATTGAGAGGAACTGCGGATTCCTGCAACAGCCACACAATGAATGTGGAAGTAGATCCTTCAGACCTAGCGAAGCCTTCCAATGACTACAGCATTGGCCTGTAGCTTCAGTGCAAATTCATGAAACCATCTAATTAAGCCACTCTCTATTCCTGACTTACAACATTGAGGTAGTAAATTTGTGTTGTATTAAGCTACTAAATTTGAGGAAATTTGTTACACGGCAATGGATAACTAATATACTTCCTCATTGGTCTTGTTTCTAACCCAGTTTTAGCTAGGTTTTGTATACAGAAACTTTCATGTACTGGGTAACTTATTTAAATACAGATCCAGGACCTCGCCCCAGAGCTAGGGAATATAATGTCTGTGAGGCACAGGCGTCTGCATTTTGAGTAAGCACTCTAAGTGATTGGATTAAAGATGGGGTTACAGATCATGCTATCAGAAACCCTGCTTCAGGCTCTCCAGGTCAGACATTTCTGAATGCAATCGTCAATTTATCTCTTTAAAACATTAACTCTAATTCTTCATTTTTGGTTGCTAAAAATTCTTTGATGCCTACTCCTCCTTCTTGTCTAAAAATAAGCCTAAACCTCTTGTCAACTTTCAAGGACCAGGACAATCTAGAAGTAATCTTCCTCAGCTTTATTATCTTCCTAATACAAACCCTGCATCCAGATAATCTGACATTTTCCAGGCTCTTAAACCTACACAGGCTCTGCAGCTTCACAGTATGGCCTTCGTTGAAAATGTGTTGCCTTATAACTTGACTTCTGGGGCGCCTGGGTGGCGCAGTCGGTTAAGCGTCCGACTTCAGCCAGGTCACGATCTCGCGGTCCGTGAGTTCGAGCCCCGCGTCGGGCTCTGGGCTGATGGCTCAGAGCCTGGAGCTTGTTTCTGATTCTGTGTCTCCGTCTCTCTCTGCCCCTCCCCCGTTCATGCTCTGTCTCTCTCTGTCCCAAAAATAAATAAACGTTGAAAAAAAAAAAATAACTTGACTTCTAAAAATCCTACCTCTTCTTCAGGCATCAATTCTTAGGAATCCTTTCCTGTCGAGCCTCCCCTGTGTCAGAAGCAATCCCTACTTCTGTGTTTATAGCATTTGCATTACAAGTTAGCGTTTAACACATTCTAAGAACCAGTTAATGAACTGTCACTAAGTGCCCGGCCCTGTGGTGACCCTGGGGTATTGCAGAGAGCAGACAGCCAGGGCTCCTGCTGCCATCCTTGATGCAGTAGTGCCTTGTACAGTAGCTGTGTGTATGTTTTATGTCTCTTTGAAATCATAAATGTCTTGATAGCAAGGACTAATTCTATGCTAGTTTCAGTCTTCATCAACACCCAGGCACACAATAGGTATTCAGTTCATGCTACTTGAGTGGATGTTGATACTCCAAATGAATGTGGACTGTACACAAATACTATAGTCATTCACACTATGTGGAGCCTGGTATCTCTTTTTTTCTCTCCTTGTTTCCCTTCCATCCATCTTGTCATGTGCCTCTTTCCTGTATTTGTAAATATCTTCCTTTTCCTCTTATTTCTGTAGTTCTTTTTCCATCCTCCTCACTTGGTCTCCCTTATCCTCTACCACCTTTTTTGTTTCCCCTCTCCTGTCTCCCAGTATTTTCTCTTTCAATTAGCATAATCTGAAACAGAAAATATATTTTCCCCCTTAATTTCAAAAGCAGATAATTAAAATGTTTCAGATTGCTCTCAAAAACATCAAGTGACTCTGTTACTTACTCATGAGGCCTTCAATTACTTTTAGCCTCCTTTTGGGCCAGTGCTCTCAATAGAAAGCATTTCCCCATTCCATGATCCAGGATGCAACACTCCTGACAGCATGGGAGGTCTGAACAACCAGGCCTTAGCAAGGGACAGGTGTGGAGCATCTACTGCTGGCTGGCCACTGGCAAGTCGGAGACATGTACCACATGCACCACCAGCACGTGTGTTCAGGAGGGCCCCAATGCCCATCTAGGGGCAGTATTCTAAGAGAAAAGCTAAATATCTATTTACGAAATGCTAATTTTTTAATGTGTCATTTGTAGTAATGGATACCATGAAACAAATAGCCTACATTTTAGTGGACATTAAATGGCATTCCGTTTAGAATGTTGTTTAAGAGGCCTGCTACGCGGAGCTGTCATGTTCAGCCACGCGCATGGTGCTGTACAACTGGAGAGACACCAAGCAGACACTACAAAGCATAAGACACCCCTTGGGGACTTTTCATTTTTCCTAAATAAAAGTCAATTTGTGTTTAAGTTCTACAGAAACAAAAGTTCCTTTCAAATATTTTCTTCGTAAAAAACAAAATAGGATAAGTACCAATAATATTCTTCCTGCCATATTTTATCATCAACATCAGAAACCTGAAGCACATTTTTAATTTTTAAAGAAGTTATATATTTGTCATATTTATCCCATAGTGAATGTGAAGTAGATGTAAATGAAAAAGACTAAAACATTTCAACTTTACTCAAAATTGAGCAAATCTCAAAATAAATCTCTGTTAAGTCATCATTCACCAAAAAAACCCAACAACAACCAAAAAAAAAAAAAAAAAAGGGATTGAAGGTATACTATGATTTCAATTGTTGGCCAGCAGTTAGGTTTGGTTTTGAACTTTTTTCATTTCTTTATGACTCTATGTGAGCTTTTTTTTTTTTTTTTTTTTTTTAACGTTTATTTATTTTTGGGACAGAGAGAGACAGAGCATGAACGGGGGAGGGGCAGAGAGAGAGGGAGACACAGAATCGGAAACAGGCTCCAGGCTCTGAGCCATCAGCCCAGAGCCCGACGCGGGGCTCGAACTCACGGACCGCGAGATCGTGACCTGGCTGAAATCGGACGCTTAACCGACTGCGCCACCCAGGCACCCCTCTATGTGAGCTTTTATTCTTTCATCTTTCTTTGAAAACATCAAGAAGATTATTGGTCTTCACATTCATCTTTGAAATACTCTAATTTTAGTGTTTTCCCCTGAATTCTCTTTGTGAACTTGCTCTGGGTTGCTGATAAGACATTTCTTCATTTCTTGTATTTCTGTGATGCAGTGGTAAGCAGCCGGTGGCCCAGAGGAATCACTGACCTGGCTTGTGAATGGAATTGGACAAATTCTACCCCAAGTAATATGGGACATCTTGTGAATAGCCTGTATTAACCAGTGCTTTTGTACAGGTCAAAGCTCTGAGAAAGGGGCAGAAAGCTTTCCCTAGTATTGTGGCACTCCCTGGACCTTCCTAGGCAGTTCTGAGTAGGTCTCCTAATGCTAACAAAACCAAAGTCTCATCTCTTCCTTGGACCAAATTCAGAATCACGTTTTGATTTCCTAACTTCTCTCTTCTTGCATTCTTTGCAAAAAGTACACAAATTCATTTCAATTTTATAAGGGTTCACTGCCAGTGAGCACAGAAATGGTTTTTATTGGCATGTTAGTATTTTATTGACAAGGAAGTTTGTACAGCATCCAGTAGAGTGGAAGGTTATGGCCAGTAAATGACAGATCATCTATACAAATAGGGAAATATGAAAGACAGAGGACTTTCCCTTATGGAATTTGTATCCACATAGAATGTATATAACCACACTTGCCAACCCTCATTGGGATTAAATTGTACATCTTTATACGTTCTCATTAAAAGACAATAAATCGTATAATGTTTAGGACTAGAAGGAATCCAGCCATTATCTGGACCCCATTCTGCAGCAAAAAAAAAAAAAAAAAAAGAAAAAAGAGGGGCGCCTGGGTGGCTCATTCGGCTCAGGTCATGATCTGAGTCTGTGAGTTTGAGCCCCGTGTTGGACTCTGTGCTGATAGCTCGGAAGCCTGGAGCCTGCTTCGGATTCTGTGTCTCCTTCTCTCTCTGCCCATCCCCTGCTTGTGCTCTGTCTCTCTCTGTCTCTCAAAAATAAAAAAAATAAATGTGATTTTTTTTTTTAAATGAGGCAAAAACAAGGTTAGCAATTGAAGGGCTAGTCATTGGCATATCTAGAAATTAAAAAATTTTTTCTGACACATAATCTTCACAAAGTTATTATACTATGTTAAATTTACTAGCTCATTTACCTAACTGAATTCAGGAAAGAGTGAAGGGAACCACTGCCTGTGTTTCTCTCCTAACATAAAGCATCTTTGTGCCTTGATGAAGAGGCAGATGGGAACTGCCTTCGAGGCTGCACTACTTCAGGGCCAGCTGTTTGTGTACAGGATTCACTCCAGTCTCTGCTCACAGCACTGAGCTCACATTACAAGACCTGCAGGTACATTAAACTTTCAACCCCCCTCTGGAGAAAACAAAGCTGAGACTAGGATCCTCTTAAGTATAATAAGTAGGTATTGGTGAAACAACAAATCAATTCTGAATGTTAGGTTCTGATCAAAGGAAGAAGCATAAGGAAAAAGAACGGAAAAATGAGAAGGAATAGGGAATAGAGGAATCAACACCAAAAGAATAAAGCGAGTGAAGGTGAATTTAAGAAAATGAATACATAACTTAGTTGATTTCTTAAATAAGATTTCCTTTGGTGCTTTCCTGCAGAGCCCCAAATCCACTCTCCTTCCTTGTAGAGGAGTGGTTCAAACAACAGAGGAAGGAAGAATGCGTATGGCATTCAGACATGATTTTGAGAGTCTTTAGTGGAGGAAATATACATTTTGAAGTGATCATCACAGTAAGTCTAGTTGCTATACATCCTTATATAAAGTTACACAATTATTTTTCTTGTGATAAAAACTTCCAAGATTACTCTTAGCAACTTTCAAATATGCGATACAATACTGTTGACTAGTTGTCACACTGTATATTCCATCTCCATGACTTTATTTTATAATTGGAAGTTTGTACCCCTTGACCCTTGTACTCCTTCACCCATTTTACTCACCCCCAACTCCCCTCCCCTCTGGCAACCACCAATCTGTTCTCTGTATCTATGAGTTTTGTTTTAATAAGTTCCATATGTAAGTGAAATCATATGGAATTTATCTATCTCTGTCTGACTTATTTTGCTTAGCATAATACCTTCATGGTCCATTAATGCTGCAAATGGCAAGATTTCATTCCTTTTTGTGGCTGAGTAGTATTCCACTGCGGATGGATGGATGGATAGATGGATGGATAGAGATAGATAGATAGATAGATAGATAGATAGACAAGCCACAATTTCTTTATCCATTCATCCATCAATGGGCACATAAGATACTTTCCATACCATAGCTATTGTAAATAATGCTGCAATGAACATGGGAGTGCAGATATCTTTTTGCATGTTTTCATTTTCTTTGAATAAATATCCAGAAGTGGAATTGCTGGATCATATGGTAGTTCTATTTCTACTTTTTTGGAGGAAGCTGTATATTGTTTTCCATTGTGATTGCACCAATTCACATTCCCACTGATGGTATATGAGGGTTCCCCTTTCTCCATGTCCTCAATACTCGTTATTCTTGTCTTTTTGATAATAGCCATTCTGACATGTGTGAGGTAATTGTGGTTTTGACTTGCATTTCTCTGATGATTAGTGATGCTGAACATCTCTTCATGTGCCTGTTGGCCATTTGTATGCCTTCTTTGGGAGAAGGTCTATTCAGATCCTCTGCCCATTTTTTAGTTGAATTGTTTTTCTTGTCATTGTTACTGAATTGTATGAGTTCTTTGTATTTTTTGGATATTAATCCTTTATCAGATATATGATTTGCAAATATATTATTCACTTCAATAAGTTGCTCTTTAATTTTGTTGATGGCTTCTTTCACTGTGCAGAAGCCTTTTAATTTGATGTAGTCCTATTTGTTTATTTTTGCTTTTGTTGCTATTGAGTTGAAGTCAGATAAAAATATATATATTGCCAAGAGTGATGCCAAGGAGCTTACTACCTATTTTCTTCTCAGAGTTTTGTGGTTTCTGGTCTTGCATTCGGGTTTTTAATCAATTTTGAGTTAATTTTCATGTATCGTATAAGACAGTGGCCAAGTTTCATCCTTTTGCATGTGCCCTCCAGTTTTCCCAACACCATTTATTGAAGAGACTCTCCTTTCCCCATTGTATATTCTTGCCTCCTTTGTCATAAATTAATTGGCCATATACACATGGGTTTATTTCTGAACTCTCTATTCTATTTCATTGATCTCTGTGTCTATTTTTATTCCAATACCATGTTGTTTTGATGACTATAACTTTGTAATACAGTTTGAAATCCAGGAGTGTAATGCTTCTTGCTTTGTTCTTTCTTGGGATGCCTTGGCTATTCTGAATCTTTTGTGGTTCCATACAAATTTTAGGATTGTTTTTTCTATTTCTGTGAAAAATGACACTGTAATTTTGTTAGAAATTGTACTGAATCTATACATTATTTTGGGTAATATGTATATTTAATAATATTGATTTTTAAAACAATATTCATTCTTCCAATTTATGAGCACGCAATATCTTTCTATTTATTTGTGCTTCTTCAGTTTCTTTAGTGTCATATAGTTTTCAGTGTACAGGTCTTTAACTTGCTTGGTAAAGTTTATTTCTAGGTATTTTTTTTTGATGCAGTTGTAAACAGGATTGTTTTCTTAATTTCTGTGATAGTTCATTGTTAGTATATATAAACACAACAGGTTTTTATACAAGCATACCTCACAGATATTTGTGGGTTCATTTCCAAACCACCACAATAAAGTAAATATCACAATAATTCAATCCAAATGATTTTTTTTGGTTTTCCAGTGCATATATAAAGTTTTATTTATGCTGTACTATAGTCTATTAAGCTTACAATAAATTTATGTCTAAAAAAACAATGTACACACCTTAACTAAAAACACTTTATTGCTAAAATATACTATCATTTGAACTTTCAGTGAGTTGAAATCTTTTTGATGATAAAGGGTCTTGCCTTCATCGTGTTGATGGCTGCTAGATGATCATGGTGGTGGTTGCTGGAGGTTGGGGTGGCTGTGACAGTTTAAAGTAAGACAACAATGAATTTGCCACCTTGACTGATTCTTCCTTTCACCTGAACATTTAGAGGCCATTATAGAGTTATTAATTGGCCTAATTTCAGTATTGTTGTGTCTCTGGGAATAGTGATGCTCAAGGAGAGAGAGGCAGAAGAACAGCCAATTGATGAAGAAGTCAACACACACACAATGTTTATTGACTAAATTTGCTGTTTTTTATGGGTGTGGGTCATGGTGCCCCCAAACAATTACAATAGTAACATCAAATATCACTGACCACAGATCACCATAATAAATATGATTTAAAAAATTGGTAAGAATTACAAAACTGTGACAGAGACAGGAAGTGAGCAAATGCTGTTTTAAAAATGATGCTGATAGATTTGCTTAATGTAGGCTTGCTACAAAACTTAAATTTGTAAAAAACACAGTATCTGTGATGTGCAACAAAACAAAGTATGCCTGTATATTGATTTTATATCCTGAAAATTTACTTAATTTGTTTACTAGTTCTAGCAGTTTTTTGGTGGAATCTTTAGAGTTTTCTCTATATATAGATTTTTATAAGATCATATACACAAATAGGGAGAATTTTATTTCTTCCTTCCCAATCTGGATAACTTTTCTTTCTTTCTTTCTTTCTTTCTTTCTTTCTTTCTTTCTTTCTTTCTTTCTTTCTTTCTTCTTTCTCTTTTTCTTTCTTTTTGCCTAATTGCTTTGGCTAGGACTCCCAATACTATATTGAATAAAAGTGACTAGTTTGGACATTCTTGTCTTATTCTTGATTCTATACAAAAGATTTTAGCTTTTCACTGTTGAGTATGATGTTAACTGAACGCTTCCCATATATGGCCTTTATTATGTTGAGGTATATTCTGTCCACAGTCACTTTGTTGAGAGTTGTTATAAGTATATGTTGAATTTTGTCAAATGCTATTTCTGCATTTATTGAGATGATTATATGATTTTTAATCTTCATTTCATGAATGTGGTATATCATGTTGATTGATATATAATGGTCTATTTTAAGTTGATAGCAAGTTAAACCTGAACACATTCTAAAGCTCTGCTTTCCCCCCACCCCCACCCCGCCCCCAATGGGGTGTTATCTTGTTCTTTCATTTGGAACATAGTCCTCTGTCTCCTCATTTTGCTGATTCTCTGAGTTTGTTTCTATGTATTAAGTGAAACAGCTAAATCTTTCAGTTTTGAAGGAGTAGCTCTATGTAGGAGATGAACCTTATCTTTAACCTTGCCTTAGGTCTTGATTGTCTCTCAAACTGTCTCTCTGATTGTTTCAGATCTGCTGAGTCTGGCAGCAGCCACAGGAGCATCAGGGAGTAGCAGGGCACCAAACCACGGAGGGGCAAGACACTTGCCCACCAGGTCACACAGGGGGTTGGTGTCAGCAAGATAGAGGGAAAGTGTAAAGATGCTGTCTGCCTTTGTTGGCATTAGAAGGTAGAAGAAGAGTGCCCCAAATAACATCTGCTACTGCCTTTGTCCCCAGAGACAGTCCCAACAGCTTTTGGCCCTTTAGCAGATGCCTTAATGTTAGCAAATGAATCTCCCTCACATATGATCTAGGTGTTTTTCAATCTGCTACTTTTGTGCTGGGTCCTGGATCAAAGGAGTCTGTGCATGAGCCCTCTAAGAGCAGAATCTCCATTCCTTATAGCCCTATGTTTTCCTTGGATGTAAGATTTTTTGGGTTTTGAAGCCAGATGATTTGGGAGTTTATCTCTCAGATTAGGTCCCAAGGGTTGGGGTGATGTATAAGAGGCACACACCTTTTGCTTTTCAGAGAGAAGCTCTGTGGGTGGGATATCCCTCCCAACTCTTTCTGTTGTTGGTCATGTGTGAGGAGTGAGGTTTTTAGAAAGACTGTGTCTCTACTTTTCTTACCTATCTGGGTATGGCTTTTTAATCCTTGATTGTGGAAGATCTGTTCAGCTAGTTTTCAGGGTTTTTAAAGAGGGAATTGTTGTAAGTGTAGCTACATATTTGTTTTATCTTTGGAAGGAGGTAAGTTTAGGGTTTTCCCAAGCTGCCATCTTGAACTGCCTTTTCTGAAAGCATAAGTGTTATTGCTAGTTTTGCTACATGGTGAGCAGCCCTCCTAAATTGGTCGAATAAAAAGTCTAGTTAAATGCCCAGGAAAAAAGACTCAAATCATCTGTTTTTTTTAAAACAATATTTCCTAGTTAGACTACAAGGAAGTAACATATGCAACTAGACAGATGACACTTAACAGTTAGAAATGGTAATTTAGTCTTCTGTGTGATAATGGCACCATAACTTTGTACAGATTAATACATCAGAGCACTTTCAAATTATTATTTCATTCAGTTCTTACAACATGTTTGGTGAGATAGACCTTTGGTCTTAATTGACAAATGAAGACACTTAGTTACAGTCCATTTCAAGGATTTTCCTAATTTACACAGTAAGTACAGTAAGCTGTATTGCTACATGGTAAACTGGTAGTGGAGGGAGCAGAGCTGAGATTCAGAACCTTTAACATCCAGTCTAAGGCTCTTTCCCCTATGCCCTACTGTCTCTGGCACTCTGTCATTTCCCCTGCATGTGTAGTAAAAGCTGGAACTTGGTCTTCTTATTTTTGTATCCCTGGAGCCTAGCCCAGTGCATGATATAGAGTAGGTACTTAATAACATTTTTGTTGAATAAATGAATGAATCTAAATTTGGGCTTGCCCAGAAAGAATCAGTACCTCTCTAAATAGTCTTGGTAAGCTTATTTTAGCCTTGTAGCCTAAGAAATTATCAACATGTTTTATGGAATTTTCTTATTCCCTCGAACAGCTCCTGTAACTTGAATGTTCTGAGATGAGATACTATTCTGTATGAAAGGAAGGGATACTCTTAGGGGGATTATATTGTTATCCTGCAACAGATTCATATACCTCTATGTTTATTTTCAAAATAAATACCTATACTCATTTTCAAATATATACCTCTATACATTTTTCAAATTATCATTCATTACATGCAATGATACACATCTTTTATCCTAGGATGTGAATGACACACATATAAGTAACTATTGTTTTTAAATACATGAACTCTGACCCAGAAGGATTATTATTATGATTGGTCTTGCAATTTTAGTAATGTACCATCTCAAATTGTTATTCCATAGTTTTATTGTCCTTGGTTGTCCAACTAGATTATAAATTCCTTTGGATCGACCATATGCATTTTGTTCATTTTACATCTCCCTCATGCCTAATAAAGAACCAAATACACAAAGATGGATTTCTGAGTACACAAATCAAGGCAAAGAACGTAGTATGCCCTTGAGAGAGCTGTTGTGAGTTTGAAAATGCTTATGAGAAAATATTTGTTTTTTTAATTTTCATCTTGATCCAACTTAACAAATATTGTAGTTAGAATGGAATTCTGTTTTATTAAACTCACAATATTTCCTAAGAGTATATATTTTTTGTAATGAAACTTTATGTTAGTAGGAAAATATAGACAGAATTGAGAAAGCTAATTCTAGGATATTTTAGTTAAGAAAAGAAGCCATATATTGCTCTCCTTCTCTTCCTTCTCTTCCTGCTTTTCCTTCTTTTCCTCCCCACCTAACATGTTTAAAATATCCAGGTGTATACTTTCCATTGCTAAAGTGAGAGGGAAATGAATGATTGTTTTTTCTTGTTTGTCAAACATGTAGCAAATGCCCATTTTTGCTGGGGAGGCAGGTAACAAAAAGAAACAGTCCCTGATGGCAATAAGCATAATATCTAAAAAGGAGAAATGCTATGAATAAAAACTATCGTAATATTTTTATTTATTTTTAAATATTTATTTATTTTGAGAGAGAGACAGAACGCAGGGGAGGGGCAGAGAGAGAGAGAAGAGACACATAATCTGAAACAGTCTCCAGGCTCTGAGCTGTCAGCATAGAGCCCGACATAAGGCTTGAACCCATGGACCATGAGATCATGACCTGAGCCCAAGTCGGATGCTTAACTGACTGAGCCACCCAGGTGCTCTCTTAGCAATTTTAACAAAGGGGTAGAAAGTATAAATACCACAAAGGCCACAGAGACAAAGCTGTGAGTGCTCAGGAGAAGACAGAGTATATCAATCTGGTAGGATCCACATCTTGTGTATGGCAAAATCTGATGCTCGCTGATGGGTCAGGCTGCCTCCAAATGTACCACTTTGGCATACTGATTTTTAAAAAAAATTTTTTAAATGTTTATTTACTTGGGGGGGGAGGGGCAGTGAGAGGGAGACGCAGATCTGAAGCAGGGTCCAGGGTCTGATCTATCAGCGAAGAGCCCAACGTGGGGCTGGAACTCACGAACCTCGAGATCATAACCTGAGCCAGAGTTGGAGGCTTAACCCACTGAGCCACCCAGGTGCCTCTGGCATATTGATTTTTTAAAATTAAAGTTACTTAAGCAACAGCCACTGAAAAAAGGGCACTTACCCTCCTTTGTACTTTTGAAAGCAGAAAATAAATCTCCCATGTGAAAGGTACTCTTCCTACCAGGAGGTAAAGAGAGAATTGAGGGTTGAGAAGGCTGTATGAATAAACCCTGTTACTTTGCTAATTTACTACCCCAAGCTCAAACTTCTTGGTCTTGTCACTTCTTTACAAATTTATTGTTTCTGAAAGATATAAAAGCTCCCTACTCTGGTCACTTCTTTGAATATTATATTTTTATGAGCATATGAAATCAAATCTGCTTTTCTCCTGTTAATCTATCTTATGTCAGCTTAATTATTAGGCTATCCAAGAAACCTAGAAGTGAAGCAACATTTTCCTCCTTTACATTATCATAAAATTTATCTTACATTTCCTCCTTTTTTTTTTTTATAGTTTGTTGGTAAGGAAATGGTAAGAATTTGTGGGGCAGTTGGGGTTCTTAGTGAGGCTGAACACATAGTGGGATTTTAGGAACATTTTTTTAATTAGAAATATTTAGTTCTCTGGTTTGATCTTTCCAGCTCATATGAGTTTTCTTTTACTGTATAACAAATGCCACAAAACTGAGTGCCTTTAAACAATAACACTTTAATATTTCTTAAGGGTCTTTGAGTGGCTGGATGGTTATTCTGCTGGTCTTGCCTGGGCTCACTCATGTGGGTCAGCGGAAACCTGGGACAGGATGGAACAGCTGGACATCTCCCTGTACGTGGCCTTTCACTCTCAAGGAGTCTTCACATGGCAGCAGCAACATTCCAAGAAGACAAGTCCCAGCATGTTGTAGTACATGTGCTGATGTCCTATTGGCTGAGGAAAGCCACAGGGCCAAGTCCAATTAAAATAGGAGGAGCTACACAGTGGCATGGATACTGGGAACTATTAGTGTAACAATCCACCACACAGTCCAATATACAGAACTCTCTAGAATATGAACAGCATGCTCAAGGAAGCTCACAGTTGTATAGGAATGTATTCTCCTGTATCCAGGGATGGTTTATTTCTGCAGCTGTCTGATGTGGAGTGACTGGACAAGTAATAAATTATAATAAACCACTGTGGTACTTCCTATAAGGACTCTTTTTCCTTCCTCCTTCCCTTCCTTCCCTTCCTTCTCTTCCTTCCTTCCTTCCCTCCTCTCTTCTTCTTCTTCTTCTTCTCCTCTCTCTTTCTCTGTCTCCCTCCTCTTCCTTTTTTCCTTCCTTCTAAGAAGGCAATTCTTGCTCATGCTAAATTAGGGAGCCTTAAAGACTAGCTCTCAATCTAATGATCTTTGCACAAACAACCTTCCTCCTCATCTGTCCACTGTGGATATGTGGTCTCCAATTTCATCTACTTTAAACTAGACATTTGAGGATTTCTTGTCTAACATTTTATGTGATTTTCATGTTTATAATTAATTAATGTGATATTTCTTTTACTTTTCAAAGCCATGAATGACCCTTATTCACTTCATAATTAATTTCTCATTAATTTTGTTTTTACAATGTTTAACATTAACTAGTAGAGCTAGTAAAAAGGAATGGCCCCACATCAGATCTTAGAGCACTGAACCTTACATTCTAAAAACTATATTTCCTCCTGTTTATTATTAACATTGATTTACCTTGTTTCAGCTGTTAATCTGACTATGAGAACATGGTCTGATATATGATCACTTGGGTTGTTTTTCAGAAAAGAGATGATCATTCCACATCAAACAAACCTCCATTTGTAACTATAAGTGAGTTCAAACTACATTTTAAATAGATTTTAGTTTTTATTATGCCTAAATGTATAATGTAACAAACAATAGAGTGCCAAAAGCAGCGGGATATTGAGTCCTTCTTTCTGTTGCGCCTTTTGTATGAGTCAGAATATCCCAGTGTATAAGGCCATTATGTGGGGGAAAAGTTAGGCTCTTCTAAAAGCCACATTAACACACTCAGCTTGCACAACCTGATTTAAACCAGGAAGTAACTTGGACATTTGAATAGCAGGTCCTCAAGCAAGTCATATTCTTTGTCTTATAAATAAGGTTGAGATTAAACAAAGAAACAAAACCAAACCTCATTACTTACCTCATGAGTGCAAATGCAAGTTTTGTGAGATCTCTATCACCCATGGATTGCCCTGCACTTCATCATCATCACTATCATTTTTATTCAAATTGTTCTCCTTACTGGTCTTCAATGAGCAGATTTTGTTCAGGCACATGTACATTTGAAGGAAATGAAGAAAATAAGGGGGCATCATAGAAAATGTCATAGTCTTTCTTTTGGTTCAGTGAAGCAATTTTAAGGTGTAAGGATGTAGTGGCGAGTCACACATAATCAGAACACCGAGGCTTTTCTTTCCAGGAAACAGCTTTATTTGTGCCAGCATGGGATCAGCGTGCCAAGACCAAAAAGGCTGAGTCCTGAACACAGAGGGGTGTTGCCTTTTGTACAATTTTTGCTCCTTTGTCTCCCATATATGGTAACATACAGTCTGTATGAGCGGTCTGTGTTACAGAGTCATGAGGAATGTCATACACGTGCATGTAGCCAGGTTGCCTTCCCTTGTCCTGAGGTTTTCACCACATTCCTTAGGGAGGGGCTCTACCACATTCTCCCCTTTGATGCTTGGAACCCCTATTTTGGGTCAAAGAGCATCATCTTGGTTTAGGGGTTTAGATTTCCATAACATCATCACATGCGTGGCTGTTTTCCTTTCGACCATTACCTCAGTGAGGTTGGAGACAGACCATATAACCAGGGGAGCTAGGCAAGGTAGGATTAAACAAGCTCCCAAAATCAAGAAGATAATACCTATGAGGGTTTTAAATCCCCTGAGAGTTGAAAACCATCTTCCAAATACCTCCCCGGGGTCCCAACCTTTCCAGGTCTGGACTGGGACCTGAGCAACTTTTCTCATTCGATCTGTGATCTCCTCTTG